>NC_045438.1:146663240-146820198 GCF_002776525.5 Piliocolobus tephrosceles
AAGGGAAGGGAAGGGAAGGGAAGGGAAGGGAAGGGAAGGGAAGGGAAAATACACCCAGAAGAGGTGATGAAAATAGAGAGAATATGGTGAAAAGAGCCAATATGAGGTAAAAAGAGGAAGAACAATAGAATGAATATCTCTGAACACTGTAAAGGGAGGACAAGGCTGGCCGACTTGACCCTCACAAGGTTATCTTTAGCTTTCATTCCATTAACCTGCGGGCTAAGTCATTTAGGTGATTTAAGTATGGAGTACTAAAGAAGCCAGAGCCATGGGTTCATCCATATGTGAATCATGCTGTTTCTGTTGCAAGGCCATAGATTTTGTGCTTAACTCAAATTAGCATCTTGCATATGCTTCCTGCCAGTCACAAGGGAGGTCGGAGCCAGAGAATGGGGATGTATCTGCAGAAATCAATCATCATTACTGCAAGGAAAAAAAAAGGAATTCTCTAGGTATCTGCTCTTCCTACAGTGGTCCTTGAGGATCAACGTTACATAGGAATAAAAGAACATTATTCAATGAAGATTGTAGCAGCTCGATGGCCAGTCCCATGCTGTACTGCACCCTCATGGATATGCCTATCATTTCTCTTGCTCTGAGGTTGGAGGAAAGGGACCTGCTTGAGGTTTTAAGCATTTGCATATTTATATTGAGTTCATTATCATGGGCCCCAAACATTTTTGCTTCCCCGCAGGACATTTAGATAAACAAGGCTAGAAAATTATCCTGAAATTGAGAAGAAAATGTTTTCTAATGTTCAAACAGACACCCTCCGAAATTAAATACCACTCACATTTACACTCTGTTTTTTCTCCAAACTCCTGGAGTGATTGCCTTATATTAAAGTCTAATGTCCCTGAAGTATTAAGTAAACCAAGCAGTTTGTATACTGTAACAACAATAATCACTAGCTTTGCTTCTTTATTAGTGGCTTTATAGAGAAACTACATTTTTTTAAATGAAAAAGTTTGCTTCAGGCTCAATTCTTGCATACCAAGCTTCAGTTTGTGGTGAAATTTAACAGTCTCGTTATAAACCCTCAAATGTTGGGAATTACGATGATGGAAATGCTGACACAACATTAGCCACAGCTGGCACTGCAAAAATGCTTTTAAATACGTAGACTCTCCCCTATGAAGTCAGTCCCCAGAGCCTAGAACTTGGTGATTTTAAACCATTAAAGTGAAATCGCCAAGAGTGAAAACCATATAGGCTTCTAACTAAAGGCATTCAGTATTGACTACGAAAAGTTCTAAAAAGCACTTGCCAAACTTGTTTCCAAATTATCAGAGGAAGGGAAGAAATACGAAGCATTCATGTAAGAAAAAACTTGATAGTGCCACTTGTCATAATGAAAGAAAGAGAAAGACAAAAACAGAAAAACACCTGTGATATTTGACACTCAGAGGTCAATGGCCAAACAAAAACATCAGTCTATTTGTGTTAAATTTTACATGTTTCTGTCAATTTAAATGTGATGGCGTGGAAAGGAAGGAACTGCATGGAAAATGACTATTAGACAACAAAACTAGAATCTCCTTAGAGAAGACACCCCAGCCCAAATAAATTATATACTTCAAAGACTAGGGTATGCGTATTCTTTAAGGAAAAAAATGCAGAGGCAAGTAAAAACCAGTTGTTTTGGGGTCTTAATAATCAATAGCTCTCAAAGATGCAATTTCTATAAACCACACTAATTTTGTAGACTGGCAGCTGTTTTCACTATAACCTTTTTTACTGTATCATAAACTATATCATTAGTCTTTTTCAGGCACATCCTTGGTCCCAAGGCTGGACTAAGCAACAAAACAAGAGGGATGTTGGCCAGGTGCCATGGCTCACACCTGTAATTCCAACACCTTGAGAGGCCAAGGTGCAGATCACCTGAGGTCAGGAGTTCAAGACGAGCCTGGCCAACATGGTGAAACCCCGTCTCTACTAAAAAAATACAAAAATTAGCCGGAGGCCGGTGGACGCCTGTAATCCCAGCTACTCAGGAGGCTGAGGCAGGAAGAATAGCTTGAACCCTGGAGGTGGAGGCTGGAGTGAGCCAAGATCACACCACTGCTCTCCAGCCTGAGCAACAGAGCAAGACTCTGTCTCCAAACAAACAAAAAACAAGAGGCATGCTATATGTCTGAAAGTGTATGGGTTTCCTACACCACACCCCAATTAAGCTTATTCAGCAAAGATATGGAGCTACAACGTAACTACATTATCTTCAGTAATTAAAACTATCATACCTAAAAGGAGCCCTGAATATTATGGGAGTAAAATTCACTTAGAAACAAGGAGAAGAAGCCCACATATATATCGTCCTGTATGTGGAAATTCTGTGTACTCCCTGGGCAACAATCTCTACCACTTGAACGGCTTCAACTACCATCCATATGTGAATGATTCCCTAATGCTCATCTCTAGGAGATGGTTCTCCTAAATTAATTCATATCTGTATATACCCAATCTCCACTGACAGGCACGACAGGAAACCAAATGTCAGCATGCCCGAACCAGAAGCCACAGCCTAGCCACCCACCCCACTGAAATCCCCAACTTGATAAATGATAACACCATTTACCTAGCAAAAACCATCTTTTGTTATCTTTAATCTACCTTTATTCTCTCTAATTCCCCCAATGCTATCACTACATTGTATCATTTCATTTCATAATAACTCCTCTCACCCATGTCTACCACATACCATGCTGTATTTCATCAAAATTTTTCAACTAGAACATTACAATATAAACTTCAGTGGTTCTCAGCTGTCAGTCTCAAGCTCCTTCAATCTGCCATTAAAGAGTTTAGTTTTGGGGTTTTTGTTTGTTTGTTTGATACAGAGTCTCACTCTGTCACCCAGGCTGGAGTGCAGTGGAGCAATCTGGGCTCACTGCAATTTCTGCCTCCTAGGTTCCAGCAATTCTCCGGCCTCAGCCTCCCAAGTAGCCGGGATTATGGATGCCCACCACCACGCCTGGCTAATTTTTGTATTTTTAGTAGAGATGGGGTTTCACTACGTTGGCCAGGCTGGTCTCAAACTCCTGACCTCAGGTGATCTGCCCACCTCAGCCTCCCAAAATGCTGGGATTACAGGTGTAAGTCACCACACCCAACCCAGAGTATTATTTTTAACCCCAAAACCTGTTTATGTCCCTCCATTTCTCTAAATTCCTAAATTTAGAGAAATTCTATAGCAGTGCATTCTCAAACGTTAGTGGGATAAGAGTCATGTGCAGGTTGGGGGCCGGGCATGGTAGCTAACACCTGTAATCCCAGCACTTTGGGAGGCCAAGGCGGGCGGATCACCTGAGGTCATGAGTTTGAGACCTGCCTGGCCAACATGGTGAAACACCCTCTCTACTAAAAATACAAAAAAATTATCTGGGTGTAGTGGCAGACACCTGTAATCCCAGCTACTTGGGAAGCTGAAGCAGGAGAATTGCTTGAACCCGGGAGGCAGAGGATGCAGTGAGCCAAGATCACGGCACTACACTCCTGCCTGGGCGACAGAGCAAGACTGCATCTCAAAAAAAAAGAAAAAGAGAAAAAAAAGTCATGTGTAGGTTGGGGAGAGGGTGACTGACATAAGATAAATTCAAGTCTCTGACAAGGAATTCAGTAGTTCTAAAATGGGGCCCAGGACGCTGAAGTTTGAAAATACTCTCTAGGTGATCCTTACATAGATAGTTTGAAGGGCATACTTCAAGGACTATAAAATACATAGCTCCTTTTAATAGTATACAAGGTACTTCAAGATCTAGGCGGGGGTTTTCAAGCCTATCAATCCCAAGTCCCTTCTAATAACACTCTTTTCTGTCTTGAAATAAAAATCTTAAGTAGTATATAACCTACTTGCATAATAATTTCTAAAAATAAATCAATATAATATCTGAAATATAGAAGAAAAAGGGGAGAATGGAATTGATAATAACTTGTCGTTTTTACATATTGGCATAAAACTGCAAGAGAAGACATCATGAAGTAGCTGTGTGCATGGAATCACCGTGAATACAACAGCTCCAAACACAGATCCACGCGGTATGTTTATTGATCACTCAAATTTCTAAAGTGGTGTGGCCACGGCTGACACAATTTCTCTAAACTGTGAACAGTATTTAGTAAAGGTCCACATAAAACGATGTGTAATCTTCCCCCAATTGACAAAGTAGTTTTATTCCTGGAAAATTCAGTGTGCATTAAGCCTGGCAAGGAATACTTTGTACCTATATGTAAAACAAAGTGAGGTTCTAGCTCAAACACTTATAGACAGGTTCTGTAATTAACTTTATATAAATGTCTGCTGAGATGCTTGAGAATAATCGTGTTAAACACAGGACAGTTCTTCATGTGCAGAACTATCTTGTGCCTTGCATCGTACCCGCTGCATGGGCTTTGCATATTCAATGCCAGAAGTGCCCTCCAATCACTGTGACCAAAGAAAGTACTGCATGAGTTTCCAAAACACCCCCAGAGCATAGAACTTCATCTCCCAAACAATCTAGCATCCAGCCCAATCATATGAACAATTTTAATTTTTTTTTTTTAAAGACAGTCTTACTCTGTCACCTAGGCAGTGGTGCAATCTTGGCTCACTGCAACCTCCACCTCCTGGGTCCAAGTGATTCTCCTGCCTCAGCCTCCCAAGTAACTGGGATTACAGATGTGTGTCACCATGCCCAGCTAATTTTTGTATTTTTAGTAGAGACAAGGTTTCACTATGTTGGCCAGGCTGGTCTCGAACTCCTGACCTCAGGTGATCTGCCCGCCTCGGCCTCAAAAAGTGGTGGGACTACAAGCGTAAGCCACCACACCAAGCCTCCATTTTCATTTTAACCTTGCAAATGTGTATTGACTCTATAATTCTTAGCCAAAATGCCACTTCCTGAATTTCCCTTGACCCTCTGAGGCCACACACTAGGCTCCTTCCTCTTACTCTCATGGTCTTGTGTCACAGCACCATAGCAATACCATCACTGCCATCCCATGACTTGGCATGATGGCATTCTTCCCTCCTTTGGGTCTTAGGATATGGCAAACAGTAGATAAGTTTAAAAAGTTGTTTTTTTGGTTTTTTTTGAGATGGAGTCTAGCTCTGTCGCCCAGGCTGGAGTACAGTGGTGTGATCTCCACTCACCGCAAGCTCCGCCTCCTGGGTTCACACCATTCTCCCACCTCAGCCTCCTGAGTAGCTGGGACTACAGGTGCCCACCACCATGCCCAGCTAATTTTTTTTGTATTTTTAGTAAAGACAGGGTTTCACCATGTTAGCCAGGATGGTTTCGATCTCCTGACCTTGTGATCCGCCTGCCTCGGCCTCCCAAAGTGCTGGGATTACAGGCGTGAGCCACTGCGCCTGGCCAGGTTTAACAAGTATTTTTGAATAATTTATTTAATAAATTCCATCCCCATCCATCTTATCCCACCTCTTCTATCCTAGCAGGGGAGGGCAAGGCAAAAGACAATTAAGAGAAAGAGGAATGATCAATCCTGGTGTGTTCCTGTGGCTCCACAGACCCGGACAACACTGTCTTTTCCCGTTCTTCTATGAGTAATGATAGCTTTGTTCCGTCCACTCCCAAAATACGGTGAAATCTGTTGGGGGAGGCCGGGGGCAAGAGGGAGAGTCATGTACACAAGCTAGCCACTTCCTGTGAGATGGCAGCCAAAAACTTCCAGGTAATGATTGACACTGAAGACATAGGTTTTCCTGACTGTGGGAAAAGTTGTTAGCAAAAGGCTACATACACAAAGCTATTCAACCACAAGGCTGGAAGAGAATCAAAACAAGCCAAGCTTAATTAGAGCTGAAGATTTCCCAGCTGGGATCCATGTTAGGGTTGAGCTCCAAAAGCCATCACTGAGGAGGCAATTCCTTCTCAAGCAGGACAGGCTCCAAGGCCACCAGAGACAGAGCAGGGGATTTTTAAAAATCCTTCATATAATCCAGCATTCTCAGCTTTTGTACCTTTTTTTGTTTCTTTTTTAACTTAAACTCTAGGCACTAGTGAAACCCCATGCTTGCAGCTCCCTGCTCCTCAACTCCCCTCCCCTTCCATAAATTAAATTAACGAGGAGTTTTCTAAAAGAGTACATTCTCTTAAAGGCTCTGTTATTCTGAAGTTAATGGCTCTGACATGTAGCCAGGCCAAATAGTCACAGGCAGCAATAACTCTTGCAACAGCTCCCAAACTTACCCTCAAATGTCACCGAGTCCTACCCTGATCTTTCTTCCCCTTTGATTATCACTGGTTGCCTTTCTTCCTCCCCTCACATTTTATAGCAAACTCAAATACATCAAAGAAACCAGTTAAGGATGCAAAGATTGAGAAACACATTCAATCTTAATGTTATGATCTTGTCTTTTCCTTCCCACAACTTGTCTTTAAAAGAAAAGGACAAGTATAAATTTGATGTCACACAGAACAAAACAACAAAATACATTTAAAGGAACAAGGGGGAGGAACCTTTCTAAATGCCAGCATGCTAATCTCATACTTAGCATGCACTTGCAGCAAGGATTGTGTCATTATGTATGATAGGTAAATTAATTTTTACATGATAAGTAAGTGGACGTGTCTGCAAGGAAGATCATCAAGCAAACTCAACAGAAGCAACTGCTTCAAATCACCTTCCTAAACTAACTCACAGTGTGATGATGATCAAAAAGGTATAAAAATGAAAATAAAACTGCAGGAGGACCTGATTCCAACATACATAATGGGTGCAAGGTCAGAATAAGCATAGTGATATTTATTCAACTTCTTAAGCTTGAAAGGCAAAAAAAAAAAAAAAAAAAAAAAAAACTTAGAAAGGCAAAAAAAAAAAAAAAATTAGAAATATGTTTATAAACCAGCTCATCTATCTTGAAAATACAATGTAAAATATCATTTTCTGGATAAAATGGATCCAAATTCTTGTATCTGCAATTGGATCTAAAAATCTGGGCTGATATATAATATTTTAGTATATATGCTCAAAAAAAGTGGGGGAAGAGGAAGACAGAAAAACATAAAGAAAAGAAAAAAGGGGGTGGGCACAGCGGCTCACACCTATAATCCCACCACTTTGAGAGGCCAAGGCAGGAAGACTGCTTAAGCCCAGGAGTTTGAGACCAACCTGAGCAACACAGCAAGATCTCATCTCTACAAATAATACAAAAAATTAGTTGGGCATGGTGGTTTGCACCTGTGGGCCCAGCTACTCAGGAGGCTGAGGTGGGATGATCAGTTGAGCCTGGGAGGTCAAGGCTGCAGTGAGCAGAGATCACATCCCTGCACTACAGCCTGGGTGACAGAACAAGACCCTGTCTCAATAAAAAAGAAGAAAGAGGAGAGGGAGAGAGAGAGATAGGACAGGGGAGGGGAGGAGAGGGGAGGGGAGGGGAGGGAATGGGGATCTATTTGCTTCTACTAACTGACCCAGTCTTATTTGAGCCCACAATAATTTTCCTTTCTTTTCTTTTTCTTTTTGAGACAGTCTTGCTCTTTTGCCCAGGTTGGAACGCAGTGGTACGATCTTGGATCACCACAATCTCCACTTTCTGGGCTCAAGCAATTCTCCTGGCTCAGCCCCCCAAGTAGCTGGGATTATAGGCGCCTGCCACCACGCCCAGCTAATTTTTGTATTTTTAGTAGAGATGGGGTTTTGCCATGTTGTCCAGGCTGGTCTCAAACTCCTGACCTGAAGTGATCTGCCCGCCTCAGTGTCCCAAAGTGCTGGGATTGCAGGCATGAGCCACCACACCCAGCCAATACTTTTCAAACAGTTCTTCAGTATGCTCCATAAAACAGTGTCTGTCACCTAATGTCCTAAGGTTCCAAAATAATAGAAGCAGTGATAGGATGAGTAAAGGAAGACTGATATGAGGGGTGCATGCCTGGAAGAGGAACTATTCCTTTGCGAGTACTTATTTGGGAGGTAAGTGGTTAGACTTTGAAAAGGCAGCAGATATCCTCTTCACTTATTCTAGACTGCCCTTTCACTCTCTGTGCATAATAGAATTCTATTTATAAAGAACTTCCAAGTGTCAAAGGCATTTCCACATATATTTATCTCATTTGATCCCATAACAATTTACCAAGTAGGCACATCCCCTTTACAGATGAGAAAACTGAGGTTCAGGAAATTTAAATGACTGGCCCAGAAGACACAAATAGCAAGTGACTAGAAAGGCACAATACATAACTTTTGATTTCTTAGTACTAGGCCATATTTTTATATCATGTCCAAATTTATAGAAATAAAGAGATTAGAAGGAAGTTACAGTAATATGAAAACCTGGTAAATCTCCAACTATTCCCCAAGTCAGGAATATCACATGCAAAACTATATACAGATAAGGAGGTAGTGAGTTTGCTTCAAGACTGATAGAAGTTCATTTTCACTACTAATTATCTTATGAGTCCATCTCCATACTCTACTCCATTTCCTAACATCACAAATACTTGTCTAGTCTGTGATAGTTTATTCTGACCCTGAATTTGTGATGTTACTAGCTGTTACTGAAAACATACTTAGCAGAGTACAGCCTGTTCCTTACCAATCCATTCCTCCATGAGGTGAAAATGCCCTGGCCCTGGACAGAAAGAATAATCTGCTAATACTGAATATAAACACAAGACATTTCTCTTCTAGTGTAATTCATTGTGCACACATCATTAAGGATCAAAACAAAAGCGAACCAATCGAAGAATGGAAAAGGAATTCTAAAACATCAAAGTTAATTATATCTGGTTGTCCCAATAGCTGTTACTTGTTCAATTAAGATGCTGCTTTGGCTAATCTTAGTCAAGCTGTGCCTCTCTAAAAGTCTGAAACCCCAGCAATAAAAGCTAAAGTCAAAACATCTAAAGCTAAAGCATTTTCCCCCTAAGGAGAGCTCTGTATTTACTAGAGCGTCCACAGCTCCTATCAACATGCAACCAACCGTCTGTTCACTCTTCCCACCAACAGGCTGTGTAGCGCTAGCTCTCCAACACCCAGCACCCAGGGAGATCCTCACACAGGTGTTCCAGGAAACCTCTATAACCTGCTTCTTTACCCAACCTAGAAACAGAAACCAAAAACAGCAGAGCAAGGGGGTGAAAACACCATGGGCCTGTTCTCTTAAAATGTCTCAGCTTATAAGATGACTTCTTGTTTCTTGGTTTACAAGGAATAAAAAGACTCTTGTCACATGTGGATCCTGTGTATTGTTACACTGTCATGGGAACAACAGGTAAAGGTTCTATCCCTTAGTGATGACGGGCTGCTTCATTCTCTCTCCTTTTTACGTTGTAAGGGCAAAAATATTCAGGGTCTGCGGGGTTAGAAACTATGGAAGCATAAACGAGGAAAACCTGACTCCCCCTCACAACTGCATGTCCTACTAAGATGTAAAAGGACACTTTGGGGTTGTCTCAGGTGAAAACTGCTGGAAGGAAAAAGCCTGAGAAAGCTGCTGACAGCACCGGTGCTTTACATCTCTGAACTAATTCCTTTCCCCCCATCAATACATTTTATTTTTTCATGGTGGGGAGGAGACTCCTTTTGCCAAGAATTTATTGTGCATCAGTAAGTGGACGGGAACTTTATAAATACTGTCTGGTTTAATCCTTCCCACAAGCCTACAAAATAGGTAGAGAATCCAAATTTTGAACAGGAATGCAAAGAGGTGTGTATTCCAAAAGCAGCTATAGGAATTTAAGTGAGGATTGGACCCAAGAAAAACTGTGAATCTTTTCTAAAATTGTGAGACTTCCCTGCATCCACATGTCGTGGGTGGGTTCTGAGATGAGGACTGAGCACAGCCCCCAGTTCCTACATGAGTAATATACAAGCCCAGCTGCCTCTGCCCCACTGGTCTCCAAACAGCTGAGCCATGCTCTGGGTTTGCTGTTTTAAGTTCAATGTGTTCATATGTCTTCTCACATCAGTGATAAAAGCATACCTTGTAAGTCACTGGGTCTCTTCAAACCCTTTTTCTTTTTTTTTTTCTTTAGAATATTTGATCTAGTGTAGCAGTTTAGTAAAGTATGTCAACAAATTTTCATGACCCGTCCATCTGTCTATATCAAAATAAATTAATTCTCCATAAAATGAATCAGCTTCTTAATCTCCCACAAACTGGCAATGGTTAAGGGCAAGAACACAGAGAAAGTTCAGTATCTTAATCACTCTCTCCATCACTTCATACAGGGAAACTGACTTGCAAAGTTCCCACACAAACTCTCTTTTTGAATGACGCAATGGAAGCTGTGCACAGCAGCCTTCTCCGCCGACTTAAGTAAACCAATGAAACTGCCTTTTCCCCTCTCGTCACAGGTGCTCAATGTACAACAAAACTCAATTTTTCCATGACTAGTTGAAAGCTCCAGAATTCCTTACTGTTTGAAACGGTTTGAAAGCATCCTCCCTGAGCCCACCCCTGAAAAACTCTGGCAGACTATACCCTTACATTAGTAGGGCTGCATTTCACACATCAGGAAACTCCAACCCTTACAGTCTTCACAAACAACTATTACAAAAGGTTTGACCACATACGTTCCATTTTTGAACCTTTAGCACACTATTTTTATCCAACTCTCTCCTAAGACCCACCATATACTGTGTGGGAGAAGATTCCACATCAGTCAATCACATTAACAAGTCCTGAATGTCACTCAACACTGAAATGTTAGTCCCAACCCACCCTGCATATTAAACGCATCTGGCTTGGTCAGCCAGATAACATCCTCACCCAAGGGTGATGCACATCAGTGGTGTGTGTGCTCTTTAAGCTCACACATTTTTTCAATGATCTGTCCAAGTGTTCCTTGCTTATGTAAATCAGTATGTTAAAATCTAGTAGACACAGAATATCCCGCTAAAGAGCAGGCACATTGAAGAAGTGAGTGTATGGGCTCTCTGTTCCTCCTATGAACTTTATTAAGGAACTGGAGCTAGAGGAAAACAAAGATCTTTCTCCATATTTCAGTTTTCTCCCCTTCACTCATAGCATGGCACAGTCCAGAAAAAGATATAAAATCAAGTGCCAGCTGGTTACAGTGGCTCACACTTGTAATCCCAGCACTTTGGGAGGCCGAGGCAGGCAGATCACCTGAGGTCAGTAGTTTGAGACAAGCCTGACCAATATGGCGAAACCCTGTCTCTCTAAAAATACAAAAATTAGCCAGGCATGGTGGCGCATGCCTGTAGTTCCAGCTACTCGAGGAGCCGAGGCAGGAGAATCGCCTCAGGTTGCAGTGAGCCGAGGTGGCACCACTGCACTCCAGCCTTGGAGACAGAGTATGACTCGGTCTTAAATAAATAAATAAATAAATAATAAAAGTAAAATAAAGTGTCACCTTAAGAGATGTGACAGTACTAATCTGGGACTATGTCACCAGCTCTCAAATTTTAATGTGCCTAAGAATCACCTGATAGGTGCTTGTTAAAAATGAAGATTTCAAGACTCTTCCCCAAAAGTTTCTGATTTAGCAGGTCTACAGTTGAAGCCAGGAATTAGCAGCTTTAACAAGTGCCACAAGTGATCAGACGCCAGTGGTCCCAGGACCACACCTCGAGAAAGCCCAGCAGAGAGATGAGTGCGTGGAAAGAACCAAGTGAGAGGTGGGGCTGAGTCAGGCCTTAGGAATTCTGAAGTGGTTTTAGCTGTTGTTTATAGTCTATTCCATTGCTCCAATTGTAAAGCCTGTTCAGTTAAAAATTCACCCAGCACAGCATAGACAGAAGTTTGACATAAAAGCCCTGATAACACTAATGGTGGTAAATGGACCTCTTTCAATAGGCACCTGGTTTGTGCCTACTTGCTTTCTTTCAAGATTTATCCAGCTCCAGCCTCTGTGCTTGGGAGAACAAAGCTCTCATCTTCGGTTACTTTCGTTGGAAACAACATTCCCCTTTCCCCATCAAAATTGATCTAGTTCAGTTCTTTATAAATTATGTTTACTACATGAGGCACAGTTATACTATATTTTAAGTACGACATTAGTTTGTTTTTTCAGGTGAAGCTGAAACAAATGTGAGGCAGAAAAATGTATTAATGAGGCACTAATGAGAAGATGGAATCAAACCCCCTGCAACTACACACACACACACACACACACACACACATACACACAGTGGGAAACTTCTGGCTTTTTAAAAAAAGAAAACCCTGAGGAATAGGCTAACAAAATATCAATAAAGCTGGAGAAACGGGCCAGGCAACGTGGCTCATGCCTGTAATCCCAGCACTTTGGGAAGCCGAGGCGGGTGGATCATTGGAGGTCAGGGGTTTGAGACCAGCCTGGCCAACATGGTGAAACTCCGTCTCTACTAAAAATACAAAAATTAGCTGGGCGTGGTGGCAGGCACCTGTAATCCCAGCTACTTGGGAAGCTGAGGCAGGAGAATTGCTTGAACCTGGGAGGCAGAGCTTGCAGTAAGCCGAGATCCCACCACTGCACTCCAGCCTGGGCAATAGAGCAAGACTCCATCTCAAAAAAAAAAAAAAAAAGCTGGAGAAATTGGAGCACAAAAAAAATCTAAGTGATATAAAGATATTCTTTTAAAAGGATTAATACTGCCCTTTAGACATCTATTAAACACAGACATTTTGTGAAGTGCTGCCAAAAGCAGGAATGGAACTAGAACCCAGGATTCCAAATTCCTGGCTCTATCAATAAATCAGGCAATTTCCCTCCACCATCCCAAATAGCTGCAAATGCTCTGGTTACTGTTTAACATATGGCTTATATATTTATATTTTAAGTGCTTTCAGCTTATAGTCCACTCATAAACATTCATTCACATTTAGGCAACCTCCTAAGTAACTCTAACTGCAAGGTCAGACCAAATATACATTTAAGCAAAATAAACATTCCCAATCATAGGCTATAAATTGTTCCAATATTTACTTGATAACCTGACACCCATATTCATTTGCCTCTCTTCCTCCCAAAATAATGTTCTTCAGGAGTTTTTTTCTCATGCAACAACAGATAGTATTACTGAGGCCGGAGAGAAAGGAGCAAGCCTTCAAAGATACCAACCTTAGAATTTGAAATAAGCTTAACCTTAGGGGAATCTATCACCTTGATTGGTGTGTTTCATGGCATTAAATTTAATTAATTAATTAATCCAACAAATACTTGTGTATTTACCAGGCAGAGTGCTCTTCTGAATGAAGAGAGTCAAAGCCGTTGTTACCTACAAGGTTTACATTCTAGGAGACCGGCCAACAGTAAACCAGTCAGCAGACAAACATTTAGTGTAACATCAGATACATTTAAGCACTCCAAAGAAAAATAAGGCAGGGTAAAAGGGATAGAGAATGACAAAGTATTGGAGGGACAATATTGCTATTTTAAATAGGGTGGACAGAGAAATCTACTCCAAAGACTTAAAGTCAAATTAGAGACTAAATCAAAAAATGAGAATAATATTAACTTCACTCTCAAAGTTGCCACCACGCATTGGAGTGGTGCCATTCACTCTCAAAGAGCCACCACGCACTGCCACCACGCAGTCTAAAAAGCTGCAGGCTGCTTAAACACATGGGAATTAATGAACATCCATGAATTTTAGAGCAAGAACAGAAGAAACTTGTGAGGCTAACCTGCTCCAGAAGCCACCAAGCAAGCAGAGGAAAAGAAAGAGGAATGTGCCCTTCAGCTGGCCCCACTCACAAGAGCTGGCCAAGATTACTCCCAAGCCTGACTTCCAGGTAAAGGGCTACATGAAATCAGCCACAAAAGGGGCAACATGGAAATCAAGGAAAAAGTACCATTTAATAAATTCGTTAGAGTTATTTTTCAGGGCAATGACTGAATATAGTAATTGACATATCATCGGATGTAAGTAAGATAAACATTAGTAATACGGTTTTACAAAGGTTATGCATTGTAATTGCAATCAGATACAATGTTTAAATTCTTAATAAAAGAGTGACAAGCTTCAGACATCAAATTTCTAATGTAAGTCTCTTTAAAACATGCACATTCTTTAAAAAGTCAATATCCTATATTAAAGGGAAGGAAGCAACCTCTTTAGAAGTTTGCAAAGAGGGTGAAGTAAGCCGTTGGTATGTTAAAGGAAATAAACATTTGAACAGTCCAAAGCTACAGAAAAGCCATAATCTATTTCAGATTAAAAGACATTAAAAAGTCATCACTTTCTAGTATCTAGGATTAGAGTTTGGTTAGAGCTTCAATCATTCATGCTTTTAATCTAAAATTGGTCCTTGAAAGCTGTAATGAATTAAACAACATACCACCCACATAATCAATTGTAAAAATATACTGTAACTAAAAGCATAATGACTCAACTCACTTCCTTCCTTATTTTCCCATGATCCATTTGACCCCCTTCCTGTCACCTAATCTAATCACTGGCTGGGTTTCCATTAAGATTCTCCCCATTGTGCTATCTGAAGTCATTGCATTGGTTCTCCCAGATTTAAGAGACAATTTTGTAAATGTCACCATATAAAACTGAATTGCTAAAATGTAAAGTAGACAATGATTCAATTCATGGCTGTGTGTTCCAAGAGTGGAGGAGTGTGAGATCCATGGAGTCTAGAAGGAATTTTTTTTTTTTTTTAATTTTTTTTGATACAGAGTCTCGCTCTGTCACCCAGACTGGAGTGCAATGGCGTGATCTCGGCTCACTTCAACCTCTGCCTCCCAGGTTCAAGCAATTCTCCTGCCTCAGTCTCCCAAATAGCTGGTATTACAGGCATGCACCATCACGCCTGGCTAATTTTTTATATTTTTTAGTAGAGACGGAGTTTCATGGTGTTAGCCAGGATTGTCTCGATCTCCTAACCTCGTGATCTGCCTGCCTCGGTCTCCCAAAGTGCTAGGATTCCAGGTGTGAGCCACTGCTCACACCGCTTAAACATTTCCAAAATTTTTAAGAAATCTTTTTTTCCAGCACTGTCCAGTAACTAGCTGAAAATATTCCTAAAAACAAGTTTTCAACCTTGACAAACACATCCTTTCCTTTCTACTACCACCACCTCCTCCACTGTGGTCTATACAACTGACAAGAAAGTTTGCATAGAACATTACAATTTCCAAAGCATTTTCTCATACAATTAGTATCATCTGATCTTCACAGTAGCCTTGAGACCTTATAATTATCCTAAGTCACAAAAGTACATTGCCCAAACTAACACCTGGGGTATAGAACTGCACACATGCAAACTGGCTTTTGATTTCATCCAATCCTAAACTGCTTGCTGCCAATGATACATTTTAGAACAAAATAATTTCACCCCTGATCAGACCTTCAATCAACCTTTTCTGTGAAATTCTCAATTTACAGACAAGGAAACCAACTCTCTTGTGTGTACGGTATATTGTAACCTTACTATTTAAAGGCAGATATCCAAATAATTTGACAGTGTAGGTAGTAAATTAACAATTTCACTTGAACCCATATTACTGATAAAGAGAGGAATCCAATCTTTGATCCAAGGTCACACACAGTTAATAGCACTCCTTGTATAAACCTAGGTCTCTCTAGCTTCTATACTCAACCAGAAGACTAATCTAGCTGATGATTAAAGATGAAAGTGCAGAGAAATACAACCCCAAGCAAGGCTTTGACTGGCAAGTCAACTCATAACCCATCTTTAAAACTACAATTTAGGCTGGGCGCAGTGGCTCAAGCCTGTAATCCCAGCACTTTGGGAGGCCGAGACGGGCAGATAACGAGGTCAGGAGATCGAGACCATCCTGGCTAACATGGTGAAACCCCGTCTCTACTAAAAAATACAAGAAAAAAAAAAAAAAAAAAACTAGCCGGGCGAGGTGGCGGGCGCCTGCAGTCCCAGCTACTCGGGACGCTGAGGCAGGAGAATGGCGTGAACCCGGGAGGCGGAGCTTGCGGTGAGCTGACATCCGGCCACTGCACTCCAGCCTGGGCGACAGAACGAGACTCCGTCTCAAAACAAAACAAAAAAAAAACTACAATTTAAATGGGTAAGAATGGAATACATCTAAAGCAACTCAATTTTAAGTCTCTTAGATGCTCTCTGCTCAGTGGCCATATTAGAGCCTAACTGAAGAGCAGTTATTGCTGGTTAATTATTTCAGCAGTGTATCGCCTACCAAACAAAATTAAAATCATATCTAAGAAAACAATAATGCTTCAGGGTTTTCCTCTCCTTCAAGAAACTTAAAGTGATCATTTGACCTCATTCTATGAAAATGCCTGTTTCTTTTCCAGGTTGTGTTTGCTTTTGTTGTGGGAAGGAGGAATATAATTCTTATAAACATACTCTCTACATTTGTATAAAGCTTTATCACTGACAAGTACATTACATTATCCCATTTGATCTTTGCAATAACCCACTGTGGTGGGTAGTATCACTACATTTTAACAAATAATTAAGTGGAGGCTCAGAGAGGTTAGGTAATCTGCCCAATGTCACTAAGTAAGGGCAGAACGAGGACACAAATTCTGGTTACTTTGTCTTTAAGCCTTGGGCTCCTGTGCACCCTATTACTTGGACAGAAATGCATCATCTAAGGAAAAGTCCTGATGTCCCCTATATATGTCAGTCTGCAGTAAACTCATTACCAAGTACACTTGAAAGGTTTTCTGCTCTGTCTCCAAACTGTTTCTCTCTTATCCCTCCATCAAGATAACTCTGACATATTGTCTTACTCTTAGAGTGATGGAAGCAAACACTACAAAACTGTGCAGATAGATGATCTCAAATCCCCAGGTTCTACAGAAAAATAGAATAATTTGGTCTACAAGATCTGTTTGAGGAATTCATCGATATGCTTCAGAATTAAACTAGTCAAGGGAGTGGATCTGTCACCACGCAGGTTTGTCGTAGAGAAAAGGAATGGAGCCGGGCGCGGTGGCTCATGCCTGTAATCCCAGCACTTTGGGAGGCTGGGGCAGGTGGATCACCTGAGGTCAGGAGTTCAAGACAAGCCTGACCAACATGGTGAAAACCCGTCTCTATTAAAGATGTAAAAATTAGCCAGGTGTGGTGGTGCACACCTGTAATTCCAGCTACTCGTGAGGCTGAAGCAGGAGAATCGCCTGAACCCCAGAGGTGGAAATTGCAGTGAGCCGAGATAGCACCATTGTACTCCATGTTGGGAAACAAAAGCGAAACTCTGTCTTGGAAAAGAAAAGGAATGGAAAGAATAGAAGGCCTAGGGTAGAAGAGAGGAAGAGCACAGAACCTGGGAAAGTGGGAGCACCTGGAAGCCCAAGCTATTGACAACTGTGGGATCCACAAAAGTTGACACTTCCTCTTTTTACCCATTTGCTGCAGGACAGCTACCTACACCCATCAATTGGCTCAATTTATTTATCTAACAGTATCTCTCAAGTCTAGTGAGATCTTTTTTGAGATGCTCTTCTCAAATGTTATCGATAGCTACTTGGGTTGTGCTTTGCATAATCTTTCTTTTAAACATAGATTTTTAAAAATTCAATTAGAAAATGGGGAAAAGACATGAACAGCCACTTCACCAAAGATGATATATAGATGGCCAAGAAAAGATGTTCAACATCATTAGCTCTCAGGGAAACACAAATTAAATCTACAATAAGATATTCCTTCACACCTATCAGAATGGTTAAAATAAAAAATAGGCAGGGTGTGGTGGCTCACACCTGTAATCCTAACATTTTGGAAGGCCAAGGTGGGTGGATCATCAGAGATCAGGAGTCTGAGACCAGCCTGGCCATCATGGCAAAACCTCGTCTTTACTAGAAATACAAAAAAAAAAAAAAAAAAAAAAAATTAGCCAGGTGTGGTGGTGGGTGCCCATAGTCCCAGTTACTCAGGAGGCTGAGACGGGAGAATCGCTTGAGCCTGGGGCGGGGCTAAGGTTGCACTGGGCCGAGATCGCACCACTGAACACCAGTCTGGGCGATAGAGCAAGACTCCGTCTCAAAAAAAAAAGAAAGAAAAAAAGCCAATTCCAAAAGATTATGAACTATATTATTCTATTTACGTATATGAAGTGTATTAGAAATGGAGACTCAGTAAGTAGTTTCCAAGGGATAAGGATAGGAGACTGGTGAGAAGAAAGTGGGTACAGCTACAAAAAAACAATAAGGGATCCATGCTGTAACAGTTCAGCATCTTTACTGTGGTGGTAGATACACAAACCTATATATGTGATAAAACCGCACACAACTGAATATACACACACACATGCAAATGAGTACAGGTAAAACTATGGAAATCTGAGTAAGATTGGTAGATTACATCAATATCGATATCCTAGTTATGATATAGTACTACAGTTTGGCTAAATGTTATCACTAGGGGAGACCAGGTAAAGCTACAGTGTTTCTTCAACTGATGTAAATCTACAGTTATCACAATTAAAATTTTAACTAGCAAACAGATCAATAAAAACCATTTGCAACTTTAGCCATTTCAAAATAACAAGAATGTTGTCTTCTTTCTTCTTTGAAACAGGACCCCTCTTTCTTCTACACCACTTCTTATAATGTAGCTTCCATTACATACATTGTGAAAAACTATTAAATTTACGCTGACACATGAAAGAAGCCTTAGACAAAAGAGTATAGAGTATGAGACTTTATTTGCATGAAGCCCTAGAACAGGCAAATCGAATGAACGATGAGGAAAAAACAAAACAAAACAGAACATCACAAAACAGGTTGCCTGTGGGGGTGGTAAGGCAGTGGTTGATGGGAAAAAAAACTAGCTGGGTGATGGCAATGTTCCATATTATGATAGGAGTCCCAGGGACATGAGTATGTGAATGTGTCAAAACTCAAGGAATGCACTGGCTGGAGTGGTGGCTCACGCCCGTAATCCCATCACTTTGGGAGCCAAGGCAGGCGGATCACCTGAGGTCAGGGGTTCGAGACCAGCCTGACCAACATCGTGACACCCCGTCTCTACGAAAAACACAAAAAATTAGCCGAGCATGGTGATGGGCGCCTGTAATCCCAGCTACGCAGGAGACTGAGGCAGGAGAATAATTGCTTGAACCCAGGAGGTGGAGGCTGCAGTGAGCCGAGATTGCGCCATTGTACTCCAGCCTGGGCAACAAGAGCAAAACTCCGTCTCAAAAACAAACAAACAAAACACACACACACACACACACACACACACACACACACAAATACACCATTAAGATATTTGTACTTCATTGTATGTAAACCTCATATTTTAAAAACTAAACAAAATTTTACTTCAGCTTAAATTACTGACTTTATATGTGTTACATTCTTTCACTTGAAGATGCTGTGCCGTAAGATACAATGCTTTGGCTATATCCAAAGTCACCAAACTAAATCGTTTGGCGAAAAAAAATCTCTTATGGGTTCTTCTCAGGGAAAGGAAATTCAACAGAGTAACCATGAAGCAAATTCATATAAAAAGTATCATTAAATCAAACTAAATTAAATTAAAACAGATGTAATTAGGGCTCTCTTAAAGTAATTTTGGCTAATACTTTGTTTACATGCAATATAGATGTAGTAACTACTGACCTCAGGCACTTGTAGCTGCTGTTACATTAATTATTACATGTGCTTTTTATATTCCAGCTCAAAATATCCTTTATAGTCTGTCTGACTAAGGTCCTTCTGCCAAGGTTACTTCAAATGAATCTCAGGTCCCACAGAAAAAGGAAAAAAATCCTATGAAATCCACATACTGATATGGATGTAACATTTTTCTTTTCTTAACCATGACTTTATTCTACTTAGCATATGCATTTATTTTGGTAAAATTAAAAGAGAGATGATGGGCTGTGCTTAATTACAATTATACCCAGTAGGCCCAACCTTTTCAACTTAATGGGCTTATACTGCAGAGACACGTTTGCTTAATTGGCCAGACAAGTCAAGACACTGATGAAAATTATTTCTTGACCCCACCAACGATTCACAGAGAAGATAACATCAATGTTACAAATTTCTAGGGCCTACTGTTCATTTTGATCCTAAACTGCTCGTGCCAGGCTCTATCTCTGTTTTTGTCTTAAAGTATTCTCAGATTGGTGGCTACAGCCCTCTCATCAATAGACACATCCTTCCCTTTGTAAAATAAAGTTATTTTCTCCTACTTTGCTTCTAGATGTTACTACCAGTTTGAATCTTCACCCTTATTCATTCCTTCTTCTGATACTTCAGTACCACAAGCCATCTTCCATAAAATCCAGCACTCCTTATTGCTACACAACAGGATGACTTTATTCATGAGTAAGTTCCAAACTCTTCTTGTATAAACATTGGTTTAAAAAACAAAAACTGGCCGAGCACGGTGGTTCACACCTGTAATCCCAGCACTTTGGGAGGTCGAGGCAGGCAGATCACGAAGTTAGGAGTTTGAGACCAGCCTGGCCAATATGGTGAAACTCTGTCTCTACCAAAAATACAAAAATCAGCCAGGCATGGTGGCACGTGCCTATAATCCAGCTACTCAGGAGGCTGAGGCAGAAGAATCGCTTGACCCCAGGAGACGAGGTTGTAGTGAGCTGAGACTGCAGCACTGCACTCCAGCCTGGGCGACAGGGCAAGACTCCATCTCAAAAAACAAACAAACAACAACAAAAAAGAAAACTGGCCGGGTGCAGTGGTTCACACCTGTAATCCTAGCATTTTGAGAGGCTGAGGCGGGGGCATCACCTGAGGTCAGGAGTTTGAAACCAGCCTGACCAACATGGTAAAACCACATCTCTACTAAAAACACAAAAAATTAGCCAGGCATGGTGGCAGGCACCTGTAATCCCAGCTACTCAGGAAGCTGGGGCAGGAGAATCTCTTGAACCTGCAAGGCAGAGGTTGCAGTGAGCCAAGATCGCGCCATTGCACTCCAGCCTGGGCAACGAGAGCGAAACTCTGCCTCAAAAAAAAAAAAAAGAAAGAAAAAGAAAAAGAAAAAACACTTTGTAAATCTTGAAGCAATTTGAGCCATTCCTTCCCAATACAAAGTTTATATACGATAAGAATTGGAGTATTCAAATCACACTGTGTCATAGCCACAAACTAGGAGCAGAAACAAAAGAATCTTTCTTCTTCTTTCTTTCTCTCTCTCCCCTTCCTCTTGACAAACACCTCTAAATGCCCTTGACTGTAAATACATTTTTGAAAAGCATATGCCCGTTCAGAGGAGGTAAAAGACTGCAATACACCATGAATGTTTATTTTTAAAACTCAGCATTTTTTCAGGGCTGAAAATCTATTCAGAAATCCCTTCCTCCTTAGGCTACCGAGCTTTATTCAGCAAGGGGGCCAACAACTGCTGATATTTCAAGAAATCTAATCTCTTAATGACTGGTGTCAGAGAAAGGAGAAGGCCTGTGAAAGAGTCATGTTGAAAGATGCTTAATCTCAGGTACATGTGAACCCATCAATGCAGGCACAGTGTCAGACTGCCACCAGCACCACCCCAACTTTCCAGGAGCTGTCTGCCCCGGGTATTCTGTCCCAGAAGATGAACTGTCCCTTCCATCACACACTCAAATTTTATACTCCCGAATCCTCCATCACAATAAAGAACACTCCGTTTCCAAGGATAAAACGTCAGCTACTGGGTGCTCCAAACACAGCAAGTCAGTCCAGTGTCTGCTGATGATGAAGGTGAAAATGGAGAGCTGCCGAGTGACGAGGAGCTCGAGGTGGACAGGGCCACTCGCTGAGGACTACAAGAAGGTTTGAGTATGGGGCTAGATTTTGTCAATGATTGCAAATGTGAAACACTAAATGGGGGAAGGAGGGCAACCCGGACAGAGAGAAGACTTGGTGCAAAGTAAAAACTGAAAACCAATACATTGTATGCAAAAGATCGCAAACCGAGTCACTTGGCCTTAGCAGAGATTTATCAAGAACAATTGCACTGGCCAAGAGTATAATAAAATAGAGGGGGAGACAAGGTTTAGGGAGATGTTCATTTATCCATTAACCCATTAATTATGTCTTCAGCATCAATTCAGCACATGCTACAGTTCTGAGGTGCTAGAAAAAAAAATGAGAAAAAAACAGAATCTTCTTTTCAAAGGGAATCTAGCACTCAGATAAAGAATTGATTCAAGGCCGGGCATAGTGGCTCACACCTGTAATCCCAGCACTTTGGGAGGCTAAGGCAGGCGGATCACTTGAGGTCAGGAGTTCCAGACCAGCCTGGCCAACACGGAGAAACCCTGTCTCTACTAAAAATACAAAAATTGGCCAAGCATGATGGCAAGTGCTTGTAATCCCAGTTACTCAGGAGGCTTAGGCGTGGGAATCACTTGAATCCAGGAGGTGGAGGCTGCAGTCAGCTGAGATAGTGCTGTTGTACTCCAGCCTGGGTGATGGAGCAAGACTCCATCTCAAAAAAAAAAAAGAATTGATTTAAAAAAGAGTCTGAACATAAATTATATCATCGTAATTCCTTCCCAAAAACCACAATAGAGCGTTTCAATTCTTTAAGTTAGAAAACCTGATTGAATTTAGGTGGACTGAGGAAATCTCCTCCCTCCCCCACTGAAGCTCTTTATCTCTTTACTGGCAGGTTAAGGTATTGCATGAGAAAGACGTGAATGGAAAGATCAAGACCAACTTGGTAGAAAAGAAAGAGATTTTTTTGCTCTTTTCTGTGTGTTTATGAACCATTACTTTCCTTAAAAATTAAGTATAGCAGCCAGGCATGTTGCCTCATGCCCGTAATCCCAGCACTTTGGGAGGCCGAGGTGGGTGAATCACCTGAGGTCAGGAGTTGGACACCAGCCTGCCCAACATGGTGAACCCCGTCTCTACAAAAAATACAAAATTTAGCCGGCCATGGTGGCAGGCGCCTGTAATCTCAGCTACTCAGGAGGTTGAGGCAGGAGAATCGCTTGAACTATGGAGGCTGAGGTTGCAGTGAGCCGAGAATGCACCATTGCACTCCAGCCTGGGTGACTCTCACAAAAAAAAAAAAAAAAAAAAAAAAAAAAAATTTAAGTACAGCTCAACAAACAGCTCAGACACTAGGTGCACTGCTAGAGGGTTGCCCCTCAGCCTCAGGAAGCCGGGACAGATTGAGCATTGTTCTCTGCCTTACTGGAATATGCAGGCCCAACCAAAACCACGCCAACCCTGGAGTCTATCATTAAGTCCGACCTGGGAAAAAGTCTTAAGGAAAGAAAAGGTTCAAGGACTGGAGAGAGAATGAGCAGGGAAGGGGGCAAGGTTTTCCTGTTGGAAAACAAGAACAAATAGCCCCCTGGGGTGTTGTTTTTATTTTTATGTTACAATGGATTTTTTTTTTTTTTTTTCAAGACTGTCTCACTCTGTCGCCCAGGCTGGAGTGCAGTGGTGCAATCTCGGCTCACTGCCAGCTCTACCTCCCAGGTTCATGCAATTCTCCTGCCTCAGCCTCCCGAGTACCTGGGACTACAGGCGCCCACCACCACACCCAGCTAATCTCTTTGCATTTTTAGTAGAGATGGGGTTTCACCGCATTAGCCAGGCTGGTCTTGATTTCCTGACCTCGTGATCCGCCTGCCTCAGCCTCCCAAAGTGCTGAGATTACAGGCGTTAGCCACCATGCCTGGCCAGAATGGATTATTTTTCTTCCAGAAATGTCCTCTGCTTTTGGCAAGTAATAAAATCACTTAGGTAGGATGTAAAAAGGATGAAGGTGATTGGAATCAAGGAAGTGAGTGTACTGCCCACCCCTGTCTAGTTGGTAGCAGTGTGAAAGCCAACCACCTCACACCCCACACAGTGCAGATGCCCAGTGTGTCCCTGTCCCTTGCTCTCACTCGTTCAACAGGGCTATTCATGTAGAAAGCCAGGCACAGTGTCTCACACCTGTAATCCCAGCACTTTGGGAGGCCAAGGCAGTGGATCACGAGGTCAGGAATTCGAGACCAGCCTGGCCAACATGGTGAAACTTGTTTCTACTAAAGATACAAAAAAAAATTAGCCAGGCGTGGTGGCAGGCATCTGTAATCCCAGTTACTCTGGGGGCTGAGGCAGGAGAGTTGCTTGAACCTGGGAGGCTGAGGCTGCAGTGAGCCGAGATTGCATCACTGCACTCCAGCCTGGGTGACAGGACAAGACTCCATCTCAAAAAAAAAAAAAAAAAAAAAAAGCAGGACTTACGCCTGGACCTATCGTTTGGCCTTAGGTTTAAGGGAAAAGATCACATAGCACCATCATCTCATTTCACAAGGGAAGTCACTGAAGTCAGAGAGGTTAAAATGACTTGCCCAAGACAGACGGTGGCAAGGCCAAAATCTGTACAGGGAATGGTCTCTGAGGTCTTCCTGCAGTGAACAGGTCAGCTCGAAGATCCACAAGTTCAGTCAGGTGGGACTTACCCAGATGGCATTCAGAGTAGAGAATTTACAATTACCTGTGCAGCATTCCCATTGTACAGACAAGGCAACGAAAGCACAGAAAGGTTAAGTGATTCACAAGGACAAGGGCTGAACTTTGGGAGTCTGACTTTAGAATGTGAACTTGGGTCAGTGTTTTCATCATAGATTCTGTAAGCTCTATTTCTACACGAGAATCACTAGTGATAAAGGAAGCTCCTTGTTGGTCTTAAAAGGTCTCCTGCTCGTTTTACATTGTCATTTCAAACAGATAGTATTACACCTACACACACACACACACACACACACAATGTATATAATATATCATGTTGATCTACCACAATCTACAGAACAGAGGCACAGTGACTCTCCAAAACTCACTCCCCAAATGAGCTACTTTTGTTAGGTTTCAGTGGATGGTTTGCTATGCTATTCATCTAGTTAGTAATTCAGTGTTCCTACAATTTCCTTTTAGGTATAAAGTACTGCAGATTCTACCCAGAATATCTTCATTCAGTCTCAGACATTCACTGATTATCCACTAACAAAGAATACTTAGGAAATAACTGATATGTTCAAGAGTAACAACTGATGGTCACTGTTACAGAATTTTGAACTTATAAAGCATGACACAAAATGAAAGACATCACAAATAGGCAATAATTTCAGATATTTATTGACACGCACCTTGGAAAGGATTTAGGGATAGAGCAGGAGATGGAGGGAAACACCAAGACAGAACAGGAAGAAAATAAGAAATGCAAATATAGGCAAGAAACAGAAATATACACATGACACATTATATGCTATCCCACCACATTATCAATTGAGAAACCATAAAAACTCTGGGGACTGTTTTCCCCCTAACTTTTGAAAACTGGGCAAACAGGAAAAAGGGGAGAGATGTCCATCCATCATAAGATTCTAATTTCTGATATGTGTGCTTTTAGAATTTAAAAAAAAAAAAAAAGGCTGGGCACAGTGGCTCACACCTGTAATCCCAGCACTTTGGAGGCCGAGGGGGGCGGATCACAAGGTCAAGAGTTCAAGACCAGCCTGGCCAAAATGGTGAAACCCCATCTCTCCTAAAAATACAAAAATTAGCCAGGTATGGTGGCGGGCACCTGTAATCCCAGCTACTCGGGAGGCTGAGGCAGGAGAATCGCTTGAACCTGGGAGGCAGAGGTTGCGGTGAGCTGAGATCGTGCCACTGCACTCCAGCCTGGGGGACAAAGTGAGACTCCATCTAGAAAAAAGAAAAGTGGGGAGCATTGTCTGAGCCAGGCGGCTGGGGCTACAGTAAGCTGTGATTGTGCCACTGCACTCCAGCCTGGGTGACAGAGTGAGACTGTCTCAAAAACAACATAAATAAATAAATAAATAAAAGTGGGGGCAGCAAGGAAAAGTTAACTCAAATAGTTTTCATTTCATTTCCATTATGTAGCACATAAAAAGGTGGATCCAGGGCTAAAATGCATCAGTACCTAAAGGAGCTACTCAATTCACCAACCTGGGTGGTACCACTTCTAGTTCAAAGGTTCTCCCAACCAAGATATGGAAGAAACATGTCCCTTTGTACTACGTGTCAAGGACAGTTTCATCATTTCAGACTGCAAATGTTGAAGCCAACAACTGAGCATCGCTGCTGAAAAATGCTTTCTACACAGCACCTTTTTTGGTAAGAAAAATCTCAGCAGTTCATAAATGACTTCAATTAACACTGTTTTGCAAATTGAAATTTCTCATGCCTAGCTGCAAATTGTATTGCCACAAATGGGGTCCCTAAGAAACACTGTTAACTTTATTGGCAACCTGTTGCTCCCTGATTGTGAGTCATCCTCAATAAAGTAATTCAGGGATCATCTCCTCAGTGGTGGAAAAAGGAACACAGGCAGCAACAGCACAATGGGATGAGGGCAAAATCCCAGAAGGAAAAAAACCAGAAACATAATGTGAGCAGGGTAAAAGAGCATGTCTTTTACGTCAAAGGAATCACTGAGCAATGAGGAGACTCATTTGTTTGTTTGTTTGTTTGTTTGTTTGTTTGTTTATTTATTTATATTTTTTGAGACAGGGTCTCTCTGTCGCCCAGGCTGGAGTGCAATAGTGTGAGCATGGCTCGCTGCAGCCTCAACCTCCTGGACTCAAGCAACGTTCCCACCTCAGCCTCCTGAGTAGGTGCAACTAGAGGCACATGCCACCAGGCTCAACTAATTTATTTTTTTTTCCCTTTTTCTTTTTTGAGATGCAATTTCACTCTTGTTGCCCAGGTTGGAGTGCAATGGCATGATCTCAGCTCACCGCAACCTCTGCCTCCTGGGTTCAAGCAATTCTCCTGCCTCAGCCTCCTAAGTAGCTAGGATGACAGGCATGCGCCACCATGCCGTGCTAATTTTGTATTTTTAGTAGAGATGGGGTTTCTCCATGTTGGTCAGGCTGGTCTCGAACTCCCAACCTCAGGTCATCTGCCCGCCTCGGCCTCCCAAAGTGTTGGTTGGGATTACAGGTGTGAGCCACTGTGCCCGGCCATTTTAAAAGTTTTAATAGAGACAAGGTCTCACTATGTTGCACAGGCTGGTCCAGAACTCCTGGGCTCAAGCCATTCTCCCACCTCAGCGTCCCAAAGTGCTGAAACTACAGGTGTGAGCCACTGCACCCAGCAAAATAATTATTTAAAAAGGAGAAGATGAAGGAGCCTACCACAGTAGGCAAGAAATGCCCTATTCTCTTAGTAGAGCTCTCTGGGAGGAAACCCACAGCCCCCAGGCTGGCCCCAAGTGGGGTGAGTTATAAATAAAATTGAAAGCCTTGCAAATATGAACAGACCTAAAACAAGAATAACTTTTTGAAGTTTTGTAATTCCTATATTAATATGAATCATGTCACAAAAATAAGTAGAACAGAGAGAAAGACATTCTCACCCTTATTAAAGTATTTTAATAAAGGTTAGATGTTCTAATTATATAAGATTTGCTTACTCATTGTGGAAAATTGAGGAAAGGGAATGTGAAAAGAAAACAATTTTAAATGCTCATAATCTGGCGCTGCAGCTCATGCCTGTAGTCCCAGCACTTTGGGAGGCCGAAGCGGGCGGATCACCTGAGGTCAGGAGTTTGAGACCAGCCTGGCCAATATGGTGAAATCCCATCTCTACTAAAAATACAAAAAGTATCTGGGTGTGGTGGTAGGCACTTGTAATCCCAGCTACTCAGAAGGCTGAGGCAGGAGAATTGCTTGAACCCAAAAGGCAGAGGTTGCGAGCTGAGATCGCACCACCGCATTCCAGCCTGGGCGACAGAGCAAGATTCCATCCCCCAAAAAGTTAAAAATAAAAATAACTGTTCATAATCCATAATCCATATTCAACTACTATAAACTCTCTGGCATGGTTCCTTCTGAACACTCAACAGTGTACTTTTGCATAGATAATATTGCACATGCAATCTTGTATTTTCCTTTTACATTTTCCAATGTAAATTAAAATGTAAATGTAAAACACTGCCTAAGCAGTTGTAATGTTGCATATTATTTTCTCATGCACTTTCATGTATATAATTCTTTCTCTATTAGATAGATATAGGAATGTTGCCTCCCCCCATTTAAAAATCTTTTTGCATATAGATTTCATGTGTCTATTAATGATAAAAGAACAGAAATAGGTATATCTTTTGTGGTATACAAGATGTACATTCCTAAAAAAGAAATGTGAAATATAAAAATGGGACCCAATCATTTCAGGAAGTTTTATTACTAATATTAATAATGTTAATGGATAATTAACGTTAACTTTGGCCCTTGAAATTCTGTGTTTTATATTCTCATGGACCCCAGACTGCATCGTGCCTTTAACTGTGCTCTTTAGAGAGAATGGTTTTTCTTTCTAAAACACATCTAAGTATACTTTTTTGAGTAGTTTCTCTGGAAAAGCAAATACAAGTGGGAGGATAAAAAGAAAAACACTTTCAAAGGAAGGAAAGAGAGAAGGAAGAGAAAAGAAAGGAGGAAGAAATTCTGGTAACCATATTCTAAGGCCTATACCACCATTAGTAAACTCTACATACATTTTCATTTCTCATACTTCTCCTTGAAAAACATATCTTCCCATGTTAAGTGGAACAAGAAATCAAGTTGATTTAATAGAGTGCAGAGGGGAAGGCTGAGAGTGGGTGCAAGAGTTCACGAAAAAAACTGGAGAGAGGATGGAGGGCCAAGCATCCAGTTTATGAGAGAGGAAAGTGGCTAAAGGAACATGCTCCTTCTGTAACATCCCCCTGCGTTTCTAGTCCTCAACTCCAAGTCTGCAGGGTGCGACCAGCCCCAGAGCCGGCAGAGCTGACATAGACTCTCCCTCCTGGTTTAGTTCTGCTGCGCACACCCTCCCAAGACCTGTGGGGTCAGGCCATGCGAGCAGCTCAGCAGCCACAAGGTCATAGCTGGGTTTGGCATGAAATGCTCACACTCTGAGTGAAAATAGGCCTCTGAAGAAGGATGAAGCAACAGCCAAGAAAGAACCACTTTGCAAACAGACTTCCGAGGAGAATTAGCCTCTTGAAATCCTCTGTGCAAAAGTTCACACCATAAAACAGCTGCTGCTTAATGTCTTGGGCTTCTAATGAGCCCCGAGTTCCTGGTTTGCACAGAACTTCTGGCCAATGGTGTCCAAGGTCCTTTGCTCTTCCCCGTGCCGTTCAATCCCATAAGGGCTCTTGGTCAAAAACTAGGTCATAAACTTATCCACTGAGAAGCGTTTACTGTCGTTTCAAATGGCGTATTCTGTTCGAGAGGTTATGATAATAAAAGAAGAGCAGCAAACAGACTTTCAAGTTGGGGCATGTGGTTGCCAGGTTAAAAAACTGGCTCCTTTCCTTATCTTAGTTCAGCTCTTTTAGATTCAAACTACTGGACTCTGGCCCTTTTCTGGACTGATACAAATCATTTCTAGAATGACTAGATCAAATTTTATTTACTCCGTTTCCAGCTTTGAACTAACAGTTCCATGCCAAAAAAAAAAAAAAAAGTTGCTGTTTCAGAAAGTATTAGCAAGTTTCCCCCACTGCCAAAGTTTACAGCATGGTTATATCCTGCCCCAGCAAGAAGGATGGGGCGGGCTGGGAGTAAGGGAGGGAGAGAAATGGAGGAGGGCAGCTGTTTGTTCAATAAACTGCAGCAGAAAATCGCCCACATCACACACTGTTTCTTCCACACCCCCAGCAGAGAAGCAGGAGGCGGCAGCATGAAAAGTCATCCCAAGGCGAATCGTGCTGGCTGGCTGGCTTTCTGCACTCCCACATAACTGACCACGGTCCCTTCTGATTCACCCATAGAGCACAAGGACAGAAGCCAAAGGGTTTGTCTCTGCTTCCTGGGATGTTGATTCCTGCTCTGATGGAGCCCAAGAGATTTGCGCCTCCTCCCCATCCATCCTCACCCTCACATCCATCTACCCCCTCCTCCTTCCCGAGTGTTTCTGAGCTCTAAGGCACACAGGGCTATGTTACAAAAGTACTCAACTAAAAGGTGTATATTTTGCATCCCACAACATCCAAGAATATGCTGAAACTCCTCTCCACAAAAAGACACAGCTGTGGTCAACAGCCCCTGGGCTCCCCAAAACAGCATGTCCTCCAAACTCAACAACCGGGCCTCTGCTTTCTCGGGAGTGGGAAGGAAGGAAAGGAATATGAGAAGTCAGGGTAGAGCAGCTGTAGCCCACCCCTACTCAGCCGGCTGGAAAGCTCCAATTTGTTAACCTAGAAAACCCTGGGGCATTGCAATCAAAGAGCGGCTCCACCCAAGCAAGTACCTCTGATTATTTTCTTCCCTACTAGTGGGCAAGAAGAGAAAAGGGAAAATAAGGACAAATGTGTTCAAAACAGAAATACTGCATAACACTAACTTGGCTTTGGGCAAGGACCAGATTATAGGCCCAACACCTCCATTTCTGTCCAAGTGGAAAGAGAAACTACAGGGTGCAACCTTGATCCAGCTGCATGAACTCTGTTGCCCAGAGACTCTGCCAGCCCAAGGAGATCAACATAACCCCAAATTGCTCCTCAGTCCCCAGCTGGCCTTTTTTTTTTTTTAGATGGAGTTTGGCTCTTGTTGCCCAGGCTGGTGTGCAATGGCATGATCTTGGCTTACTGCAACCTCCACCTCCGACTCCCAAATTCAAGCTATTCTCCAGCCTCAGCCTCCCAAGTAGCTGGGATTACGGGCATGCACCACCACACCCAGCTAATTTTGTATTTTTAGTAGAGACGGGGTTTCACCATGTTGGTAAGGCTGGTCTCGAACTCCTGACCTCAGGTGATCCACCCGCCTCGGCCTCCCAAAGTGCTGGGATTACAGGTGTGAGCCACTGCGCCCGGCTTAGTTCTTCGGGGTCTTTAAAGTTCTTTTTGGTAAACTGATTTTTTGTAATATACTGGTCTTAACTATAATTACTGTGGAATGAACATTTAGCTTCAAAACTCAATGCGAGGTGGTTCTGTGTTAGAGGAGACTCTGCAGGTGCATGAATTTTTCTTCTAAAAAGTCTCTCAAACCCTTTCTCAAATGACTAAACTGTCACCAAAGAATGTGAATTGATACTGATGTCACAGTTCAGTTAATTGTGAAAAATAAATAAATTCAGGTTTTAGGTAGCGCTCATCTAAGACCAGTGCTATATAACGTGTTGTCCTTTGCCAATTCTAAACTGGAAATATAAGCTGTCACAAGATGGGCACAAATCGAAGTCCTTACATATCTCTAAACGCAAGTTCAATATGACCTAACTCACATTAATTGCCTTGAAGGCTCATCTGAATTCCGTGATTTAAATTAAAAAAAAAAAGTTGAAATGTTTTGAAAGGTGTAGAATGCCAAAAGTTGTTTACAGTTTTTGCCAGATAAAAAGATATAACTGGCTGGACGTGGTGGCTCATGCCTGTAATCCCAGCACTTTGGGAGGCCGAGGCATGTGGATCACCTGAGGTCAGGAGTTCAAGACCAGCCTGTCCAATATAATGAAACCCTGTCTCTACTAAAAATACAAAAATTAGCTGGATGTGGTGGCATGCTCTTGTAATGCCAGCTACTCGGGAGGCTGAAATAGGAGAATTACTTGAACCCAGGAGGTGGAGGTTGCAGTGAGCTGAGATGGTGCCACTACACTCCAGGTGCAACTCCTGGGCAACAAGACTGAAAATCCATCTAAAAAAAAGTTAAAAAGGACAGGCGCAGTGGCTCACGCCTGCAATCCCAGCACTCTGGGAGGCCTAGGCAGGCAGATCACCTGATGTCGAGAGTTTGCGACCACCCTGCCCAACATGGAAAAACCCCATCTCTACTAAAAAATACAAAATTAGCCGGGTGTGGTGGTGCATGCCTGTAATCCCAGCTACTTGGGAGGCTGAGGCAGGAGAATCGCTTGAACCCGGGAGGCAGAGGTTGCGATGAGCTGAGATCATGCCATTATACTCCAGTCTGGGCAACAAGAGCAAAACTTCATCTTAAAAAAAAAAAAGAAAAAAGATACAATTAACGTAATGATCACTGATGTAAAAATTGTACTTTTCTTTTTTTTCAGACTGAGTTTTACTCTTATTGCCCAGGCTGGAGTGCAATGGCATGATCTCAGCTCACTGCAACCTCCATCTCCCGGGTTAGAGTGATTCTCCTGCCTCAACCTCCTGAGTAGCTGCGATTACAGGTATGCGCCACCATGCCAGGCTAATTTTGTACTTTTAGTAGAGATGGGGTTTCTCCATGTTGGTCAGTCTGGTCTCGAACTCCCAACGTCGAGTGATCAGCCCAGAGTGCTGGGATTACAGGTATAAGCCACCTCGTCTGGCCAAAAACTGTACTTTTTTTGGTGGGGGTGGGTACGGAGTCTTACTCTGTCTCCTGGGCTGGAGTGCAGTGGTGCAATCTCAGGTCACTGCAACCTCTGCCTCCTGGGTTCAAACAATTCTCCTGCCTCAGCCTCCCGAGTAGCTGGGATTACAGGCACCCACCACTACACCCAGCTAATTTTTGTATTTTTAGTAGAGACGGGGTTTCACCATGTTGGCCAGGCTGGTCTCGAACTCCTGACCTCATGATTCGCCCGCGTCAGTCTCCCAAAGTGTTGTGATTACAGGTGTGAGCCACCATGCCCAGCCAAAATTGTACTTCTAAAACACATCTAGTCTCAAATAGGTGTCATATATCCTTGCTACAATGCAGGTTCCACTGTTCTTTTTTGTTTACAACTCCCATACACAACCCTGTTTCTCTTCAAATTAAGAGAAAAGAAGGTAAGATCCCATTAAACCAATTCCTAATTCTGAATCAGGGAAATCTAAGTTGGAAATCTGATTTTCTTCCTTCTGACTTTTCCTTCCCCATTTCCAGGGCTATTTAAGCATAAAAGGGGCCGGGCGCGGTGGCTCAAGCCTGTAATCCCAGCACTTTGGGAGGCAGAGACGGGCGGATCACGAGGTCAGGAGATCAAGACCATCCTGGCTAACACGGTGAAACCCCGTCTCTACCAAAAAATACAAAAATCTAGCCGGGCGAGGTGGCGGGCGCCTGTAGTCCCAGCTACTCAGGAGGCTGAGGCAGGAGAATGGCGGGAACCTGGGAGGCGGAGCTTGCGGTGAGCTGAGATCCGGCCACTGCACTCCAGCCCCGGCGGCAGAGCGAGACTCCGTCTCAAAAAAAAAAAAAAAGCATAAAAGGATTGTTAGAGCAGGCAAGAATCAAAGAAGAGTTGGAAGCGCCCATCGATATGGACTTTAAATTCCCAATCTAAGGCCTAGGCAGTGGGATTTAATAGGTGAGGTAAAGGCTTGTCAGCCAAATGGTCCATTCCAGGAAGAAAACCAATTATTTTTAGGTTTGATGCTAGAACTTAACCGAGTTGTGGGAAACAGGAAATGTATCGACATTAATTGCCTTGAAGGCCCATCTGAATTCTTCCAGATTCCTCTCTTCCCCTCCCGGCCCTTGGCTTGCTCAGTGTTTTCACCTCCATCGTTACTGTGTAAGGAATTATTGGCAACTAGGCAAGAATGTCTATGAGCCTAATTTGAACTCTACTGTCTTTGGGCAAAGAAACCAGAATCTAAAACTCTTACATCTCAGTGAGCCCCCAGAACCACCAGGAAAAATGAACTCCCAAAGGCGGAAAAATACCCACAGATTCAAAAAGAGATGAGTATACAGTGTGTTTCCAGGTCTAGCTCCACATGGCCTTTATACACCAAGTACCACGGGATTAATGCTTGCAATGCTCAACATTGCTTATGCATAGGATTAGATTTATAAATATAAATGAGTAATACTTTCAGCTTATCTTTTCTAAAAATTACTGACATAGTTGTAACAGCCTTAGACACCAACCAGAAACCTCCTGTTAAAGTTAATATTCTTGCTAGTTTAAAATAGTTAGCTCACTCTGCCTATCTGACAACAAAACTATTTACAACATCTATAATATCTATATATTCAAACTGCCACAATCATATAATTCATCAACTGAGCAATACCACATATTCTACCAGCATGCGGAGAACCTTTTAAGTATGTGGAAGGACCTAATGAAATGTACATCCTAACCCCAAAAAGGATATGACTTCTTCTATGAGCAATGTTCCACTCAAAATACTATGGGAGGGGCTGGGCACAGTGGCTTACGCCTGTAATTCCAGCACTTTGGGAGTCCGAGGCGGGTGGATCAACTGAGGTTAAGAGTTCGAGACCAACCTGGTCAACATGGTGAAACTCTGTCTTTACTAAAAATAAAAAAAATTAGCCAGGTGTGGTGGCACATGCCTGTAATTCCAGCTACTTGGGAGGCTGAGGCAAGAGAATCACTCGAACCTGGGAAGTGGACGTTGCAGTGAGCCGAGGTTGTACCACTGTACTCCAGCCTGGGTGACAAGAGCAAAACTTTGTCCCAAAAAAGAAAAAAAAAAAAAAAAAAAAAAATTTGGGAGGGAAAAATAAAATGAAACACAAGTTCTAGAGATATAAAGTTAAACGTGATCATTCAAGGTCTACCCGGCACATGCTCCTTGTATATGCTGTGCTTTTGGTTGGCCATGGCTCACAGTTATCTGAGAATTTACTATATTCAAATGTAGTTTTATGTTGGCCAAAAAAGTACAGCTACATGTTTTCACTTTCCAGATATACAGCTGTCCTCCGCTCCCTTGGGCTCCAGATATACAGCTGTCCTCCACTCCCTTGGGCTTCTGACATGAAGAACTTGAAAATAGGTTTCTATGAGGCTAACTTGTCTACATCTCTGAGCCTGTTCAGTCAGAGACAGATGTGTAGTGCTTTACAAGAATGGCTACCAAGGCCGGGCGCAGTGGCTCATGCCTGTAATTCCAGCACTTTGGGAGCTGAGGCAGGCAGATCACCTGAGGTCAGGAGTTCAAGACCAGCCTGGCCAACATAGCGAAACCCCATCTCTACTAAAAATACAAAAAAAGAAAAACTTAGCTGGGCATGGTGGCGGGCACCTACAGTCCCAGCTACTTGGGAGGCTGAGACAGGAGAATCATTTGAACCTGGGAGGTTGCAGTGAGCCAAGATCAAGCCACTGCACTCCAGCCTGGGCAACACAGTGAGATTCTGTCCCCCCAAAAAAAAAAAGCTACCAAAAAAAAATTTTTAAATTGCTGAGCATGGTAGCACACACTGGTAATCCAGCTACTCAGGAGGCTGAGGAGGAAAGATCACTTGAGGCCAGAAGGCCAAGGTTGTAGAGTGCCATAATCACACCTGTGAATAGGCACTGTACTCCAGCCTGGGCAACCTAGTGAGACTCCATCACGCACACACACACACAGCTAACTGTCTCTAAATTTATGAAGACACAGAAACAGGGCTAGGCGCGGTGGCTCACGCCTGTAATCCCAGCACTTTGGGAGACCAGGCAGGTGGATCACGAGGTCAGGAGATCGAGACCATCCTGGCTAACATGCTGAAACCCCATCTCTACTAAAACACAAAAAAAGTAGCCGGGCATGGTGGCAGGTGCCTGTAGTCCCAGCTACTCGGGAGGCTGAGACAGGAGAATGGCACGAACCCAGGAGGCGGAACTTGCAGGGAGCCGAGATCGTACCACTGAACTGCAGCCTGCGTGACGCAGCGAGACTCCGTCTCAAAAAAAAAAAAAAAAAAAAAAAAGATGCAGAAAAAAACATGATTGGAGGAATCTAGGGGGAGAGGCAGAAATGAATATTGGCTTACTAGATCTCCTTTTAACCAAACTTATTAGATTCTCAGGCATAATTCAAATGTTGCTTTTTAAAAACCATGTCAAGGTACATCATGGAACAGTGTGTCTCCTATTCCTACCATTTCAGATAAAGTCTGGTCACTCTTTAACTTCTCTGCTTTCCCAGAATATGTGCTTAGCTCTTAACATTAAAATTAGGAAATCTTAATATTGGTCTATGATATCTCCTCATGTTAAAAAATAAAAGGAGAAGAATCGTACATGAACCAAAAATGCTTACGCTGTAAGAAATACTACTGGGAAATGACAAATTTTAAATCCCTTATAATGTGATTATGGCTACTAGCATGAAAAGGGATTATTCATAACTGAAATAACTGAAATAGAAAATTAAGGAGCAAAACTCTTGGTAAAACAAAATATAAAACAGGCTGGCAGCATTTCCATACCTGAAGAACACTCATCAATCATTCTGACTGTCTTGTGATAAAGCTTCAGCAAACCCACCAGTAAAATGAGATTGTTGCAGATTCCTATGCATTTAAAAGAGGACAGATATGTCACACTATGCAAAACACGGCATCATGTGATCAGAAAGACATTTAATAATTTGAAGCAGAACAATAAATGTCAGCAAATCCTTTGGAATTTAGGGCTTCTAAGATAGACCCTTTAGGATGTTCCTGAAATAGATTTTATGCACTCAACCAATTTTTGTTTCTTCTGTAGTTTCCATTTGCAAAGGGACCTGGGATGTATGGATGACATGTGGGTGACATCATGCTTGGACAGGAAGCTAAGGGGGGACAAGACACGTGCAACAGAGAAAAATGCAACAATGCATTTTCCAGGGCTTTCCTAGAGAGACAGGCACCGACCACATCACATCAAAATGAAAGCTTTCCCCAATGGGAACTTTTATTACAGTTCCTATTAAGAGAACAGAAGAAAAAGAAAAAAGAAAAAAAAAAAAAAAAACAACTTTCCAGTGTTCACAGGAAAAGAATGATTTCCAAATTATGATTTTTGAGAGGGAAAGACTTATTCATGGTAAATATGAAACACATGGTTTTCTCAGAGGATTTTTGTCCACCCTACACAGTAATATCTCTCATATGAAAGGAACAATTATTAATAGTTAAACACAATACGCCTTAGAATGTACCATATATTTCTGTTTAAAGCCCGAGGTCCCAGGGAGCCTTTAAATAATGATTCCAAAGGGAACTTCTGCTTCTCACTCTGGAGCAAGCGGAGTAGCCATATCCCGCACACTAGAAAATGCAGCTGGGTGGACTTAGCTATCAACAGGATATTTGCCCAGTGGATCCATTTTCAGAATGTGAAGAGAGAAATTTCAGCCAACTGGGAAGGCCAGTGGCCTCATTAGGAAATACGGGACCTATTCATCCATTGTGGGTTGTTTCCGGATTTTTATTTGCCCTAGTTGGTGTTTTGCTTTGCTTTTTCATCAGGGTGTGGATCTCAGTGGCTCTTAATCCCAGATGTACAGGAGAATCACCTGGGAGGTTAAAGACAACACCCTTCAGTGGGCCTCCAGGAGGTTATAATTTTCATCTAGAGTTGAGAACCACTATCCTACCCCCATCCGACTCCAACCTCACCAATCCAGCCTCCAACTTTCTGCATGACACTGTATCATTTAGGCTTCTGATGAGAACTGTCAAGCAAAGCTATCTTTCTTCCTCTTTCTTCACTTACTTTGAGATTTCCAAGAGGCCCTCAAGAGAGTATCATCAGTCCATTTTCTATGCAGTGCCAAGGATGCTCTATATTGCTATGTGCAGGCTGGATGTTCCAGGCTGAATGGGATATGCAGCTCACTTCCACAGGGTCCCTGGCTCTCCACCCCACCCCCACTGCTATTCTCATGTATGTCACAGGCTTGTGTTGAGGGAAGGCATGGGAGGTCCTATCCAATTTCCTAGCAATCTGTAACACAGGAAAGAGCGCCCTGCAGTCTGTCACTGTGATACAAATGCTTCTCACAAATACCTCAACCATTAGTCTCGCCCTAAACAAACAAACATCGTGCTAGGCAGAGCCGAGCGCCATTCCCTGGACGACAGGAGAATGTGACTGTAATCGCAATGCCTGTTGAGTGTACGCAGTTATCTTTTAATATTAACGAAAGCTGTATGCAGCAAGCACCCCCACTCCCACCACACCCACACAAATCCATATCAGCTGTCTCTCCACCTGACCATTTCTCAGGTAATGAATATGTCCAGGTAAATAAAATAGAGATGGGGTTGCCAGCACCTCAGTAAGATCTAATTCAAATCCTTCATTTTTGGAAAATCCACTCATTTAAACCCAAAATCAGGAACTCTGAAAAAAACAAAAAGTGGCAGCCTTTCAATTTGAAAATATAGTAACTTAACTGATGAGTTAAAAAAATTTATAGAAAAGATGGAATTCTAAATTTTGACAAGTATTTTTAAGTCCAAAAAAAATAAATCACTGTGTCCCTCCATTAATTCCAACAATAGTATATGGCTTTGCACATAACACAATCTAAGTATTTATTTGCTTATATTTTGCTCTCAGAAGTGGGAAGTCCATAGATTCATATACACTAACAGCTGCTGTTTATTGAATGAATGGTATGTACCAGGCACTCTGCTAAGTGCTTTCCAGGTTTCATTCCATTGAATTCCCTCAACCTGATGGAGAACAATCAGGTTCTCTATTTTATGGATGAGTCCACGAGACTTCAATAAATAAAGCAACACTTCCATAGTCCACCAAGCTAGAGGGTGGCTGAGCTGGTACTTGGAGACAAGTCTGGCTAACTTCAAAGCCCTCAATCACTTATATACTATTATAGTACGGTATCCTTTATAAGTAGGTAATGTACTAAGATACCACTACCACCGACACTTTTTCAAAAACAGGGGGCAGAGACAAGCAACCTGAATTCTTATGTAACTTACTTATTTAAAGACTCTGTCTTTATTTTTGAAGACAGGGTCTCTCTCTGTCACGCGGGCTGAAGTGCAGTGGTGTGTGATCACAGCTCACTGCGGCCTCTACCTCCCAGGCTCAATCAATCCTCCTGTGTCCGGAGTAGCTGGGACTACAGGCGTGTGCCACCACACTCCACTAATTTGTCTCATTTTTTGTGGAGGCAAGATCTCACTCTATCGCGCAGGCTGGTCTTGAATTCCTGGGCTCGAGCAATCCTCCTGCCTCAGCCTTCCGAAGTGCTGAGATTACAGACATCAGCCACTATGCCCGGCCTGAATTATTTGACTTTTATTCTTGAGGAAAACATTCATTGTGGAGTGGGGGTGAGAATGCGGGATTTAGAATCTTGTCTCTGACATAAACTGACCACGGGCAAGTTACTGGACCTCAGAGAGTCCACATTCTCTTCTTTGAAATGGAAATAACGACATCCACCTCATACGGCTGTTCGAAGAACCTACTGAAATAGCCATCTTTGATACTGTTAGCTTTCTTTCTTCTATTACTTTTTATTATTTTATTATTATTATTTTTAGACAGAGTCTCACTCTGTCACCCAGGCTGGAGTGCAGTGGTGCAACCTCGGCTCACTGCAACCTCCACCTCTTGGGTTCAAGCGATTCTCCTGCGTCACCCTCCTAAGTAGCTGGGATTATAGGCACCTGCCACCGCACCCAGTTAATTTAATTTTTGTACTTTTTGTTGTTGTTGTTTTGTTTTGTTTTTTAGTAGAGACGGGGATTTCACCATGTTGGCCAGGCTGGTCTCGAACTCCTGACCTCAGATGATCCGCCCACCTCAGCCTCCCAAAGTACTGGGATTACGGGTGTGAGCCACCATGCCCGGCCTTTCTTTCCTCTCTTAGTCTCAGTGTCCTATTCTGTCAACTAGGGATAACAAACTTCATCATACCAACATAATATTATAAATAGTAGAATTGCTTTGAAAAATAAAGTTGTTTTAGAGAAGCTTTATTTCAGATCATTAGCACTTTTAAGTGTACTGACTCCATGAAGAGAAATTATAAATCATCACTTAGCCACCCTGAATAGCTCATATTTAAGAAAGCAGTCTTAACTTCTTTATTATTTTGTAAATTATCTTGATTCATCTGTTTTTCAGCTGTGAGTTCTATTTTCTTTTTTACTTAGTGTTTCAACGAGTCATTATTAAGCACCCATTAAGTAGTCAGGCCCATAGGGAATTTTAAAAGTTGGAAATAGGATTCTTGCACCTAGGAAGGCAAGTTATTTTTTCTATGCTGGAACAGTTCTGTATCCCAATTATAGTGATGGCTACTTGAATCTACAAGGATAACAAAATTTTGTAGAAAAACGTACACACCCTTCCAAAAAAAAGAACGCGTGTAAAAATCAGTTAAATCTAAATAAGATCTCTTACCTGAGTTAATGGCATTATGCCAATGTCAACTTCCTAGTTTTGACTATGTACTAAGGTTATGTAAGGTATTACATTGGCGGATGCTTAGTGAAGGCACATGGGAACTCTCCGGACTATACTGCAATTACCTGTGAGTCTTTTTTTTTTTGAGACCAAGTTTTGCTCTTGTCTCCCAGGCTGAAGTGCAATGACACAATCTCAGTTCACTGCAACCTCAGCCTCCCGGGTTCAAGAAATTCTCCTGCCTCTGCCTACCAAGTAGCTGGGATTACAAGTGTCAGCCACCATGCCTGGCTAATTATTTTATTTTGGTAGAGATGGGGGTTTCACCACCTTGGCCAGGCTGGTCTTGAACTCCTGACCTCAGGTGATCCGCCCACCTGTGCTGGGATTACAGCATGAGCCACCGTGCCTGGCCACCTGAATCTTAAAATATAAAAATAAATTAGGTGGGCGCAGTGGCAGCACCTGTAATCCCATCTACTTAGGAGGCTGAGGTGGGAGAATCACTTGAACCTGGAAGGCGGATGTTGCAGTGAGCCGAGATCGCGCCGCTGCACTCCAGCCTGGGCAACAGGCGAGACTCTGTCCAAAAAAAAAAAAATATATATATATATATATATATATATGGCTTATAAGAGGAAGTCTCTTATAAAGTGATATGGAAAGATTTCTAAGATGTATAGTTAAGTGAAAACCAAAAGGAAGATGTTGAAGCATGTGTATAATACGCTACCTTTTGTGTAAAAGCAGGAAATACAGAAGAGATACTCATATTCCCACAGAGCATCAGGGGACAATGCAGGCTACATTAGAAACAGGACAGTGGTTACCTGCAGGGACCAGGAAGAAGGGACTGGACAGATGAGGCACAAAGACGAAAGACAGAATGTTACACTTTTTGGGTTCTGAACCATGTAATGTAATATTTTTCAGAAAAACAAAAGACAAAAAGAGAAAAACTGATAACAACATAATGATAATATCAATGTTGAAACCTGGGTATCAGGTCCATTACTGAACAATTTAAATACATTATTTGTGGCCAGGCGCAGTGGCTCACACCTGTACTGATATAATCCCAATACCGCGGGAAGCCGAAGTGAGAGGACTGCATAAGGTTGGAGTAACATAGCCAAGACACCATCTCTACAAAAAAATTTTAAGAATTAGCTGAGCATGGTGGCATATGCCTGTAGTCCTCATTACTTGGGAAGCTGAGGGGAGAGGATTCTGTCAGCCTGGGAGTTTGAGGCTGCAGTGAGCTGTGATCGCGCCACTGCACTCCAACCTGGGTGACAAGAGTGAGACCTTGTCTCAAAAAACAAACAAACAAAAAATTATTTCTAGTCCTCAAAAGAGCAACAATTATCTCCTTTCACAGAGGGTAAAACCAAGACTCAAGAATAATTAATTTTTTAAACCTTTTCCTAAGCCCCTGCTCCTTCCATAATAATGGACTCCCCTCCTATTTAAAGTTCGCTGGCCAGACCATGCTACAACTTGGTGTCCTTTTACGTGTTTTTTTCTCTGCCTGAAACCCTCTCACCCCTCTTACCTTACTTTGTTTGGCTGGAACACCTGTATTCAACCTGAATAAAGCTGAAATAACTAAAAAGAAAAATTTTTTAACCTTAAAAGAAAAAGAAGAATCCCCGTTAATTATGAATGGGCATAAGCAGATATTCTTTAAAAACCTTTAACATCAAATTTCTGAGTGAGACGGATTCCTAATACTTCTAGAAAGTTCTTTGCCAAATACGAATTAATAAAGAAGTGATAATACCTTTTTTAAAAATATATTCCTTAAAAACTCTTCAGCAAGGCTTTTTAAAATGTCCTTTTCTTTGAAGTGTGTTTACCTTAAAAGGTGGAATAAAATGCACTGTGTTCCCAAGAAACCTTAGTCCTTTGGTGGTAAACTTCCAAACTACTTTGTCACCACTTAATACACCATGGGTTCCTAGACAGACACAGAGACCTCCTGACTTTAAAAGCTCTGTTATTTACCTTAACAAGAATTGTCCTCTAGAGGCCAGGCACGGTGGCTCACGCCTGTAATCCCGGCACTTTGGGAGGCCAAGGCAGGGAGATCATTTGAGGTCAGGAGTTCGAGATCAGCCTAGCCAAAATGGTGAAACCCGGTCTCTACTAAAAATACATTAAAAATTAGCAGGTGTGATGACACACAGCTGTAATCTCGCTACTCAGGAGGCTGAGACAAAGAATTACTTGAACCCAGGAGGCAAAGTTTGCAGTGGGCCAACATCATGCCACTGCTCTCTAGCCTGGGTAACAGAGTGCGAGTCTGTCTTAAAAAAAAAAAAAAAAAAAAAAGAAGGAAGGAAGGGAAGGGAAGGAAGGAGAGAGAGAAAGGAAAGAAAGAAACAAAGAAAGAAAGAAAGAGAGAGAAAGAAAAGAAAAGAGAATTCATCCTCTAGAGAGCGTTTTCATAAGTTTCACCAGTTTGATCAACAGTAAAATGCAGGTCAGCATGGCATAGAAGTCAAAGGTACATGGGGGCCAGGTGTGGTGGCTCGTGCCTATAATTCCAGTACTGTGGGAGGCCAAGGCAGGATGACTGCTCAAGGTCAGGAGTTCAAGGCCAGCCGGGACAACATAGCAAGACCCCATGTCTACAAAAAAATTATTTAAACAAAAATTAGCTAGGTGTGGTGGCACACACCTACTTGGGAGGCTGAGGCAAGAGGATGTTTTGAGCCCAGAAGTTTGAGGCTACAGTGAGCCAAGATTGCTCTGTACTCCAGCCCGGGCAACAGAGCGAGACCATGTCTCTAAGAAAAATAAAACAAGAAAAGAAAGAGATACATGGTCTGAAGTCAGACTCCTGGGGTCAAGTTCTGGCTTTGCCAATTCCTGTGTCCTTGAACAAGATAACTTCTGTGTGTCTCGTTTTCATCATTTGTAAAATGAAGTTTTGCTGATATCAAACACATGGAGATGTTGGAATAATTAAATAACAACACATGTAAAGGGCTTAGGACAGTGCCTAACATGGGCCAAGTATGAATAAACATCAGCCAGCAGTAATATATAGCTTGGTCATGTGGTATATACTTGGTAAATAGTGTTAACTCTAAGAAGGAGCTTGTCTATGGTTAAGCTTAAGGAATTTGACAGAATACAACAGATAGATGAAACATTGAAAACATCAACAATGTAAGGATGGGAAGCGTATCTTTAGGTGGTGTGTGCCAGCAGTATTAATCTGCTTTCTGAGCGGTAAGCCTGACCCTCTAGAGAACAGGACTCACATCCCAAACACTGGATTGCCCTCTGCTTTGAGGATTTTGGTTAACCAGAGGATGTTAATTTTGCAAGTCATTTTATAGTTTAACTTTTCCAGATGTCAGGCTGTCATGCGGCAACTTTTCTTTTTCTTTTTTTTTTTTAGACAGAGTCTCACTCTCTTGCCCAGGCTGAAGTGCAGTGGCGTGATCTCAGCTCACTGCAACCTCCGCTTCCCAGGTTTAAGTGGTTCTCCTGCCTCAGCCTCCCGAGTAGCTGGGATTACAGGTGTCCGCCATCATGTCCAGCTAATTTTTGTATTTTTAGTAAAGACAGGGTTTTACCATGTTGGTCAGGCTGGTCTTGAATTCCTGGCCTCAAGTGATCTGCCCGCCTCGGCCTCCCAAAGTGCTGGGACTACAGGCATGGGCCATCGTGCCCGGCTACAACATTTATTTTCAATGACGATTCCAAAGCACAGATCTTAAGCAGGTCATGGTATCCAGCCAGGTGTGTTTATAAAAGGGTTCTCATTGCCATGTGTTTACCTTCCCCATATGCTTCTGGAGGCCTTTATAACTCATACCTGACAAACTCATTTCAATCACTCTACATAAAAAGCTTTATTATTAATTAATGGCTATTATTAATATCATAATATTTAAAGTTGCTAAATCTGTATCTAAATCAGCATCAGGGTGTTTTAATTAATCACAAAGACAGCTGGGCACAGTGGCTCACGCCTGTAATCCCAGCACTTTGGGAGGCTGAGGCAGGTGGATCATTTGAGGTCAGGAGTTCAAGACCAGTCTGACCAACATGGTGAAACCTCGTATCTATTAAAAAATATACAAAGTTAGCCAGGTGTGGTGGCACACACCTGTAATCCCAGCTACTTGGGAGGCTGAGCCAGGAGAATCACTTGAACCCAGGAGGCAGAGATTGCAGTGAGCCGAGACTGTGCTCTTGCACTCCAGCCTGGGCAACAAGAGCAAAGCTCTGTCTCAAAAAATAATAATAATTAGTCACAAAGATGGTTTTCATGGGGACTTGAACAGATATTTACATACCCATGTTCATAGCAGTATTCACAATGGCCAAAAGGTGGAAGAACCCAAGGGTCCATCGACAGATGAATGAATAAACAAAATGTGATATGTCCATACAATGGAGTATTCTTCAGCCTTACAAAGTAAGGAAATTCTGACACATGCTGAAACATGGATGAATTTTGAAGATACTATGCTAAGTGAAAAAAATCAGTCACAAAAGGAAAAATACTGCATGATTCCACTTATATGAGGTACCTAGAGTAGTCAAATTCATAGACACAGAAAGTGGAATGGTGGTGGCCAGGGGCTGGGGGGAGGGAAGAATGAAGAGTTAGTGTTTAATGGGTACAAAGTTTCAGGTTGGGAGGATGAAAAATTTATTTATTTTTATTATACTTTAAGTTCTGGGGTACATGTGCAGAACATGTAGGTTTGTTACACAGGAATACACGTGCCATGGTGGTCTGCTGTACCCATCAACCCGTCATCTACATTAGATATTTATCCTAATGCTATCCCTCCCCTACCCCCTACCCCCGCCCACCAAACAGGCGCCGGAGTGTGATGTTCCCCTCCCTGTGTCCATGTGTTCTCATTGATCAACTCCCACTTACGAGTGAGAGGGAAGATGAAAACTTTCAAAAGATAATAGTGGCAACAATTGCACACAACATTATGAGTGTATTGAATGCCACTGAAGTGTACATTTAAAAATGGCTTAAATGATAATTTTATCTTACGTATATTTCACCACAATAAAAAGTATATATTACTGAAATCCTGTAACACATACAAAGGAAAAGGAGGAGTAGGTAGTTATCAATGAAGTTGGACTCAGAAACATTTCATCAAGACAATTTCAAGCAAGAGAAACCCTAAGAAACTGACAAACACACACACACACACACACACGCAAGAAGCCAAGAAACACAGAAAATAAAAGAAAGATTCCTCTTCATTTTAACTACAGAGATTCACGTCAGTATAAAAACAGAGTAAGAGATAATCACCTCAAAAAGTTAAAGGGAAAAATAGTCTGAAGCTGAACTCAGAAACAGTTCATCTAGATAATTCTAAGAAAGAGAAACCCTAAGACACTGAAAAAAAAAAAAAAAAGAAAGAAAGAAACCAAGAAACACAGAAAATAAAAGAAAGGTTCCTCTTTATTTTAACTAAACAGACTTCATTTCAGTATAAAAACAGTAAGAGTTAATCATCTCAAAAACCTAAAAAGAAAAATACTCAAACTCTAGTCTATTCTAAGTCTCGGCCACACAAAACACAATTTTGTTTGGTAACTGATTTTTTTTTTTTCTTTTTTTTCTTGAGACAAATTCTTGCTCTTGTTCCCTAGGCTGGAGTGCAATGGCGTCATCTCGGCTCCCTGCAACCTCTGCCTCCCAGGTTCAAGCAATTCTCCTGCCTCAGCCTCCCGAGTAGATGGGATTACAGGTGCCTGCCCCCACACCCAGCTAATTTTTGTATTTTTAGTAGAGATGGGGGGGGGGGGGGTTTCACCATCTTGGCCAGGCTGGTCTCGAACTCCTGATCTCAGGTGATCCACCTGCTTCCGCCTCCCAAAGTGCTGGGATTACAGGCATGAGCCACCGCGCCCAGCCGATAACTGATATTTTAAGTAGAACAGTAACAGGAATGGAATGTAGCAAAAATTACAGATCTGAAACTACTATCACAAAATGAAAGGTGGATCCTTCATAATCTTTACCATCAAGGCAAAGCCAAATAAATTTCAGTTAGGTTAATCCCATTAAGATCTAATATTGTTACCCTTTTTTAAGTGTAAATGCATTTAATTAGATCATAGGAATGAAGAGAAAGTCTGGTTCTTCCACTTCAATATCCGTTTCTTGGATCTTAAGGACATGACATGAATATGGAAAGGACTATTTGCTTCTGGTACTTTATTTTGTCCCTCTTTCTTTCTCTTTACCCTTCCTTGCAGTCATATTTACTGGAATTTTATAGTATCTTGACACCAAAGATCCTGCAAAGGGAGAAAAGCTCTTCAGCAATAAAGATCAGTGCCAGGTGCGGTGGCTCATGCCTGTAATCCCAGCACTTTGGGAGGCCGAGGTGGGCGAATCACAAGGTCAGGAGTTCAAGACCAGCCTAGCTAATATGATGAAACCCTGTCTCTACTAAAAATACAAAATTAGCCAGGCATGGTGGTGGACTCCTGTAGTCCCAGCTATTCAGGTGCCTGAGGCAGGAGAATCGCTGAAACCAAGGAAACCCAGGAGGTAGAGGTTGCAGTGAGCTGAGATTGTACCACTGCACTCCAACCTGGACAATAGAGTGAGACTCAAAAAATTAAAAATAAATAAAGTCTCAAAAAATTAAAAATAAATAAATAAATCAGTAAAATATTTTCCATTACTACCACATCCTTCATACCTTCAGCAACAGAGGTCTTCATAGAATAAAGAATAAATAGAATAAAGCCTTCAGCAATGAATCGTGAAAAGTCAGTCTGCTGCCAGATCTGATCATCTATTTCTCTTGAATCACTAAATAAAAGCTAACCAGGCAAATTATCTTTATCCCGAAAATGGTAGGACGATGCATCATAAATGTCATCTCACTGCTGAAGAAGAGAAAAATGAATGGTGTCATGGGCAGAAAGACAAGATAAAGGAAAGTCTTGTCCTGGTCTTGAATAAGCAGATCTTTTACTATGGCAGGTTACAAATAGCCATTTTAGTGGAAAATAATACAAACACAGAGAGAGAGAGAAGGTAGTATGATATATAATTAAGTGTTAAGCTAAGCTTTGGGGGTACTAGAACAAAGAATGATCAAAATCAGCTCATGGGAAGTTCTAGCACATCTTTAACTCGTGTCATGAAACATCATCTCTACTTTCAAGAATCAATTCCTTGGCATTTGTGTACTCATCTGATTTAGTGTGATCTAAAAGGATAAACACAAAAAGTTTCAATAAAATTTGAACTCCTTTTTTGGTTCTTCAAAGGTAAGGGTTTTTTGTTTTGTTTTGTTTTTAATTCACTCTGAGTACAGGTTTTGCTGGGATTAGAAACAGGTGACACACGGCCGGGCACGGTGGCTCACGCCTATAATCCCAGCACTTCGGGAGGCCGAGGCTAGGTGGATCATGAGGTCTAGGAGCTCGAGACCAGCCTGGCCAATATGGTGACACCCCGTCTCTACCAAAAATACAAAAATTAGCCAAGCAGGGTGGCTCGCGCCTGTAGTCCCAGCTACTTGGGAGGCTGAGGCAGAAGAATCACTTGAACCCAGGAAGCAGAGGTTACAGTGAGCCGAGATGGTGCCTGCCTGGGTGACAGAGCGAGACTACGCCTCAAAAAAAAAAAAAAAAAAGGAAACAGGTGGCTTATGAATATTCGGTATTGCCACGGGGAGTTTGCATATCAACAGATAAAAGGAATTTTCCAATCACAGAAATCATATGTTGCAATCACATGAAAAATAGCTTTTTCAATTTCTCTTAGTGAGAAACACTTTTCAAAAGTCCTAAGAATTAGAGAGCCTCAAGGCCAACACACCTTTTCAATAACCCATTGTGTGGTGATTATTCCACAAAATGGTTTGGGATATACATAAACGTATGTTTATTTTCCTAAGAGCCACATTAAATAGTTTAACCAATCAAGTTTCAAACCTCTGCTATAAATTAAGAATCAATAAATTCTTCAATTGGTTACATTTTTCCGATTTTGGAAAATGAAATTGGGTATTTATTTCTGCCACATCTGCCATCAGCAAGAAAGGCACAAAATAAACATTGGCACCAAAAAAAGCTTATTTCTTCCCCATATTTTCTATTGGAAAAATAAGATTTGTTTTCCAGTAAGATATTTCACTTTTCACAAAAAATCTGCTTCTACTCAAGGCCGGGGTTCTATTTATTTTTAACTGAGGCCCACGACACCTCCCAAGTGCAACTCAGATTTACATCTGGCTAATCCTCCAAATATGACCAGCCAAATTCACACTGTTTATTTCATTCTTTTTTTTGAGATGGAGTCTCGCTCTGTTGCCCAGGCTAGAGTGCAGTGCCATGATCTCAGCTCACTGCAACCTCTGCCTCTTGGGTTCAAGCAATTCTCTGCCTCAGCCTCCCAAGTAGCTGGGATTACAGGTGCCCGCCACCACGCCCGGCTAATTTTTGTATTTTTAGTAGAGACGGGGATTCACCATCTTGGCCAGGCTAGTCTTGAACTCCTGACCTCATGATCCACCCGCCTCGCCACCCAAAGTGCTGGGATTACAGGCATGAGCCACCATGCCTGGCCCATGATGTTTATTTCTAATAAGTTCTGTGATTTTTGGATAACACATGTGAAAGATAGCAAATTAACTACTGCTAGTCAGCAGCATGCAAGCAAAAACTGTCTTGGGAAGCCAGTGTGAGCAAATCCTGCAAGTCAATTTCTAATCACACTTGCCAGAAACTTGGGACGGAAAGGTGATAAACCCTGCCAAGAAAATCAGTAGTAGGACTTGTTTCCCTTTCCTTTTTCCACGGACTATTTCAACACTCAACCAACAAATACAGCCCAACCTTTCCTTTCCATAATTTCAGAGACTGCAAGGAAGGTTCTGGTCTCATTGATAGTCTTAGAAAAATTAAAAAGCCTCGCACTGCAAAATGTAGTATCAGTCTCTCGAGTTCATTTCCTGAAGCTATAGCCATTTACAAGAAAGAGAATGAAGGAGGTGAAAGAGGGTGTCATTTGTGTGCTTTAAAAAATGCATATTCTGCCCAAGACACCTACAGGTGAATAGACAAACCACATTCAAATCTCCTTACCTAGACAAAAACAGGCCAGAAATACTGCCGAAAGAGTCAGCAGAAGCTCAAAACAGGAGACAAAAAGAGCTAGAGATGGCAGAAAAAAACTCCCGCAAACCAGGTCGCTGATGGTTTAAGAACTAGAGTTTGCAAAGCACTTACTTGTTTGAAGGGTAAGCCCCCCGAGTGCATTCTTGCAGGATATTTTCAACTTAGTTTCCCAACTGAATCCCAAACCAAACACAAGTCTTTGCCAGTGGTTTCGGACCATGACTGCAATTAGAATCACCTGAAGCACCTTTAAATCTTGCTGTTGCTGGGATGACCCCCTAACCCCACCCACAACCCAAGTGAAACCAGAATTTCTTGGGGTCAGGCCAGGGTACTAGCGTCTTTCAAAGCACTCCTGAGTGATTTGACTGTGCTGCCAGCAGTTGAGGACCACAACTTTATAAGTATGCTTATTAAAACAGAAGCTGATTTCCCTATCAAATACACCCAGATCTCTAATTTCACTGCTCCAGAAAATCATGATCACCACTTCCATTCCCTGCTCTCCAACACACTTCCTAATGCAGCAGCAGTCTGTGTGTGCTGCCCTCCACAGCTAGAAATGGAAGGTGGCTTGGCACAGGCCCTAGAAGGCAATAGAAGGCTGGAACCCATCTTGGTGACCCAAGTGTGTAAGCACATCATCTCAGGATATGCTGTGATGTGAAACACAAAGACAAATGCAAAATAGGGTGTGTAAAGAGCATAAAATTTTGGTTTCCTTTAGACCAGTGCTCTCTTAACTCTACTATGCATTGGAATCACCTGGAAGGCTTGTTAAACCACTATGCTCCCAGAACCACTGATTCAGTCAGCTGTAGGGTCTAATTATTTCCAGCTCTTACAAGTTCACAGGTGATGCTGATGCTGCTGGTCTTAGGACTGAATTTTGAGAACCACTGCTCTAGATTAAACTTCTGGCATCTTCGAACATTTGAAATGCCAAACAAATTTGTTTTTGTTAGAATCTTTCTATATAATTATATTCCAATTATAATTGGAATATTGAACACTAGTTGGATAGTTGATATGAAGGACTTAACTACTGTTTGAGGATGTTTTTTGTTTTGGCTGGGGGGAGCTCTTGGTAATTTTGTTGTTGTTGTTGCTATTGTTCTTTGTTTTTTGAGACAGGGTCTTGCTCTGTCGTCCAGGCTGTGCAGTGGCATAATCACAACTCACTACAGCCTCAGATTCCTGAGCTCAAGTGATCCTGCCTAGCCTACTGAGCAGCTGGAACTATAGGCATTTGCCACCATGCCTGGCTAAAAAAGAAATGTAAATCTTTATTTATATATATATATATATTTGTAGAGATGGGGTTCTCGCTGTGTTGCCCAGGCTGGTTCTCAAACTCCTGGGCTCAAGCGATCTTTCCACTTTGGCCTCCTCAAGTGCTGGGATTTCAGTGAGCTACTGCACCCAGCCTTAACTACTGTTTTAAGTGCAAAAGTGGTACTGTAGTTATATTTAAAACAAAAATAAAGAATTCTGGCCTGGCGTGGTAGCTCACACCTGTAATCCCAAGCACTTTGGGAGGCTGAGGCTGGCAGGTCACCTGAGGTCAGGAGTTCAAGACCAGCCTGGCCAACATGGTGAAATCCTGACTCTACTAAAAATACAAAAATTAGCAGGGCATGGTGGTGCGCAACTGTAATCCCAGCTACGTGGGAGGTTGAGGTTGCAGTGAGCTAAGATCGCACCACTGCATTCCAGCCTGGGCAACAGAGCAAGACTCTGTCTTAAAAAAAAAAAAAAAAAAAGGCCGGGTACGGTGGCTCATGCCCGTAATCCCAGCACTTTGGGAGGCTGAGGAGGGCAAATCACCTGAGCTCAGGAGTTCGAAACCAGCCTCAACACAGAAGAAACCCCCGTCTCTACTAAAAATACAAAATTAGCTGGGCATGGTGGTACATGCCTGTAATCCCAGCTACTCGGGAGGCTGAGGCAGGAGAATTGCTTGAACCCGGGCGACGGAGGTTGCGGTGAGCCGAGATCACACCACTGCACTCCAGCCTAGGTAGCAAAAGCAAAACTCCATCTCAAAAAAAAAAAGAAAAGAAAAGAAATTCTTTTTTTTAAGAGATACATATTGGGGGGGGGAAAGTTTTAAAACATTGGAGACAGAATTGACATTGGCCAAGTGCCCCAGTCCCCCTCCTCAGAGGGTAAGCCTTATCCTGAAGTTAGGGCTTACCACTCCATGCATGTTTTATATCATTAACAGTGTACACATATAAATACTTAAAAATAATACCAAAAAAGATAGAAAAATAGCATAGATAAGGAATCAATCAATCAGTGCAAAAAAGGAGAAGGAGGAAGGCAGCAGTGGCCATCAGGAAGCCTGGGACCGCCCAGGGAAGGGCAGGCAGCAGGCTGTAGCCACGAAGGGAATCAGGGTGGTCCTTTACCTGGAAATCTTCCCCGTCCAGAAAGTCTCCTACCCGAACATGCTGGTTAACACATCTGCAGTCACCTGAGGGTACTAGGAGAGAAAGGGAAACTGAGTCAAAAGTTGTAAAAGTAAACTGACAGCGGACATAGTAGGGTAAGGTTTCACTACACATTTCTGCGTATTTTGAAGGTTCCTCGAAGAAGATCTGGAAAGCCGAGTGTTTTCTACGCTTAAGACTGTCACTGCACTTGACTGTTCTAGAGCCATACCAGGGACTCAGTGCAGAATGCTACGTCCTCCTCACACCAGCAGTAACGCTGGAAGCATTCAGTGAGGCACGATTTGGGCACAACTCTGCTACTCCTAAGGCATTGCAAGAGAGTCATTAAGCCTTTCTAGGCTTAGATTTCAGTATCTGGAAAATTTATAGGATTCTCCAGAGTGACTCCCAAAATTAATGGAACATTACTACCTTTGGAAAATGACTAGTCCTTGGATGTAATGAGAAGAAAAGAAAATGAGCTAACATAAATACATAAGCTAGATTCTATTTATTTTATTTCATTTTATTTTATATCATTTTATTTTTGAGACGGAAGTTTCGCTCTTGTTGCCCAGGCTAGAGTGCAATGGCGCAATCTCAGCTCACTGCAACTTCCACCTCCCGGGTTCAGGCGACTCTCCTGCCTCATCCTCCTGAGTGGCTGGGATTACAGGCATGTGCCACCACGCCAAGCTGATTTGTATTTTCAGTAGAGACGAGGTTTCTCCATGTTGGTCAGGGTGGTCTCGAACTCCCGACCTCAGGTGATCCACCCACCTCTGCCTCCCAAAGTGTTGGGATTACAGGCTTGAGCCACTGTGCCCAGCCTTAGATATTTATTTTATATAGTTTACTTCATTTAACCTTTGAAACGATTTTGTAAAGCTAGTATCAATAGCAACAGAAGGCTACAAAGAGACTGGGGCCGAGTCTGTGCAATAACTTGCCTAAGGTCACAGAGCTAGCAGCAGCAGAGCCACAGATCAAAATCTGGACCTGGCTGACCCCCAGGAGGTTTTTCCCACTATACCATGGGCCCTCTACTGAGTGCCATCCTGTTGCTGGTAGAGTCACACCAAAACCACAGTAAACTTCAACTCCAAGACTTAAAAACAAGTGCAAGATTCTATCATACATCAAGTTTGTTTTCTATGCCCAGGCTTATCTTTTAAAGAAATCTGGCATTTTGTGGACATGTATTTGATGATAAAATAATTGCCCAGAAGAACACCCAACAAAATTAGCTTATAATATTTCCTTTTACTTAAAAATTTATCTTTCCTTCTCTGATACTCCTCTTAAACACACACACACACACACACACACACACACATATATATATATTTTTTTTTATAGCAAGGGGTTATGCCTCTTTTTTTTGAGACACGGTCTCACCCTGTCACCCAGGCTGGAGGGCAGTGGCATGTTCATGGGTCACTGCAGCCTGGACCTCAGCAGGTTATGCCTTGACACAAGAAGGAAGCTTCCAAGATTTGCTCTTCTTTAAAATTTTTAGAGGCTACACCCGAAAGTGCCCGATTCCAAAAGCAAGTGTCTTGGCAAGTCAGGACAGATTTGACTATTTCACGTAGAGTGGCTATTTTTTAAAGGAGAAATTTAATTGTCTAGAAGTTAGAAATATACTACATTCCTATTAGGCCAAGGCGATGAAGCAGCTTCAGTAGGTGAAGACATTGCGTGAAGCAACCGTCTGGCTCTCTGGGGCTCAAGGTCATTTTTCTCTCCATACAGGGATTCGTCTAATTGGCGAAACATATTTGTCCAGTGGATCAGGTAGCAAGACAACCTATTAGATAGATCAGTGGTCTGATCTAGGACACAGCTGCTGAGCTCCCGCCAGGCTTAAAATAATTCAGCATTATCAACCCATCCCCCATTGAGTACAATTAATTTTATGAAATGGAGAAAATAAGCATGGGTAAATAAAATGGCTGACACACACCATGCACAGCAGAAAATGCCAACTGTGCTCTGCATACCAGTTCCCACTGACCTGGAGGTGCTAATGAGGGAGTTCTGCAAAGACTGCATTAAAAAGCCTCCTACACTTAGCCAGCCCTAACCCCACTCCCAACTTTTCTCCCACACCACAGCAGGAGGGCCTTGCTAATTGGAATCTGCAGAACACGTGGCCTGAAATTTGTTGTGGGAGCACACACCTCCAGTGCATCCTGAACCACACACACACACACACACCACTCAGATTTCTTAGTGTTTTTTTTTTAAAAAAAATCTAAATGTGACAACAAATATAATATTTAAAATTAAAGTACATGTTTGTGTGATTGTGCCAAAAATAAAGCCAGGTGGAGGGGGTTTTTGTAAGCACACACTTCCCCGTAAGACTGGTGGTAATGACAGGAGATGGTAACAACAAAGATGCCTGGTGAAAAGAGATCCTCTAATCGCATTAGCTGGTAGTTGTAAGGGAAGATGGTTGCTCTGAATTTCCCTTTATACACAGCATCTTCAAAAAAAATCCCTATTTTCTTAGAACATCTTTATGTAGAAAAGCCTGCGTGTCTTTGAAGCCTCAACACAAAACAAACAAGAGTCTTTACAAGTCCTGTCTGACCACCCAGGGAGAATCAAATAGTATTTTTTTCTCCAGTAGGCCACCCCAGGATACCACAAATAAAAATGAAAAGGAGGAATTCATCATGTAACCAGGGTGTATTTTGCTAGTGTAGTCATTACACTGTTTTAATCTAAATATTATGGTATATTTTTCACTGGCAAAGCCCAAGAAGATCTAATTATTCATTTATTGAACAGAAAACATTCTGAAACAGCAGAAATTAGGTTAAAATCTAGAAAAGAGTAGAAAGCGGAAGGTGAAGGAGTTTTTTTTCTCAGAATCCCAAGAATTGAGCAGGGTTTTTTTTAAGGTGCTGATGTTCAGAATGGTAGGATGGGAAGCCGGAGCCCTGAGTTCCTTAACACAGAAACCCGGAGATGAAAATGCTCAAGGGCTCAGGCTGCAGGAGACATCTGGGCAGGGGAGTTTCCTCAGCATCACATGGAAGAGCTTAGGAGCATGAAAGGATGTTGGACTCCTAAGAAGGTCTTAGAGTCATAAACATCCTGAAATGTACTCCTCTGATCATGTCTCCACTCTGCATAAAATGTCCATTTGGGCCAAATAAAGACCAGACCCTGTGGCCACACAATAAAAAGCCTCCTCGAATCCCAAGCTGTCATCCCAGGCTCGGTTTCCACTGCTGCCATTAAGGGACACTGTGCTCCAGCGCCACTGAAGTCCGTGCTGTTTCTCAGGTACACAAGGCACTTCCACCTCGTTGTGCCAGGGCACTGATGGTCTTCTTCGCCTGAAATATCCTGGGCCAAGTGCAGTGGCTCACGCCTGTAATCCCAGCACTTTGGGAGGCGAGGCAGGAGGATCACTTGAGCTCAGGAGTTCGAGACCAGCCTGGACAACATGGCAAAACTCCATCTCCACAAAAAATACAAAAACTAGCTGGCCGTGGTGGTGCACACCTGTGATCCCAGGTACGCAGGAGGCTGAGGTGGGAGGATCACTTGAGTTCAGGAGGTGGAGGTTACAGTGAGCTGAGATCGCGGCACTGCACTCCAGCCTGGGGGACAGAGCAAGACCCTGTCTCAAAAAAAAGAGGGGAGGGGAGGGGGGAATCCTGGAGTCCCCATCTCTCTACTGACTCGATTTTTTAAGACAAAAGGATGAAAGGGGCTTGACGGACATCCTCTTGATCACAACTCTGCCACAATACAGCTGGGTGGCTTTGAGCCAGTTACTTAATCTCCTTTCCTGCCTCAGTTTCTTCATCTGCTAAATGGGGATAGTAAAGTGAAGAACATCCACTACTGTGAACATTAAATGAAATGAGGATGCTAATCAACTGAAGACGTTAGTAAATGTCAGTTTGCTCTACTCAAACATATATGCCACCTTCCTTCGGAAGCCTGCCTTAACATGTGCAGCCAAATTTCTTGATTTTATTGAAATTCCCATCACACACATGAACCGCAGCTGTGTTTGGTACTTGGTCATTCTCTACTCACATTTTTGCCATGTTTCTATATCAGCACACCTACCAGACTGTGTGCTTTTGGAGGGCAGAACCTATGTTCAATTCATGCTTGTATTCTTTCCAATTGGCTTGCACAAACTAATCAAATGGTAAGCATCTTAGGATTCCAGAATTAACAGGCCCTTTCAATAACCTAGACAAAACTCACCATTCTGTAGATAAAGAAAACTGAGTCCAAGTGAGATGAAGAAAATAATCACACTACTAGTAAGTAATAGAAATGAGTGGACGGCACCGGGCGTGGTGGCTCACGCCTGTAATCCCAGTACTTTAGGAGGCGGAGGAGGGTGGATCACAAGGTCAGGAGATCAAGACCATCCTGGCAAACACGGTGAAACCCCGTCTCTACTAAAAAATACAAAAAAATTAGCCGGGCATGGTGGCAGGCACCTGTAGTCCCAGCTACTCGGGAGGCTGAGACAGGAGAATGGCGTAAACCCGGGAGGTGGAGCTTGCAGTGAGCCGAGATCGCTCCACTGCACTCCAGCCTGGGCAACAGAGCAAGACTCTGTCTCAAAAAAAAAAAAAAAGAAAGAAAGAAAAAAAAGAAATGAGTGGACAGATTGATGGGTGGAGAGACGGATGGATGGATGGATGGATGGATGGATGGATGGACAGATGCATGGTTGGATGGATGAACAACAGCAACAAAAAATAGGAACAGACCAACCAGCAGTCAGTTACAACATCTAAAACTTAACAGCAATTCAAACCCTAGGGGATAGGGTACTGACCCACCATATAACGGCCACCTCACTACGCGTGCTTTCTTCATCTACTAAAAATCTTTCAATGCCATTTTAAAAAAAATTCCTTATAAAATTCAGATCCAGAAAATCCATCATGCAAAAGGATTTCAACCTCCTCAGTGCCAGGATCTCTTCATTACTTTAAAATATAATTTATTCAAAACTTCAAAACAGCAGTTCACCTTTACCCTAGGTAGCTTATTCGTGCCACAGGTGTTACTGAATGGCAATACCATGTGCCAATCACATATTTGTCCCCCCTCCTCACTCCCCAGGAAGCCCACAGACGGACCATTCCTATGAAGAGCTCCCGGCTCAATGTCATCTCTTGCTCTTCTCCTCCAGTCTGCCACCTCCATCTGTCCCTACATTTACTCAGTAAAGTGCAGTACCAGCATGATAAATCCCATCACAGAGATAATGAGAGAAATTATGGAAAGGCAGATTGCAAAGCACTTGGCAAACACTTACATTTGGAAGTTTTGGATATAGGAGCACATTTCCCTTTACTCTCTAAGGTTCAGGAAATGTTGCAAACCTCTCAGATGGAGGGAGGCTCCAAGCTAGGACCTGGAGCATAGGAAGAATTCCCCAGAATGTCTCCCTACAGAGCCACGTGACTGACAGGGAACAGCGCCAGGACACATTCTATAGCTGTGCGGCACCATGTTCAAAAATGCCCCTCTCTCTCTATACCTCTTAGAACTTTTAAAGTGACGGAACCGCCGGGCATGGTGGCTCACACCTGTAATCCCAGCACTTTGGGAGGCAGAGGCAGGCGGATCACCTGATGTCAGGAGTTCAAGACCAGCCTGCCCAACATAGTGAAATCCCATCTCTAATAAAAATACAAAAACTAGCCGGGCATGGTGGCGGGCACCTATAATCCCAGCTACTTGGGAGGCTGAGGCAGGAGAATTGCTTGAACCTCAAAGGCAAAGGTTGCAGTGAGCCAAGAGAGCACCATTGCACTCCAGCCTGGGCAACAAGAAAAAAACTCCGTCTCAAAAAATAAATAAATACATTAAAAAAAATAAAGTGACTGAAAATGTGATCTGGGTAATATACCGAACAGCAAATGTAGGCTGTAGGATTGTTGGGACTGGAGATGGCTAGAGATGGACAATGGAAAGGAAGTTCCCAGCAGTTGAAGATAGTACATACAAAACAAATTGCCATAGCACTGTGCTAATTACCGTCCTTTCCCCAGTAAGATTCCATAGACTTTTCACCTGTATCAGGATCCTCCGTGAGCTAAGAGGGAATACGAGGAGGCCTTCCCCTGTTGCACAGGATCTATCTAGATAACTGTGATCTATCTAGATGACTGTGATGTGACGGTTCAAGTGTCCCTTCTTCAGAAGTCGTCCCTGGCCACCCCACCTAAAACAGCTCTTGCAGCAACTTCATCTCCATGCTATGCTTTATTTCTTTATAGCATTTATTATTGCCACACTCTCTTGCCAAAATGTATGCTTCTTTAGGGTCCTGACTCTGTTTTCTTGACTTCTATAATTCCCAGGACCTGGAACTGTATCTGACACAAAATAGGTGGTAAATGATTATCTATTAAGTAAATAATTGATATCCTCTTCCCAGATCAGAACCCTACTAATATAGACCCATTGTTACTAAGTTACTGCAGGCAATAGTCTCTCTACCTCTACCCCAATACAACAATATTAGATTTAAAGTAACACTCAAGGCTGGGTGCGGTGGCTCATACCTGTAATCCTAGCACTTTGGGAGGCCGAGGTGGGTGTATCACCTGAGGTCAGGAGTTCGAGACCAGCCTGGCCAACATGGCAAAACCCCGTCTCCACTAAAAATACAAAAAAGAAAAAAAAAAATTAGCTGGGCAACCGGGCGCAGACTCACTCCTGTAATCCCAACATTTTGGGAGGCCAAAGCAGGTGGATCACGAGGTCAGGCCTTCGAGACCAGCCTGGCCAAGATGGTGAAACCCCATCTCTACTAAAAATACAAAAATTAGCCAGGCGTGGTGGTGGACGCCTGTAATCCCAGCTACTCAGGAGGCTGAGGCAAGAACCCTGGGGGCGGAGGTTGCTGTGAGTCAGGATCGTGCCACTGCACTCCAGCCTGGGTGACAGAGTGAGACTCTGTCTCAAAAATAAATAAAAATAAAAATAAAGTAGGCTGGGTGTGGTGGCTCACGCCTGTAATCCCAGCACTTTGGGAGGCCAAGGCGGGTGGATCACCTGGGGTCAGGAGTTTGAGACCAGCCTGACCAACATAGTGAAACCCCGTCTCTACTAAAAATACAAAAAATTACCTGGGTGTGGTGACAGGCGCCTGTAATTTCAGCTACTAAGGAGGCTGAGGCAGGAGAATTGCTTGAACCCAGGAGGTGGAGGTTGCAGTGAGCCGAGATGGTGCCACTGCAATTTCAGGTTGGGGACCTTCACTTTAGAAGAAGATGTACTCCAGCCTAGTGACAGAGCCAGACTCTGTCTAAAAAATCGTAATAAATTTTTAAAAATAATAAAAAATAAAAATAAAGTAAGACCCAAGCTGACCCTGCCCCCTCTCTTCACTAATACCTGAAATAACTCAGGAATGAAACTACAGAAGGAAAGAGATGCTCTGAATAACTACGCCGGGGCAGCAGGGGTACAGTGGCAGTATCCTGGGCAAGCCGGATTGTGAGCCATGTGAACCACAAAGCAAAGCCAGATCTGAGGAGGGTCACCATGGACTATGGACACTGAAAAGTTCAGATGCACGGCCGGGCGCAGTGACTCACACCTGTAATCCCAGCACTTTGGGAGGCCGAGGCGGGGGGATCACGATGTCAGGAGATTGAGACCATCCTGGCTAACATGGTGAAAGCCCGTCTCTACCAAAAACACAAAAAATTAGCCGGGCATTGTGGCAGGCGCCTGTAGTCCCAGCTACCGGGCAGGAGAATGGAGTGAACGCGGGAGGTGGAGGTTGCAGTGAGTCGAGATCACACCACTGCATTCCAGCCTGGGCGCCAGATCGAGACTCCGTCTCAAAAAAAAAAAAAAAAGGTTCAGATGCAAAGGGCACAACCTGCTGCTGAGAACAAATGGACCCGGCACCGAGGCCTATGGACGTGAGGAAGCTTCAAAGAGTGACAGTTTCCACCTGTGGCCGCACTGCCATCCAGAGGGTAGGATGAAGTCAAAATCGCCCTGATAAAGATTAGACTGGAGACAGGGACGAATTTCAGGTTGGGGGCCTTCACTTTAGAAGAAGATGTGCATGGAAAGTGTGTGCTGATTAATACACAGAATAAAAACTTCTCACTGAATGGAGCTCTATGAAGCAAATAAAAAAGAAAAAACTGTTTTTACAACAAAGATAACCAAAAATCACATAATTTTTGCATGAAAATTTTTTTTTAGTCCAGGTACAGTGGCTCATGCCTATAATCTCAGCACTTTGAGAGGCCAAGGTGGGAGGATTGCTTAAGGCCAGGAGTTCAAGACCAGTCTAGGCAACATGGTGAGACCTCATCATTTTTCTTTTTTCTTTCTCTCTCTCTTTTTTTTTTTTTTTTTTTTTTTGGAGACAGAGTCTCACTCTATTGCCTAGGCTGGAGTGCAGTGTCGTGATCTCAGATCATTGCAACCACTGCCTCCCAGGTTTAAGGGATTCTCATGCCTCAGCCTCCCAAGTAGCTGGGATTACAGGCACGTGCCACCACGCCTGGCTAAATTTCATATTTTTTGTAGAGATGGGGATCCGCCCACCTCAGCCTTCCAAAGTGCTGGGATTACAGGCCACCACACCCGGCTGATCCTGTCTCTTTAAAAAAAAAAAAAAAAAGAAAAGAAAAGAAAAAAAGAAAACTCTTTAAAAAGTATTATCATTTCTTCCTATTATAAATCATCTTTTCTGCAAAAACTAAAATTAGGTTAACTATGAATTTAGCAACATACAGGTTTTTCAATCCTAAATTGCTGTAACTTTTCGCAGGCACATTTGTGCAAAGTGGAATTTCAGTTTGGTTGCAAAATTCTACTTGAAAGAAATACTTCATTTTCTTTGCCACTTCAAGACTCCCCCAACAATATAACTACTGCATACTGGTTCCACTCTCTATCTTTTGCCCAAAACTGAGAAATTTTCTCAACATAGAGGTCTTAAATACATTTTAAGCAATAATAACACACTGCAGTACTTCTTAAGGTTACATTCATCCTACGGACAAGATGTTCTATTTATATGTTATCCCACTTTCTGTGTAAGAAAATGCAACAGGTATATTTGAAAATTTGTAACCTTTCCCCCTCTGGACATAAGCAAGCCTCAACTTTACTCGTATATGAAAATGCTTTCTTTTTGAGACAGAGGCTTGCTATGGTGCCCAGCTGGATGAAATTCCTGAGCTCAAGTGATCCTTCTGCCTCTGCCTCCTAAGTAGTGGAGATTACAGGCATGTACTTCCACCTTCCCTGAATGGTCTTCAGCTATGGGAAGGAAATGGGATCTTTATAGCCTAGAAGAGAAACAGGTTCTAAACAAGTAGTTGAGGAAGGAAGAAAGAAAAGTGGGAGGAAAGGAAGTAGAGAATGAGACAGGAAGGGAAGGGGAAGGGACTGAAATAAAAGATGAGTCAGAGTAAACCAGGTGTGGTGGTTAATGCCTGTAATCCTAGCACTTTGGGAGGTGGAGGAGGGCGGATCACGAGGTCAGGAGATCAAGACCATCCTGGCCAACATGTTGAAACCCCATCTCTATTAAAAATACTAAAAAAAAAAAAAAAAAAAGCTGGGCGTGGTAGGACGCGCCTGTAATCCCAGCTATTCGGGAGGCTGAGGCAGGAGAATCCCTTGAACCAGGGAGTCGGAGGTTGCAGTGAGCGAGATGGCGCCACTGCACTGCAGCCGGGTGACAGAGCAAGACTGTCTCAAAAAAAATTAATCAAAGTGGCCGACCGCAAAGTTGAGACAGAATTCCGCCACCATTGCATCATAGAGTGCAAATGACCCTTTGTATTATAATCACAGTGAACGTCTCAGACACCTTCAAATCATAAACCAGCTTCCTAGCAGAGGGCCGTGACACTACTGGAAGATAATTGGAGCCATTTTTCCTTTTTCTTAAAGAATAGCAGTAGCATCCGCCAAAATATGTCCTTGACTCCCCCATCTATCTTCTCCCTCCCCATGTACGAGCTCTCCTCCTATCTGTCATGGAAAACAAGCCCCTGTGCCCTACGTGCTATTCCCAGTTTCAATCCTTCATTCATCAACAGTAACAAGGACATTTATGAGGACTCGTCAACATGTGGCCCTACGCTAGACATTGTACAGGCTGAAGTTAACAGACTCAGGCTCGCCTTTGAGGAGCTTCCCAAAGAGATTATTGTTTGGTTTTATAAATTTGACCACCAGAAAAACTCAGGGTCCGTGGCCTATTCACAGCAGGTCTGTGGCTTTGGGTACAAAGAGCAGAGCATTTTATAAGCCCCTATAAATCAAAGTGAGCCTTCGCACACTCAAGCATAGTCTGTCGGTGCAAGCAATAAATGGATTTCTAAACCATGAAACCAACTCTTTTTGAGGAATGTCCTCCTTTCTTCTTTTTCCAGTGCATTGGAGTTGTTTTTGCAACCCTGAAATAGCACGGTCTTATTTAGGACACAGACAACCAGAGCTCAATAAATATCTGAACCATGTCTTGCTGACACACATGAAGCAATTATGTCTCAGGATAATTATGCCGTACACATCACTTCATCCAGGGAAATGTCCAGGTGCAAGAAATAGGAAACGAAAAAATAAAAACGACGCACTATGATTTGGCTTTCCAGGGTGGGGGGAAGGGTGTCTTCTTTTCAGTAAATGAATATGTAAAAAGTTAATTTTTCTTCAAAACATGTCTATATCCTCGTCTTAAAATACAATAAGCTCTGAATTATTGTAGACTGGAAAATAAAAATATCTGGGATTTTCTTGTAGGGAAGTTCAAATGGTAGAAGAATATTTGATATTTTCAGTTTTCCTGAAGATCAGAAGGACTTTTAGAATAATGCGTTTTTCCTTCAACAAAGGGCATCTGCAAGGCTTAATCTGCTGAAAAGAATCATTCTGACAGTCTTAATGTATTCTTTTGAGGAAAGCCCTGTTCATCGAATTCCACAGGGGAAAAAAAAAAAAATCAGTACCCCAGGAAAGCACCAATCTAAACCATTCTAGCTGCCTGTAAGTAGATGAGACAAAAGTATTTTCAATATATCCTAGATATTACACTGAGATGAAAATAGGAGTGATAATCCTGAATATTACATATTTTTCACATTTCCTTGATGATGAACTATTATTAAAACAAATATTTGAAAGATTTCCCAGTCTTTCAAAAAACATCTCCCAGGAAAGCCACTTTCAGAATTCTGCTGTAAGACAAAAATATCCCTAAGGTAGAAAATATTAAATTGCATCAATGTTGAGAACAATAACCCCAATAACCAGAATAATTATAGTATAATATTATTATAACAAGGTAGCTTTCATCCAAGACTCAGAATGTTTTGCAAACATTCTCTCATGCTGGGATAACACCGCCAGGGAATTAGAATATAAGGAATTTTAATGACTTGTCTCAGGTCACCGGTCAGCTTGAATGGTGCACCAAGATGCAAATACCTGATTGTGGTCTGCTGATCTAACAAACTGACCACATCACTTTCAATTAATAATTTGGAGAGTTCTACTTCAGGGCAATTTTCAAGGAAACCCATATTAGCTCTTCCATTTAATTCTGATTATGTTCCGTCTCTGTTTCCATTACTCCCCTCTCCACCGACTCAGCACAGTTAAGAAATAGTATAATTGGGGAAAGCTCCCAAAGCGATCTCCCTGCATGGGATATATCTCTTTCCCTCTCTCCTACATTCCTCTGGCACAACACAGAAAGCAAAGCTTCCTCAGACATTGGTTTTATCATATCCTTCCCCAGGACTGGAAACAAGATGGCTCCCCACTGCCTATCAGAATATTTAAAGTTCTCGATCATCAATCTCATGCTCGTCTCATTTCCTCCACACGTTCCTGCGCACGAACATCTCCTGTTCTCATTGTTCCCCTGGTGTGTCTGTTCATGCTGTAGTTGTCTTTTTCTAGAAAGCCTCCATAATTTCTACTTGCCTGGGATCCCTAAACAGACACTTAGTGCATCCCGGCCACCCTAGCCACATAGCCGGCTGCAAGGATATCCAACTTCTCTTTAACACTTTTAGAAATGAAGAAAGCACTGCTCTGAAAAACAGTGCTCTGTCAAGCATTTTAATCGTGAGAAACCTCTTATTTGAGCTGGATTTTTGTGTGCTCACTTGTACATCTACCCAACAGGCCCCATGCTGCATCTTAAATTGATGTAGAACAAATAAACGTGTTCTGTAACAAAATGTCTTTGCAATGTTTGAAAATAACTATTTTGTTTGTCCTTAATCTTTTCGGCTCTAAGCTCATATGCCAAGGCCCTTCAACTATTCTTTAAGAGACCTGGTTTCTAGACCGTTTGCCTTCCAAAGAAATACCTCTAATTCAGTGCTACTTAACTATTATTCATGTCATGCACATAGAGTAAATAATACCATTTGTACAGCATATTGGGGAAATAAACAAGGGTTTTAGGCGGGCCGGACCAGCCTGAGGGTCCCTAGGTCTGAGTCCTAGCCTTCGGTTGTAGGGATTGATATTTAGCTGGAAGTAATGCTTGATACCCAAATACGAAGCTCCATGCTAACTTTATTAAAATCTGGCACCCAAAAGTGAACACATTCTGCACGGATCATCTTTTTTTTTTTTTTTTTTTTGAGACGGAGTCTTCTCTGTCACCCAGGCTGGAGTGCAGTGGTGCGATCTCGGCTCTGTGCAAGCTCTGCCTCCCGGGTTCACGCCATTCTCCTGCCTCAGCCTCCCGAGTAGCTGGGACTACAGGCGCCTGCCACCACGCCCGACTAATTTTTTTTGTTTTGTTTTGTTTTATTTTTAGTAGAGACGGGGTTTCACTGTGTTAGCCAGAACGGTGTCAATCTCCTGACCTTGTGATCCGCCCGCCTCGGCCTCCCAAAGTGCTGGGATTACAGGTATGAGCCACCGCGCCTGGCCTGCACAGATCATCTTAAATCCAATTTATTTCAGCAAACTTCCCGGCAAAACTAAAGCCAACATTCATTTTTCCTCTTCCTGACCACAAAGTGCATATCTGCTTGAACTGATGACATTTGATGGGAAATATATATATATATATATATAATTTTTTTTTTTTTTTTTTGAGAGGGAGGCTCTCTGCCACCCAGACTGGAGTGCAGTGGCGTGATCTCGGCTCACTGCAAGCTCCACCTCCCGGGTTCACGCCATTCTCCTGCTTCAGTCTCCTAAGTAGCTGGGACTACAGGAGCCAGCCAACATGCCCGGCTAATTTTTTTTTTTTTTTTTTTTTTTGGTATTTTTGTATTTTTAGTAGAGACAGGGTTTCACCATGTTGGCCAGGATGGTCTCAATCTCCTGACCTCGTGATCCGCCTGCCTTGGCCTCCCAAAGTGCTGGGATTACAGGCACCAGTCACCGCGCCCGGTCCTCGATGATATATATTTTAAGATTTTCTTAAGTACCTATCTTAATTCATGTGTGTCAGACTCACTTTTCCCAGAAATGACTGCAACTTCGTTAGAAGCCATGTTTCTTTGCAATTATCATTACGCCTAAAAGAACACAGTGCAGGCTGGCCACATGATAAAGCCTCCCAAACACATCTGCAGAACTGAATAATGCAGCCTCTCTACAGGAAAGCCACGGCTTAGAGGTTATAGTCTAGTTTAAAAGATATAAACCTCACCTGAAGAGGAAGTTTATTGCTCTGTTTATTCACAAAGAGTCTAAACAATGACACAGACTTTCAGACTGAAAACTTAGTACAAATAAATGCTTCCAGACAGGTCTGGATTGGGAAGGAGGGCCATGGAATTCCTTCTTCTATCTGGGTTATTGAGCCCAGACACTCATCACTCAAGTTATAAACACTACTAAATGATGTTGCATAGTTTTATTTAAAGCTATGTTTGCTTTCAGATTAGACTTTAACATTTAATAAATTTCCCATCAGTATATGGGAAGAGTGGAGAATATTTTGATTTAAGCATTATTTCAAATATGAAACTCAAGCTGTGTTAGTTAAAATGGGCTCTAGTTATAATTCAGTCTCACAGTAAGGTCAGGACTCTTGGATTCCCCTAATCCTTCTCCTCTAGGGCCGAAATGCCTGGGAATTCAGTGAATTTACGTATTCTTTCCTGACCACAAAGCTGTCACAGGGCCCTAGCGAAACTCTCTCACTCCTCCAGATTCAAGCTGACTTATCTCTGTAACACTCAGCTCAGAATTCACCTGGGAGAGAGTCAGCTTTAAGGGAGCAACCCTACCACTGAAAAAGCAGTCGCACCCTCCTTTCCAGGAGGTGAGATCTTACTCATTTTCCTCCTCTCCCACATCTTTTGGTGCAAGCCGCTAAATGTGAACTCTTAATAGATTAATGAAAAGTCGGCACTGATCCCTCTGGACTCCATCCATTTTTAAGTGAGCTATGAGAACTTGGACAGATTACAGATCTTGGAAGAATGAAATATGAGGAGAGAAAAGGAAGTTTGACACATGCAGAGAAACTGATCTCTGGGACTAGGGAGAAGCTAAGAGAGAGGAAATTTGGGGACAGGATGCATAATACAAACTTAATTGACGGATCATACCACTGAAGAATAAAGACTGGCTTCTCCATTAAAGGTTGAAAGTTGAGCAGCTAATACGAACTCTGGATTTCATGCAAAAAAAAATCATGCAGCTACGAACAGACTAAGTAAGGACTTCAGTGCTACCTTCATTCATCTGACATTCACTCTACCTGCCCTGTCTATGCAAGGTAGTTAGAATAAGAGGGAAAAGCGATTTTACATGGAAAATAAAAGATAGGGTTAAAAAAAAAATCCACTAGAAAACAGACTAAGTTTGTCCTTCTTACCTTTATGAATCCCAAGCAGAAAAAAAGTGGTAATTCTGGAGTGACTCTAGGACGAGGACAGAGATGACCTGGGGCAAATTTTCAAAGCAGATCTTCAGGGAAAAAAATAAATCCCAACTCTAATTCTATCCCTCAAACTGGCATTTCCATGCAAATCTATTCTGTTCATTAGAAGCCAGTATTACTCTGAAGCACCACAAATCCATGAGTTTGGCCAGTACTGAAGAATCTATTAATTTTAAGTCTACAGTAATTCCTTTAAGTCTGAAGGGCTGGTGGTATGAAGACAAGAAAAACCAATTGTTTCACTCACAATTGTGTTCAATAAATTATAGCAACAAATAACTGGTAAACAAAAATCTCCATTCTAGTGTACATTAATATCCATTTTTTACAAAATCAAATCAGACCATTTGAAAAAAGGAAAATGGTGTCACATTAACATCTGATTCTGTGCTGGGCACTTAGTAGGTGTTCAATAAATTATCATTGAATGAAAAACCAATTTCTTTAAAACACCAGAACTTACTAAATAAAAACAGTGTATTAAAGATTACCTTCTCATGGATAAGGAATGCAGGAAAGAAAATGAAAATGCTATTACTGCTTAAATCTCCCACAAGAGCATGACCAAAGGAAATGAAAGTCTAAAACAAGTACTAAAACATTTCATGAGTCACAATATTTACACTGCAACTCTTTCAAATTAACCAATTCTGTAATCATCCCTGCGAAATGAATATGGCTCAGAAAGATAAAAGAACATTGCTGAGCTCAACCAAAATTATTGTGACACTCAAGTTATTTTGAGACAGTATGCAGGTAGATGTAAGTACTGTAAGATAATATTACAAGAAATGTTTTCAACAGGACTGCAGAGTTTTCAAGTGCACACAATTCTCAGATTTTCTCCACTCGGTACCATGACTAGGATACGCTCTTCTTGTCTTTCCACAATCTGTTTTTGCTGACTATTGTCTGTGGGCACGGTTCATAATTTTTCATTATTTTCTGGCGACTTCTTATTTCACAACCATATCTTGGTGCCAATATCATTTTACATTTACAAATAAAGTCTATTCTAAATGACCTAGCTACAAATCGGTGGTAATGTCTCAGTTTAGGTAAGCACTTTATATTTTTCTCAAGATCCTCTACTTAAGATACATTAAATTGTTATCTTCTAATGTACCCATTTTTTTTTTTTTTTTTAAAGAACTGAGAGTCATGTGTATAAGGCTGCACCGTCCTTTCCAATGCTGCCCAACAAAATGAAGCCAAGTGGACTTAAGACAACATTATCAAACTTTACCTGAGATGTTTTAAAAAAAGAACTCTTTCCCATTAAAATAATTCAGGTCAGAATAATTCTGTATCTCTCTGGAAGGTTTTATTTGATTATAAAAGTGCCTCACTTTCATAAACTACTAATTAAATGATACACTTTTCATATTTGTCAATGCTTACATTTGATCTCCTAATCAATTCCTTTTGTTTTAACATTTCTCATTCATTTCAACTTTTGAGACTGAAAATAAATATACATTATTCGTGTTGCACAAAAAACCATCTCCAGATTACTTTTACATAACGATGTTTACATAGACTTGAACAGATGAATTTGAAATTTTTGATCCACATAGGTTAAATTTTTAAACTTTAGTATGAATATATGTGTGTGTGTGTGTGTGTGTGTGTATTATATATATATTTTATGAGACAGAGTCTTGCTCTGTCACCCAGGCTGGAGTGCAGTGGCACGATCCTGGCTCACTGCAACCTCCACCTCCTGGTTTCAAGTGATTCTCCTGCCTCAGCCTCCCGAGTAGATAGGATTACAGATGTGCACCACCACGCCTGGCTAATTTTTTGTATTTTTAGTACAGCTAGGATTTCATCATGTTGGCCAGGCTGGTCTCAAACTCCTGACCTCAAGTGATCCACCCGCCTTGGCCTCCCAAAGTGCTGAGATTACAGGCATGAGCCACCATGCCTGGCCTAAAAATTAGTATAACTATATTAAGGCAGATCAAAACACCAAGGTCTTCTATCAAATAGCAGAAGAAAGCAAGGATTGAATATTCCCTGAAAACAGGACCACAGCGTACACCAACCTTACAGAAGAATGGCTCCCTTCTTGCTCACAATAAAACACCAAGAGCAGAAGATGCCCTAGTGAGCAGGCTTCCTCAGCTCTCCAGGACACCCAAGCACACGCAAGGTGCTCTGAGATGCAGGGTAGGGAGGGAGGTGGCCCCTCTGTGAATACAGAGAGTGGCTATTGAGCAAAAGCTCTGCAATGACTGAATATGCTCAGAGTTGAAGGGCAATGGAACAATCAAAGACAGGTTCCTCCTTGAGGAGAATATCCAGCCCAAGCTGCAGTAGACTTAAGTGCTGCCCATAGAATTCCTTGTCTTATCGCTGTTTGTAGTCCTGTTATTTGTCCTTTAGGGGTGATTTTAGCTTCAGATTTTCTATTTGAAAAATGTTGGCCGGGTGCGGTGGCTCAAGCCTGTAATCCCAACACTTTGGGAGGCCGAGGTGGGCGGATCACGCGGTCAAGAGACTGAGACCATCCTGGCTAATATGGTGAAACCCCGTCTCTACTAAAAATACAAAAAATTAGCTAGGCGTGGTGGTGCGCGTCTGTAGTCCCAGCTACTTGGGAGACTGAGGCAGAAAGATCGCTCAGACCTGGGAGGCGGAGGTTGCAGTGAGCCGAGATGGCGCCACCGCACTCCAGCCTGGAGACAGAGCGAGACTCCATCTCAAAAAAACAAACACAAAACAAAAAAGATAAAAAGAAAGAAAAATGTTACATGTCATATCTAATTTGTACACACAAGACCCCTTAAAGGATGGTGGAATTCTTTAAATATATAAATCGAATATTAAACGCCTTCTGTAGCTTCAATTCAATTATGAGAACTAATCAGTTTTGCTGCCTTCTTAAAACAGAAACTCTCAGCTTGGGCAACATACCGAGAACTGATCTCTACAAAATTTTTTTTTTAGAAATTGGCCAGGCTTGGTGGCTCTCGCCTGTAATCCCAACACTTTGGGAGGCTGAGACGGGAGAATCACTTGAGCCCAGGAGTTCAAAGTTACAGCGAGTTATGATCGTGCCGCTGCACTCCAGCCTGAGCAACAGAGCAAGAGCTTGTCTCTAATAAAGTTATTAATAATTAATTTAAATAAAAAGAAACTCCTGGCCGGGCGCGGTGGCTCAAGCCTGTAATCCCAGCACTTTGGGAGGCCGAGACGGGCGGATCACGAGGTCAGGAGATCGAGACCATCCTGGCTAACACGGTGAAACCCCGTCTCTACTAAAAAATACAAAAAGCTAGCAGGGCAAGGTGGCTGGCGCCTGTAGTCCCAGCTACTCGGGAGGCTGAGGCAGGAGAATGGCGTAAACCCGGGAGGCGGAGCTTGCAGTGAGCTGAGATCCGGCCACTGCACTCCAGCCCGGGCGACAGCGAGACTCGGTCTCAAAAAAAAAAAAACTCCTTAAAGATATGATGACATATCAATTCTGGTTTCATCAAATATGAATGCTGCCATTCATAACAATGACAAAGATTCAGATGTTTCGGCTTGAAAGGATGATTACAGCGTATGGATATGTGGAGGTGGAAAAGGCAAGTGGCAGAATAATCTAAAGCACAGTATACTATGATCCCATTTTGTTAAAGTAAACAAATACATGTGTTTATGAATGTAAGAAGGGAGGTATGGAAAGACACACAAGAGTCTGTTGTCAGTGATGTCACAGAGAAGTGACATGGCGCAAATCATACCAACCCCATTATCTGCCAAATGAAATCCAAGCTAGCTAATAGAAGGTAACTAATTAATAATGGTTGTATTTGTTTATGTAATGCTTTATTTTCACAATTGAACCCTACACGCAGGGATATTTATTCACCACCATATTTGCTATACCTTTTCCTCCCTGAAGGTATAGCCACCCTTACATACACAACCATGATGCCTTACTGGTAAATAGGCATATAACTCTTATGGGATGAATGAATGAATAATGAATGAGTAGTAAATGTTTTAATCAACTGCTTCATAAATTGAATAACTGGTTCTGGTGTGAACAACATAAAGTTTTGGATCTGGTCAGGAGCAGGAGAAAAAAGTTACCGCAAATTGCATTGCAAGCTTTCAAAAACAAGCTTAACCTGCTTAGCACGTGTGACAGACCCCTTCTTGACAACTGACAAAAGAATCTTCCCTATTTTTGACTTACTCTACTGATTAAAATGACAAAAATAGAATAGCTGTTTCTTTTTTCTTTTTTTCCCCCTTTCTGGCCCTGAGACACTATAATTCTTGGGCAACTTTCCCATACAAACTAATTTTCAAAATTCATGAGAAGAATTTATTCACTAGCATATTCACGAAAGAACCAACAAGAATTTAGTCATACTTCTTTCTAGGAATTTTAAATGGTCCTCGCCCCCTAGAAATCCAAAATTCACAGTTTTATGTCATTTCTTTCTTGTTTTAGAGGGAGGGACAGGGTCTGGCTCTGTGACCCAGGCTGGAGTGCAGTGGCGTCATCTCAGCTCACTGTAACCTCTGCCTCCTGGGATCAAGCAATCCTCCCAGCTGTTTGAGACCTCCCAAACAGCTGGGACTACAGGTATGCACCACACCCAGCTAATTTTTTTTGTTTGGTTTTTTGAGGTTTTTTTTTGGACAGACGGGGTTTCACCATGTTACCCAGGCTGGTCTCAAACTCGTAGGCTCAAGGAATCTGTCCACCTCAGCCTCCCAAAGTGCTGGAATTACAGGCATGAGCCACCACACCTGGCCTCCTATGTCATTTCTATTGCAGGCCCCTAAAGTAATTTTAAGGAGAAAAAGAAAATCTGAGGTAGGGTTACAAGAGAAATGAACAACCTTTATTTCTCCTGTCATCCATCAGATTTGCACATCTAACACGATAAATTGTAACAAAAGTAGAAAAAGTGTTTCTTTTCAATAAAGGTGTTGACTAGAACAAATAAAATATTTACAAGGTCTTAAAAATGCTTATTATTGCTGTGCGAGGTGGCTCACGCCTGTAATCCCAACACCTTGGGAGGCTGAGGTAGGCAGATCACCTGAGGTCAGGAGTTCAAGACCAGCCTGGCCAACAGGGTGAAATCCTGTCTCCAATAAATGTACAAAAATTAGCCGGCGTGATGGTGGGCACCTGTAATCCCAGCTACTCTGGAAGCTGAGACAGAAGAATCATTTGAGCCAGGGAGGCTGAGGTTGCTGTGAGCCGAGGTGGTGCCACTGCACTCCAGCCTGGGCAACAGAGTGAGCCTCCGTCTCAAAAAAAAAAATCATATTATTCCTATTTTTGCTCTCTTAGTAGGCAACAATTTTGAGACACTTATTCTTCATTATTGGAACAATAACTGAAAAGCTAATATGTAATCCTTTGCCAATATTTAGTGAATAAATTATGCTGGATCGTTTTACATTAGAATTATACCAACATCATTGATCCTTCTTCTTTCTCTAATTAAACATGTATGTATATATATAAAATGTGTAATTTTACTTCAAAAAAAGAATCTTGGGCCAGATGCAGTGGCTCATGACTGTAATCCCAGCACTTTGGGCACTTTGGGAGGCTGAGGTGGGTGGATCACTTGAGGTCAGGAGTTCAAGACCAGCCTGGTCAATATGGGGAATCCCTGTCTCTACTAAAAATACAAAAATTAGGCCAGGTGAGATGGCTCATGCCTGAATCGCATTACTTTGGGAGGCCGAAGCGGGCAGATCACCTGAGGTCAGGAATTCGAGACCAGAATGGCCAACATGGCAAAACTCTGTCTCTACTAAAAATACAAAAATTAGCTAGGCATGATGGCATGCACCTGTAGTCCCAGCTACTTGGGAGGCTGAGGCATGAGAATCACCTGAACTCGGGAGGCGGAGGTTACAGTGAGCTGAGATCCTGCCATTGCACTCCAGTCTGGTCAACAGAGCGAGACTCCATCTAAAAAAAAAAAAAAAAAGCCACTCGTGGTGGCACCTGCAGTCCCAGCAGAGGTGGGAGACTGAAGCATAAGAATTGCTTGAATCTGGGAGGGGGAGGTTGCAGTGAGGCCAGATCATGCCACTGCACTCCAGCCTGGGTGATAGAGTGGGAATCTATTTTGGAAAAAAAAAAAAAAAAAAGAAAGAAAAACCTTACTTCTAATGTTATCCTATCTTCTGGGAAGTACTTTATTTAAAACAAGTCTTTTCTTATACGAAACTGAAGCATTCTGCCAGAATTCACTGTTTTAATGCTACCTCACTTCTAGCTATTCTGATTCCTACTCATCATTCCAGGATGAACCTAAGTTATACCTTACTCCCTAAAAGTGCCTCCTCACCCTGAGCACCCATTTTGAGGAATTCCTCTCGAATTAACTGTTACCTATTATATTGGCCCTGAATCCTAAACTCTTTTATTCTTTTTTTTTTTTTTTGAGACGGAGTCTGGCTCTGTAGCCCAGGCTGGAGTGCAGTGGCCGGATCTCAGCTCGCTGCAAGCTCCGCCTGCCGGGTTTACGCCTTTCTCCTGCCTCAGCCTCCCGAGTAGCTGGGACTACAGGCGCCCGCCACCTCGCCCAGCTAGTTTTTTTGTATTTTCAGTAGAGACGGGGTTTCTCCATGTTGGCCAGGATGGTCTCTATCTCCTGACCTCGTGATCCGCCCGTCTCGGCCTCCCAAAGTGCTGGGATTACAGGCTTGAGCCACTGCGCCCGGCCAACTCTTTTATTCTTAACTCTAATACTTCAAATATCCAAGAGTTGTCTCCCCATTCGACTCCGGGTTCCATTGTTCCTGGATGGAGCAATTATGACTTGCTTTTTCCTTTCTCTCCTTACCACATAGCAGGCATTCAGCCAAAATATCCTGAATGAATGAATGAATGAATGAATGAATGAATGAATGAAAAAAATAAATGATGGCACACCATGCCATTTGAAAATGAGAACTGGAATTAACCACCCATGTCTTAAGGTGATTTTCCCACAGATGTTCCAAAGCCCCCTTGAATCGCCCAACTAATTAAAAGGAGCAATGACTAGAATGTTAAAATAAAAATAAATATATAAAATAGTTATATGTTGCATCTTAATACATTTAGAAATGTGACTTAATCAAATATAGTCCAGTAATACTAATATTGAAGGGTAGGCTTTGGGTTTTGTTGTTTTTAGGGTTCTATAGTTGGCAATGTGGAAAGATGATACAGAGATATGTATAGATATATCTGTCACTCTATAGTATCATAACATGTCCCAAAGAGAGTTCTGACCAAAATGGATGAGGAACTGCTTTGGTTTTCCCTGGATTGAATGAGGCTATCATATTCCAGAGCTTTCCCAGCAGGTGGCTGTGAGATGTTTCCAGGTGTGCTTCAATATGGATCCATTCAATCCTGGGTTGAATCAATGGAGTTTGGGTGGTCAGAGCCCTAGGAATAGCTGGAAGGAGCCACTGGGCCAGTCCTCTCCGGCCACGTGCAACCTTATCCATTCACTCCTGTGTGTGTCCCTTACAAATATTTATATGTACTATCATATAGAAAAGCATGAGAAGCTACTAGAATGACCCTCTTACTTTGCAGCTGGGTCAGTCAGTACCAGTGCCTTCGCCTCAATCCCTGACCTCCCGTTCCCAGGCACAGATGATCTGAGTAATCAAAGCTTGCTGTAATACGAAACAAAAAAAATTAACTACGAAATTATGAGATGCTACGAAAGAGGATGGCTAATAAGCTTAGAACTGGGGAAAATTCTGCATGACAAGTTTATTTGTTATGGGAAAAATAAGTATTATTATAATAGCTGGTCTCAGAATCTCTCTTGGGGAGAACTGCCCTTATGCAGGAAAATACCTTTATGAGCCATTTGAGGGCAAAGGGAAGCAGCAGAGAAAGGAGACAATCTTTGTAGCTAAACCTCTCTATGGAAAATATTACAGACATTTGATAAGAATGGGGAGAAAGAGATGAGACGGAAAAGGAGAGAGAAAAGGATCAGGCAATTTGCAAAGCCAAGTTTTGTGGAGGCAATATGGCCAGTAAGACTCTGAAAAGCAGGGAGGTTTATCATGAAGTTTTCAATTATTGGTATTTGCCGGGCATGGTGGCTTACACCTGTAATGCCAGCACTTTTGGAGCCCCAGGTGGGTGGATCACTTAAGCCCAGGAGTTCAAGACTGGCCTGGGCAACAAGACGAAACCCCATCTCTACAAAAAAAATACAAAAATCAGTCAGGCATTGTGGTGTGTGCCGGTAGTCCCAGCTACTTAGAAGGCTGAGGCAGGTGGATTACTTGAGCCCAGGGGGCACAGGTTGCAGTGAACCACGATCACGCCACTGCAATCCAACCTGGGTGACAGAGTGAGATGGTGTCTCAAAAAAATTTTTTTTCAATTAATTAATTAACTGATTATTGGTATTACTATGATTCTAACGTGCCTCGGTCTCATCAAACTTCTATTTTGCACTGTGATTTTTTTTCTGTGAAAATCATGGAAAAGAGGCTGAGATTTCACAGTTGATTTTATACGCAGAAGCCAGCAGAGAACAGCTAGCTATGCAGGGTGAAATGTGAAGTCAATTACAAGTTCAGTAGGAAAAGGAGCTCAGAACAAAAAATGGAAATTCAAAGTAATCTTGACAGGGGCTGGTGACGGAGGCGGGTTTAAACTTTTCAAAATCTATGGAACGAGGATGTGAGGAAACCTTAGCTAAATCTTAAGAATGAGGTTAGGGGCTGGGTGCAGTGGCTCACGCCTGTAATCCCAGCACTTTGGGAGGCCAAGGCGGGCAGATCACGAGGTCAGGAGATTGAGACAATCCTGGCTAACACGGTGAAACCCCATCTCTACTAAAAATACAAAAAAAAAAAAATAGCCAGACATGGTGGCGGGCGCCTGTAGTCCCAGCTACTCCAGAGGCTGAGGCAGGAGAGTGGCATGAACCCGGGAGGCGGAGCTTGCAGTGAGCTGAGATCGCACCACTGCACTCCAGCCTGGGCGACAGAGCAAAACTCGGTCTCAAAAAAATAAAATAAAAATAAAAATTAGCCGGGCGTGGTGATGCATGCCTATAATCCTAGCTACTCAGGAGACTGAGGCAGGAGAATGGCGTGAACCCGCGAGGCGGAGCTTGCAGTGAGCCGAGATAACACCACTGCACTCCAGCCTAGGCGACAGAGCGAGACTCCGTCTCAAAAAAAAAGAAAAAAAACAAAAAAGTTCTCACCCCTTGGGTGCACTGAAAGACCAGACCTCACCACAGCACTCTACAGTTCACCCATGTAATCAAAAACCACTTGTACCTTAAAGCTACTCAAATTTTTAAAATCTTTTTTTGTTTTTTGTTTTTGTTTTTGTATTTAGGCTGGAGTGCAGTGGCGCAATCTCGGCTCACTGCAATCTCCGCCTCCCGCGTTCACGCCATTCTCCTGCCGCAGCTTCCGGAGTAGCTGGGACTACAGGCATGTGCCACCACGCCCGGCTAATTGTTTTGTATTTTTAGTAGAGACGGGATTTCACCGTGTTAGCCAGGATGGTCTGGAGCTCCTGACCTCGTGGTCTGCCCGCCTCAGCCTCCCAAAGTGCAAAATCGTTTTAAATAAATGTTTTTACTCCCCAAAAAGTAACTATGTGAGGTAATGCTCATGTTAATTATCTTGATTTTCATTGGCTAGAGACACAGAGGAAAAAAATAAAGTAAAAATTAAATTTTAAAAAATTTAATTAAAAAAGAGTGAGGTCAACAGTTGCATTCTGGGAGGTACAGCAGGAAGGATAAAGATATGATATCAATGTAAGTATGGCAAGAGATGTTGTCACTGAGATAGACATGTTCCTATCATTAATATGTGTGTATAATATAAAAATAAGGATTAATTTAGCTCCATGAAACCTCCTTTTAAGTAGGCTCCTTTAGATCCCCAAACTGAAACTCCTAAAGGCTACATGTGACTTTTCTTTCTGCGTTTGCTATAAGGTGGCAAATCACCCACCCTTGACCATCAGAGTTTTCTAAAAAAGCAAAACAAAACAACTCCATGCTAGTGCAGTTTGCATGCCTTACTACCATAGTGACAAATGTATACACATTTTTGCTTGTCAAAGATGTAATATTTGATAAACCGATAATAACAGAAGCTTTCATGCACATAAAGACAATAAACTTCACATGTGCTTATAAAATTACTTGTATATTGAGATGTACTTCCAGTCACTGGAGGTGTATTCACATTTTCTCAACATAAACTGCTGTGTTGTGTTCCGTTCAGCAGATAGCGTGTGTGGCAGTGGGGCAAGGCTAAAGCCACAATTTCCTATCTAGTCCACAATCCCAGGCTATGCCCAGCACGCAAATGAGACTGCTGTTTTCTTAATCCTTTTTTTTTTTTTTTTTTTTTTTGAGAGAAGTTTTGCTCTTGTTGCCCAGGCTGGAATACAATGGCACAACCTAGGCTCACCGCAACCCCCGCCTCCCAGATTCACGCGATTCTCCTGCCTCAGCCTCCCTAGTCGCTGGGATTACAGGCGTGTGCCACCATGCCCAGCTAATTTTGTATTTTTAGTAGAGACAGGGTTTCTCCATGTTGGTCAGGCTGGTCTCAAACTCCAGACCTCAGGTGATCCGCCTGCCTTGGCCTCCCAAAGTGCTGGGATTACAGGCATGAGCCATGGCGCCCAGCCAATTGTTTTCTTAATCGTGAAAGTGTGGAGTTGTTTACAAAGACACCCAGCTCATCAACTTGCTCATTCTTGTTTCAGCAGGGACTAGACTTTTTCTTCTGGAGTTGAAAACCAAGGTACAAAACAATCAAGGTTTTCCAAAACCAAATCGTAGTGTTTGTGCCAAAAGAGAAAAGTTTGATTAGAGTAAAATATTTTAAAGTACCTACATTTTTAGAGTTCTCTAAAGAAAAACTTTTTTTAAAGATTATTTGCTAAATTAGTCTATTATCTGATCCTGCATAACTCGACCATAGTTGATGATGTCAAAAACTAGAAGTACCGGGCGTGGTGGCTCATACCTGTAATCCCAGCTCTTTGCGAGGCGGAGACAGGAGAATCCCTTGACCCCAGGAGCTCAAGACCAACCTAGGCAACATAGCAAGATCTTGTCTTTACTAGAAATCAAAAAAATTAGCTGGGTATGGGGTGCATGCCTATAGTCCCAGCTATGCAGGAGATGGAGGCAGGAAGATTGCTTGAACCAGGGAATTTGAGGCTGCAGTGAGCTATGAGCACACCACTGCATCCAGTCTGGACAACAGAGTAATAAGACCCTGTCTAAAAAAAAAAAAAAAAAAAAAGTTAGCAAGGAAGTGATTTAAAACACCTCTGTTCCTAATTATATTTAAAATAAATTTTAGCATTAGGACTTAGTATGCTCTCAGAGCTATGGTCTAAGAATCTCTAATTCCTAATTGACATAATTGTATTTTCATAGTGTTTGGTAAAAACAGCTTGTTTATTTTTTAAAAGGCTCATAGGCCAGGTACAGTGGCTTGCACCAGTAATCCTGGCACTTTAGGAGGCCGAGGTGGGCAGATGACCTGAGGCTAAGAGTTTGACACCAGCCTGACCAACATGGAGAAACCTGTCTCTACTAAAAATACAAAATTAGCCAGGCGTGGTGGCGCATGCCTGTAATCCCAGTTACTCAGGAGGCTGAGGCAGGAGAATCTCTTGAACCTGGGAGGCGGAGGTTGCGGTGAGCCGAGATCGCGCCATTGCACTGTAGTCTGGACGACAGAGCAAGACTCTGTCTCAAAAAACAAAACAAAAAAAGACTCATAATATAAAATTTATGATTAAAAAAATCAACTGGTATCTATTTGGAACACATTTTTTCTCTCTGAAAAAATCACTCACCCTCACATATGGACACCACAACGGTGATTTTTTTAAAGCACTGATGCATTTGAAAACTCCAAAAGAAAGAAACTCTGTCTTTGTGGTAACATATTCCTTCCACAGCTCTTCTGTTTAAAAAAAAAAAAAAAAAAAAAGGTGTCTTATACACTCTATATTGTACAAAATCTAAAACTTGCATAACAGACAAATGGAAGCTATCTTGAAAAGTAAAATAAATAAGTTACTTCAGCAGAGAAAAAAGAATTATAGAACACAGTTATGCTGAAAACAACAGCTATGGGCAGAAAAAGTGACAAGACATACAGCAGCTCATTGAAAACTCAGAGGATATTGGAAAAAGCAAGTTTAATTTGCCCACCTTCACCAAATAATGCTGAAGGACAATTGACAAATACAACACATAAACCGTGTACTATGAAATTCAAAAATTTACAAGTTCTGTCATCCTCAATCCTTGCTTACCAGAAGCAAAGGGTGTACTGAAATCCATTTACTAAAAAATTCCTCGACAGGAATTAACAGGAATATAGGACAAGGCATGGTGGCTCATTCCTGTAATCCTAGCTCTTTGGGAGGCAGAGGTGGGTGGATCACGAGGTCAGGAGTTCAAGACCAGCCTGGCTAACACGGTGAAACCCCATCTCTACCAAAAAAAAAAAAAAAAAATGCAAAAAAATTAGCCAGACGCGGTGGTGGGCGCCTGTAGTCCCAGCTACTCAGGAGGCTGAGGCTGGAGAATGGCGTGAACCCGGGAGGCAGAACTTACAGTAAGCCAAGATCATGCCACTGCAGTCCAGCCTGGGCAACAGAGCAAGACTCTGTCTCAAAAAAAAAAAAAAAAAAAAAAAAAACGAAATATCAAGGACCAGGCTGGGCACAGTGGCTCATGCCTGTAATTCCAGCACTTTGGGAGGCTGAGGTGGGTGGATCACCTGAAGTCAGGAGTTCGAGATCAGCCTGGTCAACATGGTGAAATCTTGTCTCTACTAAAAATAAAAAAAAAAATTAGCCGGGTGTGGTGGAACACACCTGTAATTGCAGCTACCGGGAGGCTCACGCAGGAGAATCGCCTGAGAGGCATTAAGCCAAGATTGCGCCATTGCACTCCAGCCTGGGTGCCAAGAGCGAGACTCAAAAAATAAAATAAAATAAAATAAAACATTTAAAAGGTTCTTAAAAATTCTTCTGGTCTAGCCCTTTGTTTCCTCATAGGCATATTGCTAATCATCAACAAAGAAAACTCAGACCTGGAGCATTTAAGTAACTTTTATTCCTATACACATTGCCTTTTCCTGCTTTCCTACCCCTCAGCACCCCCACCATGCCAACACAATACAATGCAGACTGTCTCTCATGATATCACCCATTCATAGTCCATCCTCATTCACAATGGTCACAGGAGGAAGGAAAGGTTACAGCACCAGAAGACGAAAGCTTGCTGTCACTCAACACATATAGGGGCTGTGTCTAGGACACCAAAAAAGTAAAAAGCAACACCTCCACTTCGGAAGTGTGGCAGGGAAAATGAAAAAAATGCCACAACATTTACGGAGAAATATACCAAGAATCACTCACTGAGCACAAGTAGAATGAGTAGACATGCTCGGGAAACGGAGGACAAAGCAGTGGTCAGGATCAAGTGTCTCTGATGATCAGGGAAGGACTCCCTGGCCGGGGTTTCTTGGAAAGCAAGGGAGGGCAATGACAGGGTGCGGAAATCTTGTGCAAGGGCAGAATTGGAAAAAATGAAATTTTCTGTGGCATACTTCAAGCAGTTCATGTGACCAGGAGACTGCTGTGGGTCCTCAAAGCTTCACAGGTGACCCCAAAACTGACCTTCAGTCGCACTACCATCATAATCATCCATCTGTGTCCCCAGTGCACACAGAATCAAATCCTCACCCCCACTCCAGCCGACAAGGCCCTAGTGACCAGGCCTGTACTTGCCTCCAAAGCTCTTCACTTCTGGCAGCCACAATGGTCTCTTTGGAGTTCCTCACACCAAACTCATTCTGTCTTGGGGCCTTCGCCATGCCCGTACTCCCACCTCAAATGCCCTTCCCCTGGATCTTCACAGGACAGGCTCCTCCTTGTAATCCGTTGAGATGAAACCTTTTCAGAGACACCTCAGCTGACCTCTCAATCCGGTGCCCGCCCCGGGCACCTTTCCATTGCCCTATTTGAATTCTGTGTATTGCAATATCTTCTATTTTCTTATTATGTTTTATTATTGACATATATACAGTCAAACCTTACTGTTTACAGATTCTGTTATTTGCAAATTCACCTAACTTGCAGAAATTTACATGTAACCCCAAAATCAATATGTATGGTGCTTTCCTGCTTTCAGGAACATGCACAGAGCAGTGAGAGTTCTAAGTTGCCCAACACACATTCCCAGTGGACGCTGAACAAGGTGACACGCTGCCTTCTTCTTTCAGCTTCAATCATGTAAAAAAGTGTCATTTTTAATGCCATGTTTTTGCATTTTTATGTGTTTTGTTGGTGATTTCACTGTTTGCAATGTCCCCCAAATGGAGGGCTGAAATGCTATTAATATCTAGTGTTCCTAAGCACAAGAAGACTGTGATGTGCCTTGCAGAGAAAAGGCATGTGTTCTGTAAGCTTCATTCAGGCATGAGTTGTCGCGCTATTAGCCATGAATTTAATGTTAATGAACCAATAATATATAATAAATAGACACATATTAAATATATATATCAAATCTAAATGCAAATATATTTTAAAATACAAATTAAAAGTATATTAAATAAAATAACATGCTAAATAAAACACATAAAATAAGCATATGTGTTGACTGATGAACATCTTGCAGCCAGCGACTTTCGGGAACCTAACTAACCCTGTACTTTCCCTAGGAGCAGTGGTTCAGTATTTGCTAATTCAGTGTTCACAGCAACTTTGCAGAACATTAACTCTCTCAGATCATGAGACTCAGTGTATTTATTTTTATTTTTATTTATTTTTTCTGAGATGGCGTCTCGCCCTGTTGCCCAGGCTAGAGTTCAGTGGCACAATCTCAGCTCACTGCAACCTCCACCTCCCGGGTTCAAGCGATTCTCCTGCCCCAGCCTTCCGAGTAGCTGGGATTACAGGTGCGCGCCACCGTGCCTGGCTAATTTTTGTATTTTTAATAGAGACGGGGTTTTAGCACGTTAGCCAGGCTAGTCTTGAACTCCTGACCTCGTGATCCACCTGCTTCGGCCTCCCAAAGTACTGGGAATACAGGCATGAGTCACCGCACCCAGCCCAGTGTATTTATTTTTAATATCTGCATTTTTGGAGTTCTCCAAATAAAGACATTTTACTGAATTTATGTATTTTCCTCCCACCAAACCAGACCACAGCTGATGGTGACAAAAGTAGCACAGAAATGGTTAAAAGCTCCACTTTTGTCCTTAATTCAGTTTCAAACAAACTTTCACATGCAGATGAAGTGGGTTTATACAGCTATGTCAGAATTTATTATTCCCTGAGAGCAAGAACTACAACTGTCTTGCACAGAGATATGGCTCACCAACACCTACCAACAACGTCTAACACCAAGTGCGTTCCCACTAAAAATCTCATATGTGAATGAAATACTCCATGCCAAACAAAATCCTATTTCTTGTACTTATTTCCCCTGAAAAACGATGTACCAAGTCTAAGGTACTAAATTCTTCCTTCCATTTAGCTTGGGTGGACACAAAATATGAGGCAATGACATTATAAAGACAAGGTCAAGGAGTTCAAAAACAGGGATCTGGGTTTGAATTCTCTGAACTGCTACATGTGTGAGCTTGGACACTACACTTTACCTCTCAGAATCTCACTTTTCTTGTCTAAAAATTAGGGATAATGCCACCTCCAGCAGATGACTGTGATACATAAATGTGATAATGTATATACAGTTTCTAAGACATTGCTTCACACCTAACAGGCACGGAATAAAGACCATTCCTTCAAGCCTACGTGGAATCATGAGTCACACAGAGTAGCACTGCCAGAGGGAACAGAAAGTCCTCACTTGATATGGCAGAAACAGGAAGAGGGTTAGGTAGTCTCCGGCAGGCTGGCCAGTTTTGATCTTCACAACTTGGTTGATGATCCCCTCAGCACTACCTTCAAAAGCGATACCTGTCCTCAGGGGTTGGTAACTGCCTTCCCCTTTACCCAAAAAAAAAAAAAAAACAAGAAAAAATGGTGAAAATCCACAGCCTCCTGTTTTGTGTTTATTTGCATTTTCTTTTGTTTAATTGTAGCAAAATATACGTAACATAAAAATTTACCATTTTGGCTGGGCACGGTGGCTCATGTCTGTAATCCCGGCACTTTGGGAGGCTAGGCGGATCAGGGAGGCTAGGAGGTCAGGAGTTCAAGACTAGCCTGACCAACATGGTGAAACCCCATCAATACTAAAAATACAAGAATTACCTAGGTGTGATTGAACACGCCTATAATCCCAGCTATTTAGGAGGCTGAGGCAGGAGAATCACTTGAACCTGGGAGGCAGAGGTTGCAGTGAGCCAAGATCACACCACTGCACTCCAACCTGGGTAACAGAGTGAGACTCCGAGACTTCGAGACTCTGTCTCAAAAAAAAAAAAAAAAAAAATTACCATTTTAACTATTTTTTAAAAAAATATCTTCTTTCTTAAACGCACTCTCTGACAGGGGCTGCATGAAGACACGCATGAGATTTGGCTTTGACAATATCATAAGATTGCATATAATGCTCCTAAGCTTAGATATATGACCCCCAACCAATTTTCCACTACTTTCTACTGAATGCCTTATTTGAGAAACAGACATTCTCCTAAAACTTCGTCTGCCATTCTCATTCTTGAAACTTTACTATTACATTTTGTGGGTGAATCTCTATTTTACATGATCTACCAAAATTTCCTAGCTGGCACGATTGAAATGAGTTTTTAAAATTTCTTCCTGCCTATATATTTTACTGTAGTGAGGAAGTTGGATGGACACCCATTTGGGATCTCACATATTATAATTCTGTTATTAAAATCACAGGAACGATTATACACCACACTATCTACACACAGGGTAAAATGTTGCTTCAGTTAGCACAGACCAAAAATGGCATGCTTACAGTATCACACATTCCCAAACAAAGCATATCAAGCTTTGTACAACTGCCACTGAAATAGCTGCAAGAAAAACAAACACCATTTCAGTGACCTCACACAACCTCATTCTATAAACATTACGAAAACTCCTTTTACACTCATCTGTTTAAAGCAGCAAGACTTAAGGGTTGACTGATAAAGCTTTCATGTGAGTTCAATTACTTTTTTAAAAAACCAAGTGAGTTTTGCTGAACTTATTGGCAGATTAATGTAGGAGAGCTGAGCAGCAAGCTTGCCTTTGTCTGAGGAATGAAGCAAGCCATGGCTTCAGGTCTCTCGCATGAGACTTCTGACCTGAGAAGAATGTGATCATGGGCCCAGTGAGCTACCACAGATGTTCCCCTATCGTCTTGATATACTGACTCATCACTTGTCTCACTTGGTCCTCAAAAGTAGGTACCATCTTCAAGTATTTGGAATTTTGTAACATATTTGTCCAGTTCTGTGGCATTTCAAGAACCACCTTATTAGCAAACAAAGTCACTCACTGAATGTGTTCAGAATTACAAACACATACTCCCATGCTTTTCCTACATGAGTGATATCCAAACCGATTCCATCAGAAACACTTTATTCCAGTTATCTACTACACAGCTGGCAATTCCAGTATAGGAAGGAATCCTCTACTTGTCCACGTGACAAAACACTGCTAACATGTAAATGTATTGGAGTTCTGCTTCTGTGTATGAAGTATTAAATGCAACAGGAGGAGGAGGAGTGTGTGGGAGAAGGAAAAGAGGAGAAAATAAATAATAAAATAGGCTAGGCATGGTGGCTCACACCTGTAATCCCAGCACTTTGGGAGGCCAAAGCGGGTGGATCATCTAAAGTCAGGAGTTCGAGACCAGCCTGGCCAACATGGCGAAACCCTGTCTCTACTAAAAATACAAAACATTTTCTCAAAAAGAAAAGAAATAATAAAATAATGGATTTCAAACGCAACCATAGCATCACATTTAATTGTGAAAGACTAAGTGCTGTGCCGGATGTGGTGACTCACGACTGTAATCCCAACACTTTAGGAGGCTGAGGCGGGTGCATCACCTGAGGTCAGGAGTTCGAGACCACCCCGACTAACATGGTGAAACCCCATCTCTACTAAAAATACAAAAATTAGCTGGGCATAGTGACGGGGGCCTATAATCCCAGCTACTCAGGAGGCTGAGGCAGGAGCAGGAGAATCACTTGAACCCAGGAGGCGGAGGTTGGAGTGAGCCAAGATCGCAGTATTGTACTCCAGCCTGGACAACAGAAGGAGACTCCGTCTCAAAAAAAAAAAAAAAAAGACTAAGTGCTATGACTTCAATGTTTGTTCATTAAGAATGACCCATAAAGAAAGGGAGCTGACAAGCCACAAACTTGGAAAGAATGTCTAAAGGACACACAAAATGCTACTACCTAGAATTTATAAAGAGCTCCTACAAAAAAGCAAATTACAGCCAGACACAATGGCACATGCCTGTAGTCCCAGCTACTAAGAAGGCTAAGGCAGGAGGATCACTTGAGGCCAAGAACAGACCATCCCAGGCAATATAATGAGACCTCATCTCAAACAAACAAACAAACAAAAGATACAGACCATAGAAGAAGTGATAAATGCAAATATGTATTTGCATACAAATGGCCAATAATATATGTAAAGATGCACAATCTCATTAAGTATTCAGGAATGCAAATTAAAATCTTATATAAGAAACTGTGCTAAACACAATACCAAAGATAAGTTTGCAAGGATGTTGAATGATAGGAATACTTTAGTCATTACTCATGAATGTTTGTCCCAACCACCTTGAAAAACAAGCCAGCACCAACTCAGAAAGTGGAATATATGCATGCCCTGTAATCCAGTTATTCTCTTTGGGAATATTTCCCAGAAAAACACTTGCTCTGTGTACCAGGATACAAGAATGTCCACAGGAGTATTATTTGCAATGACCCAAACTGCAAACCACTTGACTTAGTTTAGCTTCTCTCAGAAGCAGACCCTAAGAGAAAAATTAAGTTTATTTAGAAGAAAAAAATAAACAAAAAAAACTGGTAGGTGTATGGGGAAGTAATACAGGGAAGAAAAGGTAGCCAATAAAGGGTGCACCATTAAACCAACTACTGTGTGAGTCACTGGGGCATCGTCTCATAGAGAAACTAAGGGGACTGCAATTATCCAAGGGAGCTGCGGTATTTACACCCCAACTCCCCAGAGTCATTGGTTGAGACCTGCCCCCAGGGGCACTCCTGGCTTTCTGTGATGTGCAAGACTTTCTGTAGTTGGGATGGAGAGGAGAGCCCTTAGGCACAGATGCAGATAATGCATCTGGAGGTTGATGAGTGCATCAAGGAAGATCTAAGATGCATGGGTGAGGAATTGACAGAATCTGCTACAAAAGAAAACCCACAAGTCCACTGTCAGGAAATGGATAAACTGAGGTACATTCATACACAGGAGTACTACACAGCAATGAAAATAAATGTATGAAGTTGCACACATCACAAAACATGTAAAGTTAATTTTAAAAAAGGCAATAGAAGAAACAGTACAGTTTCGTGTATTTGAAGTTTTAAAACATGCAAAATAAAGTAATTATTAGTTAGGGACACATATATGGTGAAACCATGAAGGAACACAAGCAAATGGAAAACAAAAATGTCAAGATGCTGACTAACGTAAAATATGCTAAGAGAAGGCCCGGTGCGGTGGCTCAAGCCTGTAATCCCAGCACTTTGGGAGGCCGAGACGGGCAGACCACGAGGTCAGGAGATAGAGACCATCCTGGCTAACACAGTGAAACCCCGTCTCTACTAAAAAATAGAAAAAACTAGCCCAGCGTGGTAGCGGGCGCCTGTAGTCCCAGCTACTCGGGAGGCTGAGGCAGGAGAAAGGCGTAAACCCGGGAGGCGGAGCTTGCAGTAAGCTGAGATCCGGCCACTGAACTCCAGCCGGGGCGACAGAGCGAGACTCCGTCTCAAAAAATAAAAATGCTAAGAGACTAAACATGTTTGAAATTATCAAAATAACATTTTATTTTGGAGAAATTAACTTTAATTGAAAAGGGAAAAGTTGTATCTGAGGTACAGGTGAGGAGGAAAAACTGAAAGATAAAACAGAATTGATCCTGTTCTCAGCTGGACGGCAGATGCATGGGTCGGCATTTTATTGCTGTCTATTTCAGAAATGTATGTACACTTTTTATGCATAAAATATTTCAAAAAAGTAAAAGATTGAAATAAAAGATATCAAAACATTCACATAATTTCTCTGAGTGGAAGAATAATGGATTTTCTTTTCTTCTTTTTCCTTTTCTGTATTTTCTGCAATAAATATACATTCCTTTTATATTAATAAGACAATTTGAAATTAATCATTTCCTCATAAACCCCCCTTATCTCCCAATTCTAGTTCTACCACCTTATACACATGGCCAATCTAGAAAAAACAGGGCAATCAAACAGTTCCTTGATTCCCTGTTGTGGTTATTAACTTATACAGAGATCCCCGGTTTGCTAATTCAGCTGCAAATTTACATTTGCCCACAGGCATGGATGACCAAAAAAAAAAAAAAACTAGGCCAATTCTAAAATAAATCATCCAGTGGGCAATTAAATACTAGATAAAAATTGAAGGGAAGAAAGAATTAGAACTTTATAGGTTAAATCCTATTATAACAAATTTCATATGACAGTTTCTATTCTCTCAGGAGAGATGTTAAGTGGAATTCAGGTTATGCCAAACATTGCTTGAAAAGATTGAAGTATTTAAAGACTATTCAGAGACTCAATGTGTTCAAAACAATCACAATCACAAGTTTTATTTTGAAAGACAAATTATACCTGAAAAGGGGGAGCAGACTGCATGGTCTACATAACTACTGAATACGGGGAGACCGAAGCTCCAAGATGCTTGAAATAACCAGCTTGTGTATTCATCAAATGCCGTGTATATTTTATCAAACCATTAAAAACTAAAATCATTACCGCTGCTCTCAGAGGTTACGTCTATCACACAACTGGTTCCACTATTTGAATATAAATTTATAATCAATATCAATCATCTTATCAATGCTAGAACAGAATAAATGTTCTTCACGGGTTGCAAAAACTTATTATTATAGTCACTACTAGAAAGCGGGTGAATTTTGTGACACTCTACAATGTGCTTGTCCATTCTATTAGCAGAATCATGTTTTGATGATGCACTAGTTAATATGTCTTCCTTTGGGACTCCAAAATCATTAAGGTTTATGTATTCATAATCTGAGAGGCCTAAGTGAATAGGCTTGAGGGCCCCAGGAGCACTTAAAAGCTAGTTGGGAAGAAAAGTGCCTGCCCAAATAGCTTTTGCAGAGCAACAGACCGTGAATCTCCTTTGTGAGCTCAGATAAGCTTGGGCTGAAGAGGACTCTCATAAACTCCTGCTTACCCAAACTGCAATATCTGCCCCTGCGAGCTTCTAGCCCTGACCCCTGACAGCCCCTTCCATTTAACCTGTTCTTTCAGTGTGACTGTGTATAACAAAGGTTGTGCAGGAATGCCGCATGCCCTACAAGATTTATTTCAATTCAAAATTCTCTTAAAAACCAAGCTTGGGGGCTGCAGGTTTTGTACCACAGTGTCTGAAAGAGAAGAGAAAAAAGAAGAGGCCCTCAAATTTTGAGGTATAACAGTATGTACCTCATAACTATATATAGTTTACAAGAACAGCAAACATATTATACTAAGAACCTTGATTCAGAAAAATCCGGTAGCCCACAAAGGCTGAAAGATTAAAAAAAAAAAAAAATTGGAGTCAATCACAAAAATAAACAATGTAATTTTTTTCTAAAAAAAATTACTACACCTCTGAACCATGTGTTGTTTTCCGTTTAATAAAGAAAAATATTTTCTGGTTTTCTAATATGAAAAGCCAACTTCAAAGGAGCTTTATAGCACCATAAGGTAGTATTGTCACCCAGGCAATTTCAAAAGATCTTTCAAACCACCCTCAGATAACTAATCTGTTACCTGGCAACTCTTATGAGAAAACATCTTTAAAGAGTCCATAAACAATCATTATCTCTAAACAGCATCCCAAAATCTAAAATCCCTGGATAACACAGACTTTTCATTTTTACCTCTCTCAGACTCTACCTCACAACTCCTTCTCTAATTTAAAAAAATAATAATTAAAAAAACTAATGAGAAGAAGTCCTACAACAGATTCTGTAAAAATGCCCCTTGCAAAAATGGGTATAAAATGAACCTATCTTTGAATTTAGAGAAAAGACAGAGGCAATAAAAGGATACAGGTTTAAATGAGGAAAAATCTTTACATAATCATTTACTTTTCCATTTTAATTAAACTTGAATTCCAAATGATGCTGAGTTTATTAACAAGATAATTCTTTATAAGTCACTACTGAGCAGGTTCCATAAGGATTTTATGGTCTGTCAATATCAAATGGTAAAGAGTAATCTAAGAATTTAGTGAGTCAATAAAATAAAAGGCATTCACAGTACACCCACACGTAACCTGAGAACTCCCTTGAGGACTAGGGGGTTGGTTTCAAGTGACTTTCAACATCACCAATTAAAGCAAAAGCTTCAGTATTAAATATGCCATTTGCACCTCAATCTACTTCATCTCTCTCTCCAACCAACAGATAGCTCCCTGAGTACAGTTGCACAAGTGCCCACTATGTATCTTGAGAGACGAAATTAGAATTTTTACGGCTGGAAAATATTTACAGATCACATAAATACTTACACAGATCAGAGAAGTAAAATAAATTTTGAATCACCAAAATGTACTACTTACTGGGGTGCTCTGTTTACCCCAACTAAGCTCTATTGACTACAGTGCTATTTTTTAAGGCCTTCTGGAGTTTCAGGTTCAGACCTTTACTAAAACACAATGTAAGGATTCCAGATTTCCAGTGTCCTAAAATCGTTGTCCTCTTTAGGTTAAGTGTAAATGAGTGAGTATGTGTGGGTGAGGAGAAAAGATTTGAGAAGATGTTGAAGAGGAGACAGAGTATCTTGAAAGGAAATTCCTCTTAACCCAATATGGGATTTCTGGAAATTCAGGACAGTTCAGTGTAATACGAAGTATCACTTAAGTAAGAAGGTGCATGAAAACACTTATGTTAGAATTCTCTGTATTCTTGAATAAAATATAAGATGGCAGAAATCTAACAATCTGAGAATTATAATCCAATTTTCAGCATTGCAATGCTGGGTCATGTTTTACTTTTTCTAGCAATATCTTATTTTAATTCAATATTTACAAGAATGGAAAGTTAAGTAGCATAACTCAAAATTCCGATGTTATACTGGAAAACATTTCCGTCAAATAGGAAAATAACCCTGCACATGGCTGTTTCTCCTCTGAAATTACATTGATATCGACCTCCCCTCTTCTATAGAGGAACTTTACCATGAAAGGCCAGGGTTATATTCAGCGAATACGTGACTAATTCCCACTGCATTAGCTTTAATGCAACTGCCACAACCATTTACACTCACAACCATTTACACTAACACCCTTTTACACAACTGCTATGACTTTTGCTAAAAACTCAGCTGTTACGTCTACATTTTTTACAAGATAATAATGTATCTGGTAGAGCCACCAAGGGCCGTGACAAAAACACGAAATGTAGAGGGCCTTGAGGGTTGAATAAGCCCATTGTCTGTTTTCAAACAAGAGGGCTGTATTCATGTTGAGACCAGAGTATAAAAAGTAGATTAGAACAAAGCCTTAAAATCAGAAACAAGTCAAAAGTAGCTGAAAACCCACTCACATGTTTTAAACTACAATTTCTATGCTTTGCATTGTTTTGTATATTTCCCCTACAAAATAAACATGTGGAGATGATAGAAATTTATGAGAGCATCACTTTGATAGAAGAAGTACTTTTTTTCTTTTTTCAATTTATCTTGAATATTTAAAATACCTTTTGGGAGAGAAGAATATCCTTACCATTTTAAAAACATATAAAGTGAGCTGGAGATCTGTCAACTTATTAAGGACTTGATTTTATGCTTCAGTCAAAGATATGTTACATTAGAGAAAAAATATTATTTTATACTTATATCTCTCTGTACTGTTTATTAATAAGCAGTTTCATGTAAATTATCTTAATCCTCATAACAACCCTGTGAGGTAACTATGGTTGGTTCATAGGTGGATTAAAACCCTGCGTCTCAGGGTAGAAGACATTTGTCACGTTTTCCCCCTAGCTAGCACCTTTTGAACACCCTTAGTGTAGCTGGATAATTTTCAGCTAATAGGTCCCACTTTCCAATTAAAGAACTCAGAAAACTTCGTTCTCCAGTCTCCTTTGCAGCTAGGGTGACTTCAGTACCACCAATTACATTCACTATTGCACAACTTGGATTCACATGCAGGCAACTTGCAGGAGGAAGATACATACTGGGATGGATTTGACTTGGTTTTACAGGTAAGGATGGCAATTATGGTATCCAGCTTAGGGGACCAGTGATGGTTGCAAGGTCGCCTTCTCAGAGCAGGCAGATTTCCTGGCAGCACTAGAAACCACAGCATCCGGCGTCAGGGCTCACGCCTGTAATGCTAACACTTTGGGAGGCTGAGGAGGGCAGATCACTTGAGGTCAGGAGTTCGAAACTAGCCTGGCCAACATGGTGAAACCCTGCTTCTACTAAAAACACAAAAAATTAGCTGGGCGTGGTGGTGGGCGCCTGTAATCCCAACTACTCAGGAGGTTGAGGCAGGAGAATCACTTGAATCTGGGAGGCAGAGGTTGCAGTGAGCCGAGATTAGAGTCACTGTACTCCAGCCTAGGTGACAGACCAAGATTCCATCTCAAAAAAGAAAAAAAAAGAAAGAAACCACAGAAATCCAGGGCTCAAGGGGTCAGCACAGGTGGTGACAGTTTCCTCTTTAGGCCAGTTCTTTGCCATGGTTTTGAAAATTGTTTCCAAAACATTTAGCTATGTACCTAGTTCTTCAGCCCTCCCAAGGCGACCACAAGCTTCTCAATATCCTCTCAATAAATTCTATTTCTGCTTAACCAGAGTCTATTTCTGTGGCTTACAATTAGGGATCCTAATTCAAACATTTACTGAGGTTGTCGCACAATATTCATTCTCTTTGGGAAGTCTTCTCTGGGCAAGCAAGCTTTAGGCTAAGTCCAAAGGGATGCATTAAGACTCAACCAAGCCAAAGTTGAGGTGTTGCCGGGTATGGTGGCTCACCCTGTAATCCCAGTACTTTGGGAGGCCGAGGCGGGTGGATCACAAGGGTCAGGAATTCAAGATCAGCCTGGCCAACATGGTGAAACCCCGTCTCTACTAAGAACTACAAAATTCAGCTGGGCATGGTGGCACGCACCTGTGGTTACAGCTACACGGGAGGGTGAGGCAGAAGAATCGCTTGAATCCGGGAAGCGGAAGTTGCAGTGAGCCAAGATCGTGTCACTGCGCTCCAGCCTGGGCGACAGGGTGAGGCTTGGTCTCAAAAAAAAGAAAAGAAAACAATCTAGTTTGGCCAACTATGCAGCCAAATCCATGATAACCAAGTTTTAAAGGTTTCATTTAATCTTCAGCATATTTCACCACAGAACAGTATGAAGATGGTGGATTTATTATAAAAATATTTGGCCCCTGGCCAGGTGCAGTGACTCAGGCCAGTAATCTCAGCACTTTGGGAGACTGAGGCGGGTGGATCACGAGGTCAGGTGATCGTGACCATCCTGGCTAACACGGTGAAACCCCATCTCTACTAAAAATACAAAAAATTAACCGGGCGTGGTGGCACCTGTAATCCCAGCTACTCCAGAGGCTGAGGCAGGTGAATCACTTGAACCTGGGAGGCGGAGGTTGCAGTGAGCCGAGATCGCGCCACTTCCCTCCAGCCTGGGCTACAGAGCGAGAGTCCATCTCAAAAAATAAAAATAAAAAATATATATATTTGGCCGAGCTCAGTGGCTCACGCCTGTAATTCTAGAACTTTGGGAAGCCGAGGCAGGCGGATCACCTGCGGTCAGGAGTTTGTGACCAGCCTAGCAAACATGGTGAAACCTTGTCTCTACTAAAAATACAAAAATTAGCCGGGCGTGGTGGCAGGCGCCTGTAATTCCAGCTACTCGGGAGGCTGAGGCAGGAGAATCACTTGAACTGGGGAGGCAGAGGTTGCAGTGAGCCAAGACTGTGTCACTGCACTCCAGCCTAGGCAACAGAATGAGACTCTGTTTTGTTTTGTTTTTTGTTTTTTATTTCAAATTCAAGCCAGGTGTGGTGGCTCACACCTGTAATCCAAGCACTCTGGGAGACCAAGACAGGAGGATCACTTAAGCCTAGGAGTTCAAGACTAGCCCAGGCAACATAGTGAAATCCTCTCTCTACAAAAAATACCAAAAAATTAGCCAGGAGTAGTGGTGTGCGCCTGCAGTCCCAGCTACTCAGGAGGCTGAGGTGGGAGGATTGCTTGAGCCCCAGGAGGTGGAAGCTGCAGGGAGCCGTGAAGAGCGTCTGCACTGAGGCCTGGCCAACAGAGTGAGATCCTGTTTCAAATAAATAAATATTCAAAAGAAACAGCTTCTGGCCAGGCGCAGTGGCTCATGCCTGTAATCCCAACACTTTGGGAGGCCAAGGTGGGCGGATCACCTGAGATCGGGAGTTCAAGAACACCCTGACCAACATGGAGAAACCCCATCACTACTAAAAATACAAAATTAGGCGGGCGTGGTGGCGCATGCCTGTAACCCCAACTACTGGGAAGGCTGAGGCAGGAGAGTCGCTTGAACCCAGGAGGCGTAGGCTGCGGTGAGCCTAGATTGCCCCATTGTACTCCAGCCTGCGTGGGCAACAAGCGTGAAACTCTGTCGAAAAAGAAAGAAAAGGAAGGAAGGAAGGAAGGAAGGGAGGGAGGGAGGGAGGGAGGGAGGGAGGGAAAGGAAAGGAATGAAAGAAATTGCTTCTTTTGCCCTCTGTGTCTTCACTAATAGACACGGACTACATTACAAACCCCAACAGCAACAACCGAGATTCACCAGCCTTAGAAGGAAACACCAGAGATACACCTAAGCCATCCCTACTGTGCATGAAAACCCATCGCCTTCAGAAAAAATAGTAGCAACTTACATGGCATTCCACAGCCCACCTCAGAAGCACATCCCAACGTTTCACAATTCTCGCAGTCAGACTGTGAGGAAAGCAATTATGAGTGGAAGTCAGAGGTGGGCATGGGTTTCCAAATAGCAAAAGAGTCTGTAAGTTAAAAGAGAATGTTCAGTCACAGCTTGAAAGTGGAAGTAAAAGGGACTATTAAGAAATGACAGCAAAACTAAGACTTACTGTCAAGAAAGAGAAGCAATTCCAAGAACTGTTTAATCCATTAAACTGATGCCCAACTATCCAAGTATATTCAGGACTTAATTTGATCGTGCCCTGATCTGCCTTTACATTTTAATTAAGATTAGCTGAGCATGTAAATGAGTTTTGAGCATAATATCCTAGGGTGAACAAAACTAAAAAGAACGGAAATAAGTCCATCCGAGAAGGAAACCCGGGGAAAGGCAATCCTTGGGGACCCTTTGATCCTCAAGGTGAGGGCACCAGACAGATGACGAAGGTGGTAGCATTAAGAACTCAGCTGGAAGCGCTTTTCCATTTAGGTTCCTCCTTGGAAGGATGCCCATTCATGACAAAGACAAGGAAATGCAGTAAGTGTGAGCAGAACTTAATATAAACAGTGAGCTCTTTCTCAATTCTAAACTGCAGGCCTCCTAAATCCACATCCTGGTATTATGCCTTTAAAAAATGAAAAACCTAGCGATAGAGTCTTAGCTCATACTTAACTTGTTATCTAGGATATTCCTATGTTACATTTTTGCCTTACTTACATAAAGCCTGTCGTTCAACACTTTATAATCTTTTAATTCATTTTCTTCTCTGTTTACTCTGTCCTTCACTTTTCCTTGTGTATTGTATTTATGTAAATGTATGTATTTATAAAATTACTATATGTATATACATGCAGTCTAAAACTAAATCTTATTCTACTGATCTAAAGTTAACTAAAAACATTAAGTAACAGATCTGCAAATTACTGAACTGAAATTTTTTCATGACTTCTGTGTCTAAACTTTCACAATTACAATTGTTTTCAAACTTTAAATATCCTTAATTTTCCAGGATTTCTTCCAAAATCATTATTTCCTGTCATCAAAATAGTTTTAAGTTTCATAAAACATCCATGTATACACAGGCTTTTTTATCTGCTAATCAACATCATCCATAGGCCATTTGTTTCTAAAGATAACTTCAGTTAAAATTTATCTTATTCATCAGTTTAGGTGGCAGAGCTCAGACATGATGCTGAGCCCGAGCTCTGCAATCTGCACAGAAATGATTTTATACCCATACAATTGCTTCCTGCCAGAGGACTACGGGCGTGCAGCCTTGGGAATTTAAATGACCGATTTACCCAGGGAAAGAAAGCTTATTTTTAGTAAGTGGGGGAAAAAATGTTGATTTAATTTATTTTACTGCCTGTGAATCTCCTTTGGAAAGGAGAAGCAGAGTTTGATTAATTAGATTAGCAAATGCAGTAAGTTGTTTATTCACTTGGGTGAATCAATGTTTCCCTGAATTTAGTTTAGCTTTATTTTATGCTTTCAAACCCATCCAGTAGGTAAGATGGTGAAAGCCAAAAGCCTTTCTCTCCCACAGCTCCTTGGAATATCTTTTCACATGTTAATTTGATCTTTTTGTGATTGGAGGCAGACACATTTCACAGCGCCTCCTTCTCCCCTCCCCACACTCCACTCCAGCATATGGGTAACACACATATAGATGATAGAAAATTATAGATGATAGAAAATTGACTACAAGGCTCTGTTTCCATTTTGTATGCCTCCTAGTTTTTAGTATTTTTCCTTTCCTGCTGACTTTCATTGTAAATTATATTGCTACCCGGTATTAAAATTCAAAAGGAAATAAAGAGCTTTCTCTACTGTTAATGACAGCATATTTTAAGATGATTAGGAAAGAATTATTAGAACAAATTGCTTTATTTTTTTTAAAAAAGTTGCTAAATTTCTCAAATGTTTGCTAGTTTTTCTTTCTTCATTCTCTTAATGACCTGTCTTTCTAAGGAAGTTCCCTTCATGTGATTTGCTACACAAAATCATTCCTGATTCATTTGTTACTGAGATTTACCGGAGTACAGCTGTTCAAACAAAGTACTTGCCTACGAAAGCCTGGGAAGATTGGCAATGATAATCAAATTAAAATTCCAGCTCTACATTCTTTTATTGGAGTGCAGACAATTGTGGTATTTTGTATTTAAAATGCATTAAAATAAAAAGGGCAGAGCATCATAGACTACCTTTTTCCATTAATGACCTGGATGACACATTAAGAAGGAGAAAAACTTATTAATTCAGCAAGAAATCAAACGTCCTTTTGTAGGAGAGATTTTTTTTCTCAACTTAAAAGAAAAAATTGAAGATCCAAGAGAATGGGGGCTTGAGATTTTTAGCAGTTGGGGACCACTGGAGATTATTTGACTCAAAGTGATAGGTATAACATATAAGTGCTGATGGCCTGGACACAAGAGACTTCGGTGACTTCTCCTACACATTAGACACCATTGATTTTCAACTAAAGGTAGAACTGGAAGTGCTTTTATTCAAAGCCTGCAAAAATCACCTTCTCCAAGGAAGTTTAACATCTCTAGTTTTCTGAAAATGAAAAAAGATTACAGGATCACAGTCTCCCGTGAGCTAATGACGCATATGCAACCAGCCTTGAAATTTGAAAGGAGAAAGAGAAAAATCAAAATTGGAGTGCATTCACCCTTCTGAATGTATTTCTTTCCTCCCTGCAAAGCATCTGTATCCTGGCTGAGCTAGCAGATAATTTAAAGGTTTCTTAGATCAGTTTTAATATATTTTTTTAATTACACTGAAAATGATACCCACCCCCAGAGACAAGTATTGTGTTTGCACAAGGAACAGCATCCCCTTCTTACCAGTTCCCCAAGACCCCCACCTCCAGGCAGTCACCAAGTCCAATCTAGAATCCATCTCCTAAAAAGCTCTGGACTCCAGTCACTTTCCGCATTCCTACAGCCACTCCCCTAATTAGGGCTACTATTACCTCCCCACTGGATTACTGCATAAACTTCCTAACTAGTCTATCTGTCTTCCAGTTCGCTTCACCCCTTCCATTCTTCACACACCAGCTACACAGATCTAGGAAAGTCAGTCTCCTATTGGAATTAGGATAAATTCCAAACACCTTTACGGCGTTCAAAGTATGGTCAGGATCTATACAATGCTCCAGCCCCATTTCTCTGCTTCCACCTCACACTCTACACTACAGCCAAGCTAAACTGCTTTTATTCCCTCCCAACACCTCCCACCCCCGACCACCACACGCACACAGTGGGCTTTGGCACATGACCTTGTGAATGCCCGAGATGCCTCCCACCCGAATCCTAACCCATCCTGCCCCTTTTCCATCCTTTGACCCACTCTTGTTTTCATCAGGTCTCTGCTTACACATGACATTCTCCCAGAAGCCTTTCCTCTAAGTCTGGGTTAGATAACCCCTGCTCACTCTCCCAAGGCATCTTATATTTACTCATTCAAATGATTTGTCATGCTACACTGCAATGCTATTATTATTTGTCAATGGCCCCCTAGTATGGAAACTCCATGAAGACAAGGATGGGACCTGCGGTGTTCAACATCAAACTCCCAACGCCAGTGCCTAACATCGTGCCTGGTACTTTGTAAGTGTCCAGAATAAATCTCTATTGAATGAAAAAAATTAATTAATTAATGACAAAGTTTTCACTCAAACAGACTCTGAAGTCTCTGTGGCAAGTGTTTTTATGGAAATGAGCTGGAAAGAAGGTCTCCTTTTTTAAGGTTTCCTAAAATTTAACCTAGCACGTAGAAGGTATTTGATAAATATTTGTTATTTATCCTGTTTGTTACTGAATTGAGAAACAAACAGGATTAATAATGCTACTAGGTATATAAAAATGTAAAGAAGTGTTTTTTGTTTTTTGGTTTGTTTTTTTTTTGTATTAAAACTGCTTGTCAAACATTGAATAGGGGGCCAGAACATGTAAATCCAGTTATACGGGTTATACGAGTGCTGGGTCTGAGTAGTCCTTACCCCATCGAGTGCTAGGTGACCTGGATTCAGTATGTTAATCGTTTCCTGTTGCTCCTATTTTATTTACACTACAAGCCACTACTCTTCTGAAATCAGCCCCACATAGAAAGGAGATTGCACCATTAGTTTTACTCAGATTTCCAAGTCAAAATACGATAACGAGAAAAACTTCAAGTTCAACCCTATTTCTCTTCATTCTAAGCAAATAGATAAACCAATATCCAAGAGAGTCTTGCCACCTTGTACAACAATGATCCTGTGCATATGTGGCAGTCGCCCCAGCCCACACTGGACTTTGTGTGTTTAGGCTTCCTTCATAATTTGAAGAACAAGGGTGATGACACAGCTCCTGTAACCAATTCCAGTCCCTGTTTACTATTTGCCCAAGGCTCCTCCCTCAGCTAGACCTGAGATCTGGATTGAGATATTTACTATAAAGCAAACCAGTAGTTAGAACCTTCTTTTACTCTCAAAAACACCTGGTACCTACAAAAAAAAAAACTACTCTATGGAAGGTTAAGAGCACCTACAGAGTCTCCACCCTGCCCTTGTCCATCCTCATCTCCAGTTGTTCCCTGGCCCTTGTATCTCATGCCCCAGGCACACTACTTAGGGATCTCCACATCTTCCTCTGTGCTCTGCACAGGCTCTTTTCTATGCTTGGAATGTCACCACTCCAGTCTCATTGGCACTCATTGCCTAGCACTCTCTACTGATACTTTTTTTTGTTTCTTATCTTTTTTTTTTCTTGAGGCAATGTCTTACTCTGTTGCCTAGGCTGAAGTGCAGTGCTCACTGTAACCTGGACCCCCCGGGATCAAGCAATCCTTCTGCCTCAACCTCCCAAGTAGTTGGGACTACAGGCACCTGCCACCATGTCCAGCTAATTTTTTAACTAATTAATTAATTAATTTTGTAGAGAATGGGGTCTCACTGTATTTCCGAGGCTGGTCTTGAACTCCTGGGCTCTCAACTCATACTTAAGGCCCCTCTCCCTGCACCCAAGCCAAATCAATCAGTTCCTCCTTTGTCCCTCCCTTCCTTACCTCTCTCTCAATTAACACATTAGAGATTGTAACTACTGCTCATGCATCTAGCTCCCCTAACAAGTTGAGAACTACCTACAAGCAAAAAATACATTTTTTTCTTGTTTATTTCCTCAGTGCATAAAATCATACCTAGCACATGTTAATCAATGAATGGCTATTTAATGAATGGCCCTACCTTATCCCTGCCCACAGCTGAGACGATACATTAAAATGATCAGAACCTGACTATAATTCCATTCATCATGGTTGTATACATCATTGAAACCAAAAATGCAAGTACTACCATTTACTTGCTGTGTACACTAAGGGTAAATTACATAACTGGTTGTCCTAACGACAAGGAAATGGTTCAGCCTCTCACAGCATAATATTAAATCGTTGTTCCAACTTGATCAGTATTAGAGACAATCCAAAGAGAATTTTTAGAGATTTTCAGGGACACGCCCTACCTGGCCTTTTTAACATTTGCTCAGCAACCATTTGTTGAGCACCAGCAATACGTGTGTAGCCTTCCATGGTAGGCAAGGACGACTAAATTGTGTTAGAAAAGATCCCTGACCTTAAATGAAGGTCCCTTTCAGTCTAGTAAGGGAACGAAAGCAATTACTTAATGGATGTCACGTGAGTGGTAGAAACAGGTGATTACTGTTTCTACCCTCTTGGGATTTACAAGAGGATGAAGGCAGGTGGTCTTTCACTACATATTGCTAGTAGGATGGTAAATATAGTCTAAGGTGACAATTTTGGCTCCTTTTAGGCCAAGGTTTGCACCATTTGTTTAGCTGCAGGTCTCTCAATAACAATGCAGGAGCTAGGGAGTTAAGATGCCTCTACCTCGAAGGAGAAAGGAGGGCAGGGAGTCTTCTCAACTCTTCCAGGCTTTCCCCATCACGTTAGGTGGTTTAAGACTGAGTGCCTTCCGGGGGGAAGTTTAAATCTAACAAGCTTCAGCTGGGCACGGTGGATCACACCTGTAATCCCAGAACTTTGGGAGGCCGAGGCGGGTGGATCATGAGGTCAGGAGTTTAAGACCAGCCTGGCCAAGATGGTGAAACCCCATCTCTACTACAAATACAAAAATTAGCCGGGGGTGGTGGTGGGCACCTGTAATCCCAGCTACTCAGGTGGCTGAGGCAGAGAATTGCTTGAATCTGGGAGGCGGAGATTGCAGTGAGCCGAGATCACACCACTGCACTCCAGCCTGGCGATAGCGATATTCCATCTCAAAAAAAAAAAAAAAAAACTAACAAGCTTCAAGATGAAGCTCTGGCCCAGAACTCATCTCCTCCCAGTCTCTAATGAGGACTGGCCTCTCCCACTCTCACAGCCAATTACTGACTCCCAGGTATGAGCTCCCAGATCACACACCACTAGGACCCAGTCCCTGCATTTAAGGTCTAGTGTAACTGCAAATATTTACCACCCTTTGTCTTCACTGCATTTGTTATTGTATGTTCCAAGTTTTTTTAAAGAACCACTAAAGCCATTAATTATGCTTTCTAATATTTCTTTAACCCCATTTCCCTCCAATCCAAAATCTCCATAATACCCTGATACTCAAGTTATCTGTCTCCTTTATACAGGATATGGCCCGTGGTTTGCAAAGGATTTATTTTCTCTTACATTTGGAATGTAGAAATTTCCCACTAAGTCATGCAACTTCAAACATCCACCTTTCTCTGGAGACAACACAAATAATCACTACCCAAAGCCAAGTATATCCAAAATGGCCTGTGATATTTCAGAACAAATGATTCATAAATAGGAGTTCAAGGATGAATCCACCATTTGGAATTTTATGAAAAAAATCTAATGTGCAAGGGAATATATGGGTGTGTTTTTTTCCTTTTGGGGTAACATTCTATTGCTTTCAAGAAATTTTCAGAAGGGGCTGTGAGACAGACAGACAGACACACACACACACAGAAACACACAGATCTAAATGAAATCCTAATTTTAGTGAAACATTTTTGTACACAAATGTGACACAATTTCTATTTGTCCAATAAAACCTGTTAAATGTTTCAAAATAGTTTACCACATCTTTTAACTTAAAATATGATTAATTGCCAGGCACGGTGGCTCACACCTGTAATCCCAGCTCTCAGGGAGGCAGAGGCGGGAGGATAGCTTCAGCCCAGGAGTTCGAGACCTGCCTGGGTAATATAGCGAGACCCCGTTCTCCACAAAAAGGAAAAAAAAAGACAAAAAACAATATGATTAAAAGGTCTACCTTGCCAGACCAGTGCAAGAAACACAATGACCGTAGGAGAAGTAGCAAAGAAAGAGAAAAAAACACCTCCAAATATTTTATGCCTGGAAAACTTGAATCATGAAAAAGATAATAAAAAAGAAGTAGGTCATTGTGACTTGACATTCAGAAATAAGCAGCAACATTTTATTCTCACTGACCTGTAAGTCACCCTCCAGCTCTGAATTTCATCACTACCTTACAAAAGGTCCCTGAACTACCTCAGCATGGCATCTGCTATATAATCTTCTAAAACTAACACTGGAAAACAATTTTTTTTTTTTTTTTTTTTGAGACAGAGTCTTACTCTGTCGCTCAGGCTAGAATGCAATAGCGTCATCTCATCTCATTGCAACCTCCACCTCCCTGGTTCAAGTGATTCTCCTGCCTCGGCCTCCCAAGTAGCTGGGATTAAAGGCACCCACCACCACACCCAGCTAATTTTTGTATTTTTAGTAGAGACAAGGTTTCACTATGTTGAACAGGCTGGTCTCAAACTCCTGACCTCAAGTGATCCATACACGCCTCAGCCTCCCAAAGTGCTGAGATTACAGGTGTGAGCAACCACGGCCGGCCGGGAGACAACTTTAAGAACATAATAACTACACTTAATTCCAAAAATTAATAAGGAGAATGTATGCTTAACAATAATGTATAAGAGTCTGTGGAAAGAGGTCCTTGGGTTTGTTTTAAATGAATTAAATATATAACGCTACCACAGACCTTTACCTACAATATAATTTATATGGTAGCTGGGCGCGGTGGCTCACACCTGTAATCCCAGCACTTTGGGAGGTCGAGGTGGGTGGATCACCTGAGATCAGGAGTTCAAGACCAGCCTGACCAACATGGAGAAACCCTGTCTCTACCAAAAATACAAAAATTAGCCGGGCATGGTGATGCATGCCTGTAATCCCAGCTACTCGGGAAGCTGAGGCAGGAGAATCACTTGAATCCGGGAGGCAGAGGTTGTGGTGAGCCGAGATCGTGCCACTGCACTCCAGCCTGGGCAACAAGAATGAAACTCCGTCTCAAATAAAATAAAATAAAATTTATATGGTGTAAATTGTCTCAAAAGAGGAATTTGTATGTGGAGAGCCCATTTTAAATGTGTCCTGCATTTTTATCTGATACTATAGCCACTGGGGATTTATTTGCTTTCATCGTTAGTTACCTGACATCCTTTCTGCATGAATCCACATGGAAAAGTATCTCTTCTGGTTCTGTTATTTGCTGCTGCAGTTTCCATCTGTAGTGCTAAGATCCATGCCTTATTTTATCTTGGACACCAAGCAAGCTTCTTTTCTTCACACTCTAGTCTCTTCTCAACAGCTTCACAAGGGAATCTCTGGGTTGCTTCAAACGCATCTAACACTTCTTTCCAATTATTTATGTTGGTGACAAACTCTTTCTCACCAACTGTCTAGGGTCACTCAGAGGTACTTGATATGAAAAAGCATTCGGTTTCCTATCCAATATTTTGGTACCTCTCCAGCTCCCCACTTCAGCTCTGCCGATGTTAGCACATTGTTGAACAGAACTTGCCTCTTCCATCTTATCTGAGATTGGCTGTAACATCCATATGCTGAGTTGCTTCCACATTGGTTCTCATATCTGAAGATTATTAATATCAGCAACAACCCTTAAAAAAAAAAACCCATTGCTTTTTAAAAACCCTGAGCACTTTCATTACAGAAAGGACCCAATCCCAGATCTGCCACTTATTATCAGTGAGACATTCAAGCAGGTCCCTTAACCTCCTCCCTGAACTTCTTTTTCCTTTCTGTAAAATGGGGAGAATACCACCTTCCTCACTACGTTGTGAGCATTACATAGGTTCATGCATGTGAAAGGTTTAGCATAGACACTGGCTGCCCCAAAGCTAGTGCTCATAAGTGTTAGGTACTTATTTATTCTGAGAGCAAAGTCTTAATTATCTGTGGATAGAGAGGTGAACATTAGCATGAAATTGTGCTTTTTTTTTTTTTTTAAGGGAATGGAAACAATTTGCATTTTAAGAGCAAGCAGGCATTTTTGTTTAAAAATATCAAGGGCATATTGCTACAAGCTCCTGCTCTGCAGGGACACTGAACACTTCTAAGTTCTTTGCTTTTCCCAATTTTGTTTTTTCCTCCTCCCTGTGAATGAAAACAGCACATAGAGAAAGGCTTTGTAAATGCTATAGCAAGACGACCATTTATAAGGACTCTAGATAAAGTCCTAGGGCAAACTGGTTGCTACATCTAACCCCCTGAACAGGCTGACAAAAGATTTAAATTGTAGCAGCCATGTGAGAAACACACATGTGGTTTTAAAATATTTGAATTCCATTGTGCAGTTGTTGGTAAAACCCATGCAGACCAAGGAAGATGACACATTCAATAGAACACTTGGGCCTCCGTTGTGTCTGCGACCCCTCCAGATATTTTAAGCACCAGAATCAAAGTACAGAAATAAAAACCAACAAAAGCCCAGTATCTGTCCATGCCTGGTCTTACCAAAAGAAAATTTGTTTTTTTAAAAAATAAGTCTCTTATGAGATGATTGTGGACTTATTTAGCCCAGTCAGCAGGATTTTTTACTAAGCTACAATGCAAAAGATTTATTTTGTCATTGTCCAACACAAACAATTGAGGAAACTCAGCCTAGTGCAAAATCCCCAGGAGAAACAATCTGCAATTTAATTAGTGAATAATTGAAGCAATTTAAATACAATTCCAGGCATTTTTTTAAAGTAATATTTGAATAGACAGCTGCTGCATCTACTAAGTGTTTAGGCAAAACACCATAATCCCTGATCCGATGAGATGCCCAAGGTTAGGAACACGACTGTCTGCTGTCAGGGCAAGCCCCAGAATTTAAAACAAAACTCCAGAAATCCTCCCTCAATGCCTGCTCCATCCCCACAAAATAAAGACATCGCTAGCTAAATAACCAGCCAGCCAGCTAGCTAGGTAGATAAGATAGATAAAGAAAACATTATTTACAGCCTTTTGAAGCACAGTAGAATGGAGACAGAAAAGGATTTAAAGTCCACAGCACTAAGCTGGAGTCCTGATTTGTTCATTACCTTTTTTCTGTTACTACTTCAAATTCCTCATTGATAAAATGGGAATATTAATGCCTACCTCACATGAGTTTTGAATCTTCAATGAGAATATAAGAAAATACCATATAAATGTTACTTGAAGATGTTGAAATGTTAAAGAAATGGAAAATATAAATTGAATTAGAGATATGTCACTACTGCACCTTCCACCATAAGAATTTATTGTTTCAGCCTTTTTGTTTGTTTGTTTGTTTGTTTGTTTTTTGATGGAGTCTCACTGTCTAGCCCAGGCTGGAGTGCAGTGGTGCGATCTCAGCTTACTGCAACCTCTACCTCCCAAGTTCAAGCAATTCTCCTGCCTCAGCCTCCCGAGCAGCTGGGACTACAGGTGCGTGCCACCACGGCCAGCTAATTTCTGTATTTTTAGTAGAGATGGGGCTTCACCATATTGGTCAGGCTGCTCTCGAACTCCTGACTTCGTGATCCACCTGCCTCAGCCTCCCAAAGAGCTGGGATTACAGGCATGAGCCATTGTGCCCGGCCTGTTTCAGCTTTAAAGATTTATTTGTGCATGCAAAATATTTTACCATGCCCAGTTGCAGTCCTGCAAGATGAGAAACGTTCTGGAGATGGATGGTGGTGATGGTTGCACAATGATATGAATATACTTAACGCCACTAAACTGTATGCTTAAAAATGGTTCGAATGGTAAATTTTATGTTATGTGTATTTTATCACAACTTCTAAAAATTATTTAAAAGCCTTTTACAGTGTAAAATCCCCTGGTAGCAGGAAATAAATCCTCTTCCTTTAATATTTAACTTGATCAACTGAAAAAGCGGAGAACAAGGGGCTGAGGATCATAGATGTCCAACAAAGTATGAGCACACTGCAAAGGCATGTACAAATTCTAGGACCTTGGCCAAACTTCCCAAAAGGACTTTTTTGTTAACTTTTGTTAAATGCAAACAAAACCGATTTCAAAATAGAGGTGCCCACACGTTGGTTGCCAAGCCCTCAAACACCCATGCTTTGCACACTTTAAGGGACAGGAATGGCATTTGTGCTATGAGTACTAATGAATACAAATTCTTGAAATGATTCAATAGTTTACATCTGAAAACGTTTCACAGACTCTCAGTATATGCTGCAACAAGTGCATTAAACATAAGAGGAGCCCCCAAAGTAGACCAAGAATCCACATTACAATTCATATCCTTCAAGGAGAGTGGACATTCCTGTTCTTGGTGCAGTTAGAGAGGTGTCATATGAATCCGCCTGTGATTACAAGTCCAGACACAGAAATAGCTACAGGCAGCAGAAGGGAGACGTGGTTAAGCATCACTGAAAAGGAGCTCCCAGCAGTCTCAGCTCTGTTACCACCCACTGGGTTACCTTGCACAAATCACCAAAACTTTCTAGGCCCCTGTCTACACATCTAGCTCTCAGTGACTCTTTGCTCTATTCGAAGCTTGGCCAGGGAGGTCTAATAACAATATATTAACCCTATGTATTACAAAGTGCAGCTGTGAGGAAAAGAAAGAATATTTGAAAAATAAAAAAAAAATTCATAAAAAGAGGAGTGGGCACAGAGGCTCACACCTATAATCCCAGCACTTTGGGAGGCTGAAGTGGGCGAATCACTTGAGGTCGGGAGTTCAAGACCAGCTTGGCCAACATGGTGAAACCCCATCTCTACTAAAAATACCAAAGTTAGCTGGGTATAGTGGTGCATGCCCGTAGTCCTAGCTACGTAGGAGGCTGAGGCAGGAGAATCACTTGAACCCAAAAGGCAGAGGTTGCAGTGAGCTGAGGGTGCACTCCAGCCTGGATGACCGAGTGAGACTCCATCTCAAAAAAAAAAAAAGAAAAAAAACTAAACTAAGCACCATGATTACAGGGAGATAAGAAGAATCTAAATGACCAAGGCTGAACACCAACAGCTCAAACAAATACCAGGAAAAAGCACTTACAATAAAGACACATGGCACAGGTGCCACTGGCGCAATGCTAAGGTAACAGAAGTTCAGCTTCTGACCCCAGCATAGGACACAACGCCCCCACCCCCATGCTATCTTGAAAGTCAGTGGAAACCTCAACATCCACAGGAACCTGAGCCAGAACTGCAGCCCAGCCCTGAAAATTCTGCAAACTGTCTCTGTGGTTGGAACAGAGATTACAATGGTACTAGTTCGGGGCAATCAGGTGAGGGAAGACAGTATAACTTAGTGAAGGTCTAAATTACAAAACAGTGCTGGGCGCGGTGGCTCACGCCTGTAATCCCAGAACTTTGGGAGGCTGAGGCGGGCAGATCACCTGAGGTCAGGAGTTCGAGACCAGCCTGATCAACATGGAGAAACCCTGTACTAAAAAATAGTTAGCCGGGTGTGGTGGCACGTGCCTGTAATCCCAGGTACTCGGGAGGCTGAGGCAGGAGAATCGCTTGAACCCAGGGGGCGGGCGGAGGTTGTGGTGAGCCTAGATCGCACCATTGCACTCCAGCCTAGGCAACAAGAGTGAAACTCTGCCTCAAAAATAAATAAATAAATAAATAACAAAATGGTTTATCATCACACATTTCTTTACATCCTCTATGTTTGAAACTAAGGTATTAATAATGTTGTAAAACAATTATTTTCATCTAGTCTAAAGTGGGATAGTTAATATTAATAGTACATAAAAGGACAATCAAATCCTCTACAATAATTGATACACTTAAAAGTTGCTGACAAACTAAAAGACCCTCCAATCCTCAACTATTTATTACATACTTCCTAATTTTACATTTCCTTCACGTGAAATTTCAAACTCTAAGACACTAGCAAAGTTGCTATTTTTAATTGGCTAACATTCTGTATCAATGAATAAATGATCACAAGTTGCAAATTTGTAAAATCATCACTTATTTATTTATTTATTTATTTATTTATTTATTTATTGAGACAGAGTCTTGCTCTATGGCCCAGGCTGGAGTGCCCTGGCTCGATCTCGGCTCACTGCAAGCTCCGCCTCCCGCGTTCATGCCATTCTCCTGCCTCAGCCTCCCGAGCGGCAGGGACTACAGGCACCTGCCACCACGCCCGGTTAATTTTTTGTATTTTTTTTTTTTTTTTAAGTAGAGACGGGGTTTCACCGTGTTAGCCAGGATAGTCTCGATCTCCTGAGCTCGTGATCCAACCGCCTCGGCCTCCCAAAGTGCTGGGATTACAGGCGTGAGCCACCGCGCCCGGCGAAATAATCACTTATTAAAATATTCTAAATTGGAGGTGAAATGGTACCATAGTACAGTGCCTGACACTGTTCTCTCCCGGGTTCCTGTAAAATACCCATCAAAACAAAGCTATAGAGGGGGAAATCTGATCATGGAGAGCAAAGAGAGGAAGGAGCCATGATCATAACCTGGAGACATGTTCTACCCTTGCACTGATTGTGGCGAGATTCAGCAACGCTATTTTGTAATTACCGCCTGAGTTCCTTCATGAGGGATGGAAGTGAGAGGACTTTGTTAAACTTCGCTGATGGCACCTAAGCAAGAAACTACGTCACCCTGAGAAAACTGACAGCCTGCCAGGTCACTGATCCAAATTCACATCCCTCAGATTTCCTTTTCCCAAGCCTAACAGTAATATTAGAAACCACTCAGCAGATTGCTTTCAAAGCCCCAGCATCCACCTCTAACAAGGAGAACCACACAAGATAGAAAAACAGTTGATGAAGGCAAAAAAAAAAAAAGCAATCCCATTTCAAACTAAAATATGCTGAGAAATGGACAGCAGAGGCAGAAAACAAGGCCCAGTCAAAAGCCCTTCTTGAACTTTTTTTTTTAAAGACAAGGTCTCGTTATATTGTCCATGCTTGGCGTGCAGTGGCAATTATATCACGCTGTAGCCTCAAACTCCTGGGCTCAAGCAATTTTCCCACCTTAGCCTCCCTAGTAGCTGGAAGTAAAGGCAGGCACCACTACCCAAGATTCTGCATATTCTTTTATGTTAGTAGGCCTCAAGACTATTTGCCTTGGTCACCCCCTCCGCCCCCCGTCACTTTATTTTTTGTTTTTTTGAGATGGAGTCTCGCTCTGTGGCCCAGGCTGGAGTGCAGTGGCGCGATCTCCGCTCACTGCAAGCTCCGCCTCCCGGGTTCACGCCATTCTCCTACCTCAGCCTCCCGAGGAGTTGGGACTACAGGCGCCCGCCAACATGCCTGGCTAATTTTTTGTATTTTTAGTAAAGACGGGGTTTCACCGTGTTAGCCAGGATGGTCTCAATCTTCTGACCTCGTGATCCGCCTGCCTCGGTTTCCCAAAGTGCTGGGATTACAGGCGTGAGCCGCCGTGCCCAGCCTTTTTTTTTTTTTTTTTTTTTTTGAGACGGAGTCTCGCCGGAAGCGGTGGCTCACATCTGTAATCCCAACACTTTGGGAGGCCAAGGCGGGCCGATCACGAGGCCAAGAGATCAAGACGGAGTCTCACTCTGTCACCCAGGCTGGAGTGCAGTGGCGCGATCTCAGCTCACTACAACCTCCGCCTCTTGGGTTCAAGCGATTCTCCTGCCTCAGCTTCTCAAGTATCTGGGATTACAGGAGCCCACCACCACACCCAGCTAATTTTTTTTGTATTCTTAGTAGAGACAGGGTTTCAACACGTTGACTAGTCTGGTCTCAAACTCCTGACTTCAGGTGATCCTCCCACCTCAGTCTCCCAAAATGTTGGGATTACAGGCATAAGTCACTGCGCCCAGTCATGCCCCCAATTTCTAAAGTTGCAAATGTCTTTATGTCACTCTCATGCCTAACCTGAGGTCCAGACAGGAATGAACATCCAGGCATTGCTTAGAAGAGTGAATGAGTTCCACACGCAAAGAGATAAATGGCACTTAGTAAATGCATTGCCAGGCACCATAAATTGGGTTCATTACAACGTACATCAAGCTGCCGTGCAATTTCAGAAAACAAAGGTGACCCTGCCAGCGTCCAGGGGACCTATGAGGCACCTGGGGGACTCCAACATCAACCCCGGATAGACGCCTGAGATCCAAGTGTAACAGGAGACAACACAAGAGGTCTGGAGCAAGACGTGACAGGAGAAAAGAAACCTTTCATTGCCATCATCCCTTCCCTAGACTCCAAGTCCTGGGGCAGGTACCTCAAAGAAGTTTCCATCTGGCAAAGGCTGCTGAGAGAAGGGAGTATAGGTGGCTATTAGAATTTAGACTTAGGGTTGGGTAAGGTGGCTCACACCTGTAATCCCAGCACTCTGGGAGGCAGGCGGATCACCTGAGGTCAGGACTTTGAGACCAGCCTGGCCAACATCGTGAAACTCTGCCTCTACTAAAAAAAAAAAAAAATAGCCAGGTGTGGTGGTGTGCACCTGTAATTCCAGCTACTTGGGAGGCCCAAGCAGAAGAACTGCTTGAACCCAGGAGGTGGAGGTTGCAGTGAGTCTGGGCGACAGAGCAATACTCTGTCTCAAAATAAATACATAAAGAAGTAAAAGAAAAAATAAATAAAAAAAAATTAGACCTAGCTAAATCTTGGCTATAAGATTTCTAAAATCCTGATAGTACATTCAAACCACAGCGAGGTGGAATCCTTTGGCAATAGGCTCTTTGTAGAAACTGAGTACTACTTTGTAGAGACAATTTCTTCATCCTAGGAAGACTGGCCAAATAGGCAGTTTAATTATGCAAAGACCTTATGAAATAAAGATTGTTACAAGACCCACAGCTGTAAAGCCTAGGCAAAATTACATCTCTGCAGACTCTGTTAACTCTGGAGAAATGCTTCTTGTCCAAGAATGGATTTGGACCATATGGTTTCTACAAACCACTCTGTGGAGACACCTGCATTTTACCCCTTATTTGTGGATCAGAAGCAGAGACAAATGTGTGGAGAGAAGATGTGAAAAGTCAGCTTTATCTGCTGTTGGCGGAGGGACTCTAAGTGCAGCCCTACCTGGAGGAAACCCCTGATGCTCTACATGACTAATCCATACTTGAACCAGTGTCTGGTTGCTGGACCTACTGAAGCGGTTCTTAATCTTCCGGGGAGATGCGAGACCACTTTACTAACCTGATGAGGGTGAGGGATCTGCTCCCGAGAAAAAGGCATGTGGCCAGAAAACTGCATACAGCTTCATGGGTTTCGTGGATCACTCAAAGACTGTGTACTTTGAGAATGTGTACTCAAAGCTAAAAACTTACGGACCACGGTATTACACAGAGGTCTCGCTAGGGCTATGAATTAAGCTAATAACACTCCTAAACTGTGAAATGTTCATCAAAGGAAATGAGTATTCTTTCCATCCATCATCCTGAAAAGAGGTAGATCCTGAAAGGAAAAAAAGGCCTTAGACTGAAGGAGAAACTCTCCTTTTTTTCTCTGAGACAAGTGAGGCTTTGGCCTGGATTCTCAGGAGTTTGGACATGGTGGGGAATATTTTCACCTCCATGGAAAGCAGGCAGAGCCTGGGAGCAGGTCGATCCAAAATTAAAGCTATGCAGATGTGCAGATGATCTGGGCCTATAAATTCCAAAAATTATCATCTCACATCTGATCGTAAGTTATTCTGTAGGCTATAATTCTCTCCTGTTACCTTATACCTTTAATAAAGTTATGTTAAATGCTATAACTTACCCTGGGCAACATAGTGAGACCCGGTCTTTGCAAAAAAAAAAAAAAAAAAAAAATTAGCCTGGCATGGTGGAGTCTGTAGTTCCAGCTACTAGGGAGGCTGAGGCAGGAGGGTGGCTTGAGCGCAGGAGGAAGAGGCTACAGCGAGCTATGATCACACCACTGACCCTCAGCCTGGGTGACAGAGCTAGACTGTGTCTCAAAACACACCAAAAGTATAGCCTTATTTTAGAAATGGTTGAGGAACTATGAGAAGGGTCTGTGTCCAAGCTTAGACTACAGTGATAAATGGGAGAGTAGCCCCTTTGTGGGTGTGTGTTTTTTATTTTTGTTTTTGTTTTGTTTTTTGTTTGTTTTTTGAGATGGAGTCTCTCTCTGTCACCAGGCCCAAGTGCAGTGGCACGATCTTGGCTCACTGCAACCTCTGCCTCCCAGGTTCAAGTGATTCTCCTGCCTCAGCCTCCCAAGTAGCTGGGACTATAGGCACGCACCACCACGCCCAGCTAATTTTTTTATATTTTTAGTAGAGACGAGGTTTCACCATGTTGGTCAGGTTGGTCTTGATCTCTTGACCTTGTGATTCACCCACCTCAGCCTCCCAAAGTGCTGAGATTACAGGTGTGAGACACCGTGCCCAGCCAGGGTAGCCCCTTTTGAAGCCAACCCAGTGATGTTGGCTATAAACCCTGAGACCATGAGGAGCAATGGCCCTGGGAGTTGAAAGTGGGCAATGGCAGATGGGCAGGAAACAGCCTGACAGACATCAAAGCCGGTCTGTTCTAACATCCTTCCCCAAAAGGAAGGAGAAAAAGAACTACAAAGGAGGCTGAGGGTCTGCTGGCCTCAGGACAGGGCTATCAGCCGGTGGATCTCAGGCTGACCTGTGAATGTGATTCCACCTTATACCCAAAAGAGGCCATTGGAATATCATAAAATGATAGATCACATTAAATGAAAAATTAGCCGGGCGCGGTGGCTCAAGCCTATAATCCCAGCACTTTGGGAGGCCAAGACGGGCGGATCACGAGGTCAGGAGATCGAGACCATCCTGGCTAACATGGTGAAACCCCGTCTCTACTAAAAATACAAAAAAAAAAATTAGCCGGGCGAGGTGGCCGGCGCCTGTGGTCCCAGCTACTCGGGAGGCTGAGGCAGGAGAATGGCGTGAACCCGGGAGGCAGAGGTTGCAGTGAGCTGAGATCCAGCCACTGCACTCCAGCCTGGGCGACAGAGCAAGACTCCGTCTCAAAAAAAAAAAAAAAAAGAAAAAAGAAAAATTAAAGATCATATTGAAAAGTAAAGAGAAAACCAAAAAGTATTCGAGTACATTAATGAATCCCAGAGCTGGATTTTGTGAGGGAAAGAATATGTAGTCTTAATTTTTAAAACATAGAAAACCCAAATAAAAGTAGAAATAACTTTGTGTTTAACACTTTATTAAGTAAATGAAGATGATCTAATATATAATTTCATGGTAAAATCTTAGTGAAACTGATGGTTTTCTATATAGGTTTTAATTCCCAAAAGTAAACTAATATCACAGAAGACATTATGAAACGTATAAAGGAATTTACACCAACAAAAAGACTCAGTGTCTGTTTGGATTTATTGGTCATTTGTTTTAATTAATTTAACCGGTAATTTTAATTAATTTAGCCAGTAATTTTAAATTACTGGTTTCAAGGACCAAATCCAGGAAGGTTAAGAGATTTGGGGCCCGGCATAGTGACTCAAGTCTGTAATCTCAGCACTTTGGAAGGCCAAAGCAGGCGGATCACTTGAGGTCAGAAGTTCAAGACCAGCCTGGCCAACATGGTGAAACCCCATCTCCTACTAAAAATACAAAAATTAGCCAGGTGTGATGGCAGGCACCTGTAATACCAGCTACTTGGGAGGCTGAGGCAGGAGAATTGCTTGAACCCAGGAGGCAGAGCTTGCAGTGAGCTGAGATCACACCACTGTACTCCAACAGGCGGACAAGAGCGAAACTCCATCTCAAAAAAAAAAGAGAGATTAAGGTCACACATCACACACTCAGTGCATAACTGAGACAGAATTCTGTTTTATTTGTCGATTTTTCTCAGCTAGAAATATAAAGGCTAAGACTGTGCTTTTGGTCCTCTTAAGTTGCCTGGTAACCATCATTACAACAAACTGAGATTATGGGATGGAACTCTAAAAAAAACAACAACAACAAATTTCTAAACATACCAGCCCTAATGTCTACATTTCTTAAGCTCTAATGAGTCTACCTCTTTCTGTTAGCGTAGTTGAGATATACGGAGTAACTGAACCACAACTAATTACATACACAGGAGGTACACTCGTATCTCTACTGCATTCTATCCTACCTTATGTAAGTCTGGGATGGGTATTTAGTCCCAAAGTCTTTGATAAAATGCTTTGCCATTCAATATTTGAAATGTACATACACCACTGCATCATGTATTGATTTTATTTCAGATGCAGTTTCTCCAATGCCTTAAGAATAGTAAAGTCTATATTACATGTCATTCTCTTAAAGATCATTTTCTTGGAGAGGAAAAAGTAGTCAAAAGCGTGATGGATTTTCTTCTTCTGATGTATATAGGGAAACTCACCAGTGTAACAACTGCTTTGATAGATCTGTATAGCTGAAGCATTCTCGAGTGAAAGAAATAATAATGGGACATCATCTCTTGCCACATTGTAGTTTTAACAAGGTTTGGATTGGCAGAGACTAGGCTGAAAAAACAGCCCTGTGAGTGATAACCTGATTTCTGCCTCTTTTTGTGACTTAAACTTTATTTCCCATAAATATTATACATGCTACACAATTCTCAAAGAAAGAATTACAGAATTTGAAGCCAGAAAGAAACTTTGATACAACTCTTGATTTTACAGATTAGAAAACTGAGGTCCAAGAAACTAACCACTTACTTTGTCTACTAAATTTATCCGGTCCATGAGAGTTATATAGTAGTGGCTGTAAAAATGCCTAGAACTTTCCATTTCCTCCATGCCATCTGCATTTGACCAAAAAAGAGAAAGGACTGGTAAAATGATCCACAAATCATTCTGCTTCAAAGAATAGCAGCACACACACCACAGGCAAGACATATACCCTAGGTTCACATTCATAATAATTTAGGGCTTAATACAGAAAGATATCGGATCCAAATCCTTAAAGAAATCTTTATGGGTTTCTGAGGAGGCTGACGACACTATGATACGAATTATTCATCCACTCTTACCAGCTGGATATCAAAAACGGGCATTGTAGGCAAAAAGGAAGGTGACAGAAAAGGGGGAAGACACATGTCTGTCTATTCTGAACCCTCCCACAACACTGTGAGAGGCCAACAAGCTTATCTCTAAGCATTTGTTCTTGGACCCAACAATAGCCTCCTGGCCTCGCAGAGAAATACTCTACCCTTCTTAGTGAAACCCCCACTTGATTCGAAAAGAAAAGATTATTACCTAGCTGGCATTTTAAAAGGGAATGATGCCGGTGCGGTGGGTCACGCCTGTAATCGCAGCACTTTGGCAGGCCGAGGCGGGTGGATCACCTGAGGTCAGGAGTTCGAGACCCACTTGGCCAACATGTTGAAACCCCGTCTCTAACTAAAAATACAAAAAATTAGCTGGGCATTGTGGCAGGCACCTGTAATCCCAGCTACTTGGGAGGCTGAGGCAGGAGAATCACTTGAACCCTAGAGGCAGAGGTTGCATTGAGCCGACATAGTGCCATTGCACTCCAGCCTGGGCAACAAGAGTGAAACTCCATCTCAAAATAAAAAAAATTAAAAAAAAAAAAAAAAAGGGAGCGCTACTGTAGCTTTATTTTCAACTCTGGATATTAGACAATTATACAATTGCATTGCATTATACAATTGCAAACCTGGATATTATACAATTGCAAACCTCAGTGCCTTCACTGATAGATGCAGGAGAAAGGTAAGGAGGAGCCCCCCCCCCCCGACGCCCACCCCCTCAGAATCTCCTACCTGCGAAGGAGGAGCCCTCTCACCCCCCCCACCGCGGAATCTCCCACCTGCCTGCCTACTGGGAGGATGGGGTGGAGCCTCAGGAAGTTCAGGCTGTTTGCAGGGGGAAGGAGACAGGCCTCTCCTCTTCCTGGGTGGGAAACTGAGATTCAATCTGTGAGATGAAGGCCTGTTAACCGGAACCCCTCTCACTCTGCTGAGAGGTTTTTTTTTTCACCCAATAAATTCCGTTTCCCTTCACCCTTCAAAGTGTCTGCATGCCAAACTTGTGTGGGTCGTGTGACAAGAACCTGTTTTTTTCTACATCACCAATTATGAAATGATTTAAAAACTTTTATAAGCATACAAAACTTTGTCACACAAAACCAGTTGACTACAAAAGCTGCGAACCAGATCTTGAACAAACATATCAGAATGCTAGAGCCCTGTTTAACTCACCTCTATTATTAGCAAATTTCGGAAATTTGGAGAAAAGTGAACTAGAAAAAAGAAAAGAGCTTATTCAGAAATTATATATTGTGTCTCACAGGAACATTTAAGTACATGGAATTAAAACATCTCCCTAAAACTAACAATATACACGATTTAAAGTTAGCAGGTTCGACTTTGAGAAGCCGAGGTCGGCAATCACTTGACGTCAGGAGTTCGAGACCAGCCTGGTCAACATGGTGAAACCCCCGTCTCCACTGAAAATACAAAAATTAGTCCCAGCTACTAGGGAGGCTGAGGCACAAGAATGACTTGAACCCAGGAGGCGGAGGTGGCAGTGAGCCGAGATCATGCCACTGCACTCCAGCCTGAGCGACAGAGTGAGACTCTCTCTTAAAAAATAAAAACAATAGGCCGCACACGGTGGCTCACGCCTATAACCCCAGCACTTTGGGAAGCCAAGGAGGGGGCAGATCACCTGAGGTCAGGAGTTCGAGACCAGCCCGGCCAACATGGTGAAACCCTGTCTCTACTAAAAATATTTTAAAAATTAGCTGGGCGTGGTGGCGGGTGCCTGTAGTCCCAGCTACTTAGGAAGCTGAGGCAGGAGAATCACTTGAACCTGGGAGGCAGAGGCTGCAGTGAGCCAAGATTGAGCCATTGCACTCACTCCAGCCCGGGCAACAAGAGTAAAACTCCATCTCAAAAATAAAATAAAATAAAATAAAAAATAAAGTTAGCAAGTTCACAGTAAATTTATTTTAAAATATGAAGGTGTGTCACATACATGTACACACCAAAAGAAATTAGGTAGAATTTTCTAGGATTTAAAAAACAGTTTTTCCAAAAAATTAAGAACATTTCTTTGACATCATTAACCAAAATCTAAGTGTTTCAGACTTTTATCCTAAATACCTCTATTTACCTTCCTGCCATAAAGACTGCCTTCTCCACTGCTGAACTGTGCTAGGCAACTTAGTTTTTGTGGGTTTTTATCACTCTACTTTACACAAGCTTTAGGGTTGAGTACCTTTCTGGTCCTCTCAGCCTGCTTGCTATTCCTTCTGTTGGAAATTTTCAGTCTTTCTAGTCACACAGTCTAGCTAGGTGTCATTCCTCAAGAAATACAATAGAATGTGACCTTTATCCCATTGTTTAAGCTGTTTTAATAATAAAAGGGGGAGGAGGAGGTGGGGTGGCAGGAGGAATAAGGTAAAAGAGAAAGGTAGAAGAAAGAGAGTGGAGGCCAGGCGTAGTGGCTCACACCTTGGGAGGCCTATGCGGGCAGATCACCTGAGGTCAGGAGTTCGAGACCAACTTGGCCACCATGGAGAAACCCCGTCTCTACTAAAAACACAAAAATCAGCAGGGCGTGGTGGTGTACGTCTGTAGTCCCAGCCACTTGGGAGGCAGTAGAATCGCTTGAACCCGGGAGGCGGAGGTTGCAGTGAGCCAAGATGGCACCAGACTCTGTCTCAAGAGAAAAAAGGAATGGAAGGAAGCAACAGAGGGAGAAGAAAAGTGGGTAGGGATGAAGCTCAAACACAGAAGAGGGCGAAATGGTTGGTGGATTAACCCCAGGGAAGAGAGACTCAACGGCGGGAGGAAAGGGAGCAGAAAGGAGCCCAGGTGAGTAGGACCAAGCCGCTCACTGAGGGCAGAGGCCCTCACAGACAGGCAGGCTGCTGGGGTGGATGACCATACTCATGCCAGCTATTTGAGAGTTTTTCCTTGGGCGTGGGTGGGGAAAGGAGCCGTTAACAATAACAAAAACTAACACTAGTAAAGTACCCACTGTGTGCCTGGCAGGTTTTGAAGGCTTTAGATACATTAACTCCTCAAAACCCCTGAGAACCCTGGAGGTAGATGCTATGATGATACCTGTTTTACAGACTAAGCACCTAGCACCGGAGGCACTGCGAGAGAGGTAAATGCCTAAGGCCAGACAGCTTGGTGAGTATTTCACCTACTTTTCAACACCAGCGGTCAGGATGACCAGGAAGGACCAGGAGAGGGGTTTAGTTATCACAACAAGAAAACTCTGGAAGTAGCCAGGAATTCTTTCTTTTTTTTCCGCTCTGTCACCCAGGCTGGAGTGCAATGGCGCGATCTCGGCTCACTGCAACCTCTGCCTCCTGGGTTCAAGCGATTCTCATGCCTCAGCCTTCTGAGTAGCTGGGATTACTGGCATCCACCACCTCACCTGGCTAATTTTTGTATTTTTAGTAGAGATGGGGTTTTGCCATGTTGGCCAGGCTGGTCTCGAACTCCTGACCTCAGGCGATCCACCTGCCTCAGCCTCCCAAAGTGCTGGGATTACAGGCGTGAGCCACCACGCCCAGCCAGGAAAATACTCTGAAGGACTCATCCCGTACCCCTGAGATGTAACACACGCTGTCAATCACTGTATATCACTTTAGCCCCTTCCCCAATCATTACCACATGTCTGTAATGGAAAAACAATTAAAACATCACTCATCAATTTAATAAACTAAGAACAAAATATGAAACACCCATCCTGGGCACACTCTACAGCAATGACTTCAAGTGAGGAAAGTCTATGTTAGCCAATATGGGAAAAAAAAAATCTCTAAGAGATATTGTGGACTTCAAGAAAAGCAAGTTGCATAATAGGTATTATAAGAGACTGAATAGTGGCTCCAAAGGCATCAGGTCCTAATCCCTGGGGTGTATAAATACTACCTTATTTGGAAAAAGGATCTTTGCAGATGTGATTAAATTAATGATCTTTGGATGGGGAAATTATCATGGGTCACCTGGATGGTACCTCAACGCAGTCGCAAGTGTCATTATGAGAGAGGGGAGGGAGATTTGACACCAACACACATAGGAGAAGGCCATGTGAAGGTGGAGCAGAAAGAGAGATGGACAGACACTGGCCTTGAAGATTGGAGTGCTGCAGCCACAAGCCAAGGAATGTTGGCAGCCACCAGAAGCTGGAAGAGACAAGGAACCAATCCTTCAATACAGCCCTTGTTAGGAACACAGTTCTGCTGACACCTTTTCATCCCAGTGACACTGATTTTGGACTTCTGCCCTCCAAAACTGGAAGGAATACATTTCTGTTAAGCCACCAAATTTGTGCTACTTTGTTACATCAGCCATATGAAAACGTATACAGGTGCATCTGATATCATTTATATTATAAGGTGCACACACACACACACACAAATATTATAAAGGCAAAAATCAATGGATTAATAGAACAGACGTGAAGAAGCCAGGTGTGGTAGTGCATACCTGTAGTCTCAGCTACACAGGAGGCTGAGGGGGGAGGAGCGCTTGCACCCAGGAATTCAAGGCTGCAGTGAGTCTTGATAGTACCACTACACTTTCGGCTGGGCAGCAGAGCCAGATCATGTCTCAAGAAAAGAGAATAGACTTAAAGGAGCTGGAGGCAGGGAAAGAAGAGAGAGAAAAGTAGTAATGGATGCCTACAAAATTGGTCCCATTACTACAATCAGTTCAATCCATTCCTTTCAGATATAACTTTCACCTGAGGATTTTTCTTTTGCGAACTAAACTCTGACCTTTTTCCTCTCTTGCCCAAATTCTTATCTAAAGGACCTGGGGAGTCACACCCTACAAACCATAAAATCTCATCAGATGGGTTTTACTTAACTCTATATGACTTGGCTTACTCCCCAACCTGACTCTGGCATAAAATCACATGATAGATATGGAAGGAAATCAAAATATTTTACGCCCAAAAAATGTTTCCTTGCCATATTTTGAAATGCCCCTACAAAGCTGTTTTGTGTGTGTGTGTGTGTGTGTGTGTGTAGGAAAAATTGCATCCGTAAAGAACTTCTACTAACACCTCGGTCCTTCCCTCTTCCAGGCCCTCTCAATTGTGAGGAGATTAACTGAGTCTAGCACCTTTTAAGGTCTGAATAGGAAACACTTGCCATCTATTGTCTCTGCGGGCAGCCACCTACATGACTTTGTAATAGGAACCTTGGTCTCCACAACCCCTTATCTTAACCCAAACACTCCTCCAGGTCTTTAGATAATTACTTAACTCTTTCAACCAACTGCTAATCAGAAAATATTTGAATTCACCTATGACCTGTAAGTCCCCACGTTGAGTTAAGCTGCCTTTCCAGACAGAACCAATGTATACTCCACATGTGTTTGATATCCTATGTCTCCCTAAAACATAAAACCAAACTGTAACTCAACCACCTGGGGTACATGTTTTCAGGGCCTCTTGAGATTGTGCCTGGGGCCATGGTCACTCATATGTGGCTCAGAATAAACCTCTTTAAATATTTTACAGAGTTTGACTCTTTTCCTCGACACTTTGTTGTGAAAGGAATATAATATTGCACCTTGCAAAGGGAAATAAACCCTCATTTCCAATTTTTTTTTTTTTCTTTTTTAGATGAACTGTCACTCTGTTGCCCAGGCTGGAGTGCAGTGGAGTGATCAGGGCTCACTGCAACCTCCACCTCCTGAGTTCAAGCGATTCTCCTGCCTCAGCCTCCCCTAGTAGCTGGGATTACAGGTGCCCTCCCTACCACACCCAGCTAATTTTTTTTTTTTTTTTTTTTTTTTGAGACGGAGTCTCACTCTGTTGCCCAGGCTGGAGTGCAGTGGCACGATCTCGGCTCACTGCAACCTCCACCTCCCAAGTTCAAGCAATTCTCTACCTCAGCCTCCTAAGCAGCTGGGATTAGAGGCGCCTGCCACCATGCCAGCTAATATTTGTATTTTTAGTAGAGACGGGGTTTCACCATCTTGGCCAGAGGCTGATCTTGAACTCCTGACCTCATGTTCCACCTGCCTCAGCTTCCCAAAGTGCTGGGATTACAGGCGTGAGCCACCACACCTGGCCCTTTTTTTTTTGTATTTTTTAGTAGAATTGGGGTTTCACCACATTGGTTAGGCTGGTCTCAAACTCCTAACCTCAAATGATCTGCCTGCCTCAGCCTCCCAAAGTGCAGGGATTACAGGCATGAGCCATCGCACCCAGCCCCTCATTTTGCATTTTTTTTTTTCTTAAGACGGAGTTTTGTTCTTGTTGCCCAGGCTAGAGTGCAATGGCGCAATCTCTGCTCACTGCAACCTCCACCTCCCGGGTTCAAGCAATTCTCCTGCCTCAGCCTACCAAGTAGCTGGAATTAAGGTATGCACCACCATGTCCTCCTAATTTTGTATTTTTAGTAGAGACGGGGTTTCTCCACGTCGGTCAGGCTGATCTCGAACTCCCAACCTCAGGTGATCCGCCCGCCTCAGCCTCCCAAAGTTCTGGGATTACAGGCCTAAGCCACCATGCCTGGATGCTCATTTTGCATTTTTAATTCAAACTGCAAAGACACACTTCCCTGAAAAAAATGTGTCCCAAGTACTGAATTTCTGCTCTTCCTCCCAATGTGTTCACCAACCAGAACCACCACTGCTTGCCACTGGCCCCAGGGCAGAAGCCAGTGGAGATGGCAGGAAGGGGAAGTTCAACACACCCCATTCCCAGCCTCCCACCAACACCCCGGGGTCCAAGCCATTGTGGAGAGAATAGCCTCATGGCAGGCTCACCCATGGGTAATCCCAGACTAGACTGAGCTGCACCCTGGTCCCAACATTGCATAATCCCACCAGTCCACACTCTTCCTGCAATTTAGAGCACATTCCCTAAACATGTAAATTTCTTTCCAAGAAAGGTTCCCACACAACTTTTCACACATAAACGATTCTATTTTTTCTAAATTTAAAATGCATTGGTAGAAAGCTAGAACCATTCTTCACCCTAACCCCTACACACACACACAAAGTGTTTTCCATTAAAGAACAACCAAAGAATGAAAAACACTAACACAAAGAGACTTCTAGGAAGTCACCTTTCGGGTGATTTCTTCTATTTGTTAAAACTAATTTGTGACGTGACTCCAGACATTGTGTGAGGCCTGCCACTCCAACATTTGGGTAAAGAAAAGTGGTGCAGAAAATTCTGGGTGATTTCGGGCCAGATGCAGTGTCTCACACCTATAATCCCAGCACTTTGGGAGCCCGAGGTGGGCGGATCACCTGAGGTCAGGAGTTCGAGACCAGCCTGACCAACATGGAGAAACCCTGTCTCCACTAAAAATACAAAATTAGCCAGGCACGGTGGCACATGCCTGTAATCCCAGCTACCCGGGAGGCTGAGGCAGGAGAATCTCTTGAACCTGGGAGGCGGAGGTTGCGGTGAGCCAAAATCATATCATTGCACCCCAGCCTGGGCAACAAGAGCAAAAGTCTGTCTCAAAAAGAAAAAAAAGAAAAGAAAAGAAAATTCTGGGTGATTTTAATTGTCAAACACTTCTTTCCTTATATTCAAAGAGAAGTAAGACACTACTTCTAAAATCCTGATATTCTTTCAAATGTAAAGCTTAAAAGAAGTAGGTGGAGTGGAGTGAGGACTCCGGGCTCTGGGAGCTACATCCACCCAACGTGGACAGGTGACTTCATCTCCAAGCTCCAGGATCTTCATCTATAAAATGGTATGGCTGGGTGAGCTAACACTGCGAAATGTATGCAGGTAGAGTTGCTCTTCCATCTAAGAACTAAGTCAAATGACGGTCCATATTTGGAGGACTTGACTCCTACTCCTTTTTCTTTATCATCAGATGGGTGATTTTTCCAGCCATCACATTTCCAAAATGAAAATGTAACAGCTTGCAACAATTGCAATATACTTAAGATGTAATAATGGAAAATGAGATGTTATTGATTGGAGAGGGAGGAGAAGTAACCACAATGGTATCATCAAGTCAGAGGAAGAAAGAAAATTAACAGATGAATTCTTCAGGACTGAGATTTGGTTGCCACCCACTACAGATGGCAGAGTCCTGAGCAGCAGTCCCCAGACAAAACAAGATATATATTAAATATGTGAGGCAGCCCTCAAAAGGATGCTCCATATCCTTTCAATTGTAAGGGGAATTCCTCATTCTAGAGTGCATCGCAGTTAAAACTTACATGCTACATCCATTCTATTTGACAATAATACACAGACACTCAACTGTTTGTCTTGCAGTTGTGTGAGAGAGCAAGACAATTTCCTTTTTAATTCCAGTGAAACAGTCAAAGTGTACAGTGGAGCTATTTTAATAATACCTAAATCAAGCCATATGTTTTTGGAGGGGTATATTAACTGTGGCATGCCATGCCCTCAAGAGGAAGGCACTCAGGTGTAAATTGCGTTTGAATGAAGCACCTCTGTATTCTGTGACTTTGCACCTAAAGAAAAGGAATAAAGACTTTTTTTGGCCGGGCGCGGTGGCTCAAGCCTGTAATCCCAGCACTTTGGGAGGCCGAGACGGGTGGATCATGAGGTCAGGAGATGGAGACCATCCTGGCTAACACGGTGAAACCCCGTCTCTACTAAAAAATACTAAAAAAAACTAGCTGGGCAAGGTGGCGGGTGCCTGTAGTCCCAGCTACTCGGGAGGCTGAGGCAGGAGAATGGCGTAAACCCGGGAGGCGGAGCTTGCAGTGAGCTGAGATCCGGCCACTGCACTCCAGCCCGGGCGACAGCGCGAGACTCCGTCTCCAAAAAAAAAAAAAAAAAAAAGACTTTTTTTGTTTGTTTTTTTTCTTAGAGTCTCACTCTGTCACCCAGGCTGGAGTGCAATGGTACAATCTTGGCTCACTGCAACCTCTGCCTCCCAGGTTCAAGTGATTCTCCTGTCTCGGCCTCCCAGTAGCTGGGACTACAGGTGTGCACCACCACACCCAGCTAACTTTTGTATTTTTAGTAGAAACAGGGTTTCACCATATTGGCCAGGCTGGTCTTGAACTCCTGACCTCGTGATCCACCCGCCTCAGCCTCACAAAGTGCTGGGATTACAGGTGTGAGCCACCATACCCAGCCTGTGTGTCTTCTTTAGAGACATACCTATACAAGTCCTTAGCCCATTTTTTAATCAGGTTATTAGTCTTTTTGCTATTTCATTGTAAGAGTTCTTTATATGTTTTTGGGATTCACATCTTATCAGATATATGGTTTGCAAATATTTTATGCAAATTCCATGGGTTGCCTTTTCACACTGTTGATTGTTTCCTTTACAGTACAGAAGCTTTTTAGTTTGATATCACTAATCATCAAGGAAATGCAAATCAAAATCACAATGAGATATCACCTTCTACATGTGAGGATGGCTATTATCAAAAATACAAAACGCAAGTGTTTGCGAGGATGTAGAGAAATTGGAACCCACTGATGGTGGGAACGCAAAATGGTATAGCCACTATAGAAAACAGTACAGAAATTCCTGAAAAAATTAAAAATACAACTACCATATGATTCAGCAATGCCACTTTTGGGTATTTTTTGCTTGCTTGTTTTTTGTGCTTTTTAAGATAAGGTCTTGCTCTGTCACTCCAGCTGGAATGCAGCAGCACCATCCCTTGATTTCCTGGGCTCCAGTGATCCTCCTGCCTTAGCCTCCAGAGTAGCTAGGACTACAGGTACACATCACCACTCACAGCTAATTTTTTTTTTTTTGGTAGAGGCAGGGTCTTGCTATGTTGCCTAGATTGTCTAAAATCCCTGACCTCAAGCCACACTCCCTCCTTGACCCTGCAAAGTGCTTTAATCACAGGCATAAGCCACCACACCCAGCCTTACTTCTGGGTATTTATCCAAAAGAATTGAAATAAAGGTCTCAAAGAGATACCAGACCTCCCATTTTCACTGCAAAATTATTCACAATAGCCAAGATATGGAAACAACCTAAATGTGTATCAAAAGATGAATAGATTTTTTAAATGTGATGTACAAAAACACACACACACACGGGATTATTCAGCCTTTAAAAAGAAGGAAATTCTGCAATATGAGTAAACATCAATGAAATACCCAGTTACACAAAGACAAATATTGCATAATTGCACTTATATGAGGTATTCAAAAATATTGAAATCCATAGAATCAAAGACTGGAATGGGAGGTCTGGGAGGAAGGGAGAATGACGAGTTACTAATCAGTAGGTATAAAGTTTCAGTTCGGCCGGGCGCGGTGGCTCAAGCCTGTAATCCCAGCACTTTGGGAGGCCGAGACGGGTGGATCACGAGGTCAGGAGATCGAGACCATCCTGGCTAATACGGTGAAACCCCGTCTCTACTAAAAAATACAAAAAAACTAGCCGGGCGACGAGGCGCGCGCCTGTAGTCCCAGCTACTCGGGAGGCTGAGGCAGGAGAATGGCGTGAACCCGGGAGGCGGAGCTTGCAGTGAGCTGAGATCCGGCCACGGCACTCCAGCCTGGGTGGCAGAGCAAGACTCCGTCTCAAAAAAAAAAAAAAAAAAAAAAAAAAAGTTTCAGTTCAACAAGATGAGTAAGTTCTAGGGGTCTGCGAGACAACATCGTACCTACAGTCAACAATACCATATTGTCCACTTAAAAATTTGTTAAAGATAGACTTCAGGTTAAGTGTTCTTACCACAGTAAAATAAATTTTTTTAGGAAGATGTATCTGTAGAATAGTGAAGACAGGAAATACTCTCTTGGTATATGTTTTCTGCTAGTGACTTTTGCCATTTGATTAGTTGGTAAAAACACACAATTTATTGCACTTACAGCTATTCATGCCAGAACCTACTTTAGAGAAATGCAGTAAGATCAAATTTAAATTCTTAAAAAGGAAAACAATATGTTTTAGGAGACACGAAAATGATCTCATTCATTTTTAATGATTTAAAGAAAATTTGGATTTAAGTTCCAAGGTTTTCTTCCGAGAATAAAATAAAAATCCTTCCTTTACATAAGGCTAATTCATTTGTATTTCTATGAAAAATGACTGATGGTAACCAGGGACTCAAGAAAACAAAGATCTTTCCAAACAAGCCCTACATAAAGAGAAAGCAATGTGGCCCAGACAAGCATGTACCTAACCATTCAAGGAAGCAGTGGGAAACAGTAGCAGAGATGGAGTTTGGTCTAGAGAATTTTAAACTCTGCTATTTCAGCTCTTCCCCTCACCTAGAGCATGGCAGGATCAATTCCATTAGCATCTTATAGGAGCGTAGGGTGTGTAATCGTGAGAAGCAACTTGCTTGGACCAAGAAGCATGTATTAGATTCAAAGTGGCCTTGGGCAAGTTATCCAAATCCTCAAAGGCTGAGAATTTTCACAGCTCTAAAATTTTTCTCACAGGGTGTTCCTGAGTATTAAGTGAATTAAGGTATGCAAAGTGTCTTTGTATGGAGCCTAGCAAAAAAATTAGTAATTCATATATTTGGTTTCTTTTTTTTTTTTTTTTTTTTGAGACGGAGTCTCGCTCTGTCGCCCGGGCTGGAGTGCAGTGGCCGGATCTCAGCTCACTGCAAGCTGCGCCTCCCGGGTTTATGCCATTCTCCTGCCTCAGCCTCCCGAGTAGCTGGGACTACAGGCGCCCGCCACCTCGCCTGGCTAGTTTTTTGTATTTTTTTTAGTAGAGACGGGGTTTCACCGTGTTAGCCAGCATGGTCTCGATCTCCTGACCTCGTGATCCGCCCGTCTCGGCCTCCCAAAGTGCTGGGATTACAGGCTTGAGCCACCGCGCCCGGCCTATATTTGGTTTCTTATCATGAGCTTACTTCTCCTGGAGAAGAATAAGTTAATTCTGCGAGTGCCCTAAGGAGGGCGGGTGGCTGCCTTATTCATACCCACAGCCTGCAAAGCCAGGAGACTAACACACAATTGGGGTTCAATCCATATTTGTGAATTGTGAATAAATGGTTGCCAAATGCTCAGCCCATAATTTTCCCACAGCGTGCCCTGATGTCTACGGTTGAGAAAATGTATTTAGGGTTGAGCAACTGAAAGGGTAAGCCAGGAGAGCACTAAGAAGCTGCAGCAGAGGTTTCCATTTGTCCTCCTAAAGGAGCACTTCCTCTCTTTACGATGTCTGCAGGCTGGAAATATTTCCCGTGCCACCCTCCTGGGTTACACATGTGTGGGTGTGCAATGCCTTAGAAAAAGAGATTGATCTCAGCTCACTGCAGCCTACGTCTCCCAGCTTCAAGCCGGGTGCGGTGACTCATGCCTGTAATCCCAACACTTTCAGAGTGCCAAGGCAGGCGGATCACAAGGTCAGGAGTTTGAGACCAGGCTGACCAACATGGTGAAACCTTGTCTCTACTAAAAATACAAAATTAGCCAGGCGTGGTGGCACACGCCTGTAACCCCAGCTACTCAGGAGGCTGAGGCAGGAGAATCGTTTGAACCTGGGAGGAGGAGGTTGCAGTGAGCTAAGATCATGCCATTGTACTTCAGCCTAGGTAACAGAGCAAGACTCCATCTCAAAAAAAAATAAAAATAAAAATAAATTTAAAAAAAAAAGGAAAAGAGATTGAGTTAGCTGATGCCAGTATCAACACAGCCAAATTTAGTGTGCAAAGTTATAGGCTATAATATTTTTTAAAATACAGGAAAGAGTTTCTGGTGCCAATGAGTACTTTCAGCCTGGGAAGGGGTGACCATGACCAGAAGCATTTTTTTCTATCTTTGTCTCACCTGGTCACCTTGCTACAGTTCCTCTTTACCAGCAGCTTCCAAGGGCACTCTGAAATCCCCTTAAAATATTCCTGTATTGAAACTCATATAGCAAATAATACCTCAAAGATCGTCATGAAGCATTCATTCAACAACTAAGTATTAAGCACTTACTATGTGCCGGCACTTTTTTAGATAATGGAATACTGCAATACACAAAACTGACATCCGCCTCGCCCCACCTTTTCACCCTTGCCCTATTCCATTTTCAACAAAGATGCCTTTTCCTTAAACGGACCCTGTTATCACTCACAGATCTGGCCTCTCCAAATTAGACTCTGGAATGTACTGTTAACCAAAGAACAAAAGACGTCTTTCTTTTCACTGCAGTATAGTCTGGAATTCCACGGGTAAAGACCCAGAAGGTCACTTTACATGGAACTAGACATGACCTCCCAGGGCAGCCCCCACACTGATGGTCCCTCCCCACTAGCCCCCCATCCACCTTACTAGCCTGAGGACGCCTCTTTAGCCCCAAAGCTTGACTCCCTGTTCCCTCTTTAACCTCTGCCCTTCTTTCTCACATGCCAATGGACAAGAATGTCTTCTTTGTATCATCTGTTCCTTCCATGGTTCTTTTCAGTGGGAGAAAATAACAGAACACAGATGAATGAAAAGTTCGGAAACTTGGAATGGAGAGGGAATGTTTCCTTCTTAATTTTTTCCTCCCATCCAACAAGCATTTGAATGTCTGCTCAATTCATTCAGCCACAGCTATCTGTGCTTCAATGGAAGGCACTGTTTCGCAGATAATGCAGAGGTAGATAGGATACAGTCGATTTTCTTAAATAGTTTATAACATGGTTGGACTGATAACATAAAGCAGTGCTCTAAGAGCTTGTACCTCTTGCAAAGTAGCATTTTATCCACCCTATGACTTTGTCAAAGGAAGATCATAGTCTCCTCAGCCTAGAAAACTAGGAAATGTGCATTTAGCTTTACCACCCTTCAGGTCCAGATCCTTGGAGCTCCTGTTCTGTATTAAACTTGTAAACCACATAGATGTTTCCTGCCAAAGGGCACCTAGGATTGCATGTCAGGGTAAGGCACCTTCCTCAGGAGGCCACTATGCATGCATCCAAATCCACCTATCCACCATAGCCATGTTCAATTAGCAGTGCTTATTCTTATTCGTATAGTTATTTATCTCTTCATAGACTTGCACCCCAAGAAGTTACGAATCACGCAGTATTTCTGAAAAGGCATCCTTGCCCTATGCAAGGCTGCCAGTAGCCAAAAGGAGGCATCTGAGGGAAAGAAAAAAGAACTGCACCATGCATGTATGAAGTTAGCAATTTGCAAAAGAAACCTGAAACAACATTGCAGGCAGAAAAAGCAGGAAAGAGGAGATGGTAAGAGACGTAAATGGTGACTTGGGGTCAACAGGAAATCCTGCCCAGAAAATAAAATGTCTTATGCGACGATGGAATACTCACATTCTTCTTACAGTTTTCTCTATTCCATCTGGCCAAACAGGTTCAGCCTAAGAGGACTCTGATGGAATAGAGTTGTTGCCCTTTTTAGTAGCAGATGTAATACAAAAAACATATGGATCATCACAGACAGTAATTTTAAAAAAAACCCAGGTTGACATCACATATCTATTTTTTTTTTTTTTTTTTTTGAGATGGAGTCTCACCCTGTTGCCCAGGCTGGAGTGCAGTGGCGTGATCTCGGCTCACTGCAACCTCCGCCTCCCAGGTTCAAGAGGTTCTCCTGCCTCAACCTCCCAAGTAGCTGGGACTACAGGCACGTGCCACCACGCCCGGCTAATTTTTTGTATTTTTAGTAGAGACAGGTTTCACCATGTTAGCCAGGATAGTCTCGAATTCCTGACCTCATGATCTGCCCGCCTCGGCTTCCCAAAGAGCTGGGATTACAGGCGTGAGCCACCACGCCCAGCCCCATGCCTAATTTTTTTAGTATATAAGTGCACATGTGTAGAGTTTCCAATATAATAAACGGAATAATATAAATGCAGAGAATGTACTGTGTTATATTTCCACAAACTGCAAGTTCTCATCCAAAAAATACAAATAGGCCAGGCACGGTGGCTCACACCTGTAATCCCAGACAAGGCGGGTGGATCGCCTGAAGTCAGGAGCTGGACACCAGCCTGGCCAACATGGTGAAACTCTGCCTACTAAAAATGCAAAAATTAGCTGGGCGTGATGGTGAGTGCCTGTAATCCCAGCTACTCAGTAGGCTGAGGCAGGAGACTCGCTTGAACCTGGGAGGCAGAGGCTGCAATGAGCCAAGATCGCACCACTGCACTCCAGCCTGGGCGACAGAGAGACTCCATCTCAAAAAAAAAAAAAAAAAAAAAAAAAATCAATTACAGAAGTATATAGTGATGTCAGTATCAAACAAATATTATTACATAACTTCCACCTCGATACTGCAAAGTTGGGACCCTATTTCTAAAGATACACACTTAAGCACTATTCTAAACATGTTAGAAATTTATTTCAATCTCTAAACTTACTCCTTTCCCCCTCAATATTACAACACACTTAATAAGTAGAATTTAAACATGAAAAGAAACGGGTTATTCTGGCATTAACTTCATGGCATTTTGGTAAAGTGAGTAAATGTGATATTGCAATGCCAGCCTGTGTCGAGCGCCACAGGAAGCCGCCATCTGCCCACTTAGGTCAGCATCTCAGTAAAGGACATTCCGGGGTGTTGGTAACCACTTTAATTTTCGCTCCTGTACCACTTCAGATAACTCTCCCCCAGCATTTGTGGTTTGCTGATGGGAGTGATTTTATCCACCCTAAGTCAATTTTCATTCCCAGTCACACTCTTCCTTTAGTTTGAACTACCCATATATTAGTCTTTCATTATAAAATAATGCCCTGCTTTCAGACTCTCGCTCTATTTTGGTACATCCTTTTAAAGTAAAATGCATGCCATTAAAATGCATTTGTTCCATTGAGTCAGATTTTTAGACTCATTATGATGCTCATTGTTGACACAATAGCTCCTTCAGATACACAACAATCTGTCATAAAAGACCCATACTTGGACCGGGGACAAGAGTGTTTTGCAAAGTCTGTCTTCTCAATGCAGTTGCTGTCGAAGACATACGTTAATATCATCCTAGTTAAAGAGTATTTATTCTAAAAAGTGCAGACTATTTAAATAGAAAATGACTTCATGAGCTATTTCTGCAAATTCAGTTACTTCTGAGAACAGTGTTGCTAGATATTCAGTGGTAGAAATGAGCAGTAGCTAATAGAAGTTAGCAACCCAAGCACCCTACCAGGAGAAGATTCTCTGCTCAATTTGACTGTGGCATAGATTCCAAAAGTCATTAATTTTCCATTCTTTACCATAATCAATAAGCATTTCAGGTTTCAAATTACACTGCAGATTTCACTTCAGATTTAAGTGAATGCTTTTCTTGCATCAATAAGAAGGAAACAGCTAATATTAAAATGCCACCAGGTTCAAAAATACTACAGTTGGGTCATTTGTTATAAAAATAAACCTTAAAATAAAAATGTGTTCTTCCCCTCAGAAGTGTTAAAATGACATCTAAAATAGAGGGGTGACACATCCTTACAGAGTGAAGTCATGCTTTATTCTGAATCACGCTTGATAGACTCGGGACACAAAGTCAATATTCTGAACAATTAAAATGCCAAACTGAGTCTATACCACCTAACAGAGGATAAAACACAAAATAGATTTCAAAATTTCACTGCTATGATATTTCATTTACTATGCTACCATTTACTCATTTATTCACTTATTTATTTTATTTTTGAGACAGAATCTCACGCTGTCACCCAGGCTAGGGCACAGTGGCATGATCATAGCTCACTGCAACCTCGACTTCCCAGGCTCTGGCTATCCTCCTGCCTCAGCCTCCCAAGTAACTGAGACCACAGGTGCATGCCACTACATCTGGCTAATTTTAAAATTTTTTGTAGAGACAGGATCTCACTATGTTGCCAAAGCTGGTCTTAAACTCCTGGGCTCAACCAGTCCTCCCAAAGTGCTAGGATTACAAATGTGAGCCACTGTGTCTGGCTATGATACCATGTAAATTCTGATTTCCCTCTCTCTAGAACACAAATTCTGAGGCTCAAATATTTTGAGGGCCATTATATACTTAGAAATACAGAGCTAGGCCAGGCGCGGTGGCTTATGCCTATAACCCCAGCACTTTGTTTTTTATTAGACGGAGTCTTGCTCTGTCTCCCAGGCTGGAGTGCAGTGGTGCGATCTCAGCTCACTGCAAGCTCTGCCTCCAGGGTTCACGCCATTCTCCTGCCTCAGCCTTCCGAGTAGCTGGGACTACAGGCACCCGCCACCAAGTCCAGCTAATTTTTTGTATTTTTAGTAGAGACGGGGTTTCAGCATGTTAGCCAGGATGGTCTCCATCTCCTGACCTCGTGATCCGCCTGCTTCAGCCTCCCAAAGTGCTGGGATTACAGGCGTGAGCCACCATGCCCGACCAATCCTAGCACTTTGGGAGGCCAAGGTAGGTGGATCACGAGGTCAGGAGTTCGAGACCAGTTTGGCCAACATAATGAAACCCTGTCTCTACTAAAAATACAAAAATTAGCCGCGTGTGGTGGCAGGCACCTGTAATCCCAGCTACTTGGGAGGTTGAGGAAAGAGAAGCAATTGAAACCGGAAGGTGGAGTTTACAGTGAAACGAGTTCGAGCCACTGCACTCCAGCCTAGGCAACAAAAGCAAAACTCCCTCTCAAAAAAAAAAAAGAGAGAAAGAAAGAAATACAGAGCTAGAAAGAACTTTGGAGAAAAACAAAGTCCGACAGTCCAGAGAGGTTAAGTGATCTGTCTAAGATCAAACACTCAGCTATGACAAAGCAGGATGAAGTTAGAGATTATGTTTCTGTGTGCCTAATTCAGAGATGTCCACATTAGATAATCCTGCTTCCTGTCTTGAAAAAAAAATACGCATCAATAGGTGGTCAGAATCACCCTTGAAAAGAAGAAACAGGCCTGGCATGGTGGCTCATGCCTGTAATCCCAGTACTTTGGGAGGCCAAGGCAGGTGGATCACGAGGTCAGGAGATTGAGACCATCCTGGCTAACACTGTGAAAGCCCGTCTCTACTAAAAATATAAAAAAATTAGCCAGGTGTGGTGGCGGGCGCCTGTAGTCCCAGCTACTCGAGAGGCTGAGGCAGAAGAATGGCGTAAACCCGGGAGGCGGAGCTTGCAGTGAGCTGAGATGGCCCCACTGCACTCCAGCCTGGGTGACAGAGCGAGACTCCATCTCCAAAAATAAAAAGAAAAGAAGGAACAGAAAACTGTAAGTGGTATTAAGGTAGTATGTACGCTGGCCGGGCGCGGTGGCTCAAGCCTGTAATCCCAGCACTTTGGGAGGCCGAGATGGGTGGATCACAAGGTCAGGAGATCGAGACCATCCTGGCTAACTCCGTGAAACCCCATCTCTACTTTAAAAAATACAAAAAACTAGCCGGGCGAGCTGGCAGGCGCCTGTAGTCCCAGCTACTTGGGAGGCTGAGGCAGGAGAATGGCGTGAACCCGAAAGGCGGAGCTTGCAGTGAGCTGAGATCAGGCCACTGCACTCCAGTTTGGGCGACAGAGCAAGACTCCGTCTCAAAAAAAAAAAGCTATTTGGAAGATTGAAAGGGGGAAAATATCCAAGATTTTTTTTAATGGAATCAAAGTTTTTTTTTTTAAGTAATGATACTATATGTAAAAACTATCCATGAATTTGCAGCACTTAAAACACCACTACAAGCGCAAGATTAGGAAGCAGGGCATTCATTGAAAGAGTACAGAAAGCCTACATATAAAATATCTGAATATATGCGAGGAAGTAACAATTTGACTCAGAGAGCAAAGAAGTGTTCAACTTCTTGAATGATTGATCACTGCTAGAAAAATAATGTTAGCTCTCTACTCTAAGCAATATAGCAATATGAGACCTATGTGAATTAGAGTCAAATGTAAAATAAATGAAACAATTTTTTAAAATAGGCAAACAGTAATTTTGAAATGGAAAAGGACTTTGTAATATCAAAGACAGAATGCATGAACAAAATTAATCTTACTATATAAAAATTTGAAAAATCTATATATTAAAATTGTGTGTGTGTGTGTGTGTGTGAGAGAGAGAGAGATGGAGTCTCACTCTGTCACCCACGGCTGAAGTACAATGGCACGAGCTTGGCTCACTGCAACCTCTGCCTCCCAGATTCAAGCGATCCTCCTGCCCCAGCCTCCTGAGTAGCTGGGATTACAGGCATCCACCATCATGCCCAGCTGATTTTTGTATTTTTAGTAGAGATGGGGTTTCACCATGTTGGCCAAGCTGGCCTTGAACTCCTGACCTCAAGTGATCCACCCATCTTGGTCTCTCAAAATGGTGGGCTTACAGGCGTGAGCCACTATGCCCCGCGTATATTAGTAATTTTTTAATTCCACACACTGAATTTTAAAACATGTAGGGTAAATTCTTGCAACATAACAAAGTGATACAATCCCTATTATATAAAGACTATGTACAATTAAGCATAAAAAGAATGTACAAATATAAAAATGTACAAAGGATATCTCTGGTAACTGAAAAACCAGTGAGTAATAAACAGGAAAAAATGTTCAAAGACAATGGTAATCAGAAAAATGCCAATTAAAACTATTTAATACTATTTTTCATCAACAAACTGGCCACAACATTTTTATGCATAATATTCAGAGTAGATGAGAGCACAGAATAAATAAGCATGCTCATATATAGCTTACAGGAGTGCAAATCAGGATCAACATTTCAAAGGCTTATAAAATTGCTACAAAAACACGTGCTCACTGACCCAGCAATTTAACTATAGGAATTTACCCAAAGGAAATAATCAGAATGTGTAAAAGATATATTTATGTCCATTTATTAGAGCACCATTTCCACAATAGACTTTTTTTTTAATTTAGTGTTTAACGAGACAGAACTAAGTAAATTTTGCCATAGATGTCTATTGATGTTAACACTAAACAGCCACTAAAATTTGCTTATAATAGAACCCCTAATGCCTTGGGAAAATGGTCACAACGACCTGCTAAAAAATAGAAGCAGAAAATGTGTTGGTTAATAATTAAAATTATGTTTTAATATGTATATATTCCTGATGAGATTGAACACTCAAAAATATTAACTACAACTCTCTCCAGAGTAGTGGGATTATCGGTGCTATTAATTGTCTTCATTGGGCTTCTCTTACATATCCAAATTTTCCACAATTAACATGTATTAAAATTTTTAAAAAAGCAATCAGTCTAATAAGCATTAAAACATGTTAATATATCAAGATACTAAAATTAAAATCCTTTAATATAGTAATGCATTGAAGTGTGACCAGCTGATAAATTTCAACTGAAACATACTGAGGATTTGAGGGGTGAGGGGAAAAGTCAAACCAAAGATGATCTCTTTTGTTGCTTTTTCCCATAACTTTTCAAAACTCTTTATAATGGAAGATGTCAATCATAAACAAAAGCAGAAAGGAAAGAAAGTGAACTCCCATTGACCCATCCCTCAGCTTCAACATTCACCAACTTGGAAGAAAATCCCAGACATCACATCACTCTATTCATAAATATTTCAGTAAGTATCTCTAAAAGATAGGGAAGCTATTGGTTGTTGTTTAAACATAATCAAAATAACATTATCACACTTAAGAATAATTCATAATACATCATCCCTTAATATCATCAAATATTCAGCCAGTGTTCAAATTACCCCAAGTGTCTCATAAATGTTTTGTTTTCTTTTACAGTTGGTATGTCCAAATCAGAATCCAAATAAGGTCCACACATTTATGTACCTCTCTTTTAATCTATAGGTTCCCCTCCATCTCTCTTCTGTCCCTCTTACAATTTCTTTGTTGAAATAATCCAAGTTGTTTGTCCTGTAGAGTTTCCCCGGATTTGGATCGTACTGAATTCATCTCCATGATATGGGTAGCACATTCCCCTGGCCCCACATTTCCTAAAAATATGCTAATCAGGTCTAGAAGCTTGGGCAGATTCAGGTTTGACAAGTCTATCAAATGGTGGTATTATTTATTTCCAGGAATCTTGTCCGCTTGTCTTTTTTTGTAAAGTTAACATCTATTGATAATTATTGCCTAAACATATAATTCACTTTCGATTGAGGAATGAAAGTATCCTACCACTCCTATTCATGTATTACCTGGAACACATCTATAGAGAAATTTATCTTCATATACTATTTGGTTATTTTGAGGTACAAGTAATGCGGCAACCAAGAATAAATATTTTATTCTTTCTCTTTATTTACATTTGCAAAATATCAAGCTAGCTCCTAGCATAGGGTAATCCTTATAAAGTGCAAATCTGATCCTAACACTCCTGTACCTTCCCATACAACTTTTTTTTTTTTTTTTGATATGGAGTCTCGTTCCATCACCCAGGCTGGAGTGCAGTGGTGCAATCTCAGCTCAGCTCACTGCAACCTCACCTCCTGAATTCAAGCAATTCTCTTGCCTCAGCCTCCTGAGTAGCTGGGATTACAGGTGCCCGCCACCACACCCAGCTAATTTTTGTATTTTTAGTAGAGATGGGATTTCACCATGTTGGTCAGGCTGGTCTTGAACCCCTGACCTCGTGATCCACCCACCTCGGCTTCCCAAAGTGCTGGGATTACAGGCGTGAGCCACCATGCCCGGCCCTTTCCATACAACTTTTAAAAGGCAACCATTGCTCCTAAGACAAAGCAGGGCATCTTCAATGAGGTCTCCTAGGCCATGAAGAGTCTGACCCTGACCTGTCTCCCAGGTTTGTCTTCTGAAAACCTCTTTGATCCCCACCATGTTCCTGCCCACCACAGACCATTTGCACAACTGTTCCCTCAGCCTGAGATGCTTTCTGTCTTCCCTACGTACTGCCTATCATTAATTCCTCTTCACCTTGCAGGTTTTACCTTAAATGCCGCTTTCCCTGGGAAGCCTTTTCAACCCCCAAAATCTGGGTCAGCCTTATATGCCATATGTCCCTTTGCTTCAAAGCACTTATCTCAATTTGTAACTGAACACTACTTTGTGTGAAGCCTTCATTATTGTCTGTTCCTCATTCCCCAGCTGAAAGTCTATTGGAGCAGTTGCCATGCCTGTTCTGGGCCACAGTGACCTGGAGCCAGAACCTAGCTCTATGCCAGATAACTTATTATTTCTTGGTAATTATACATGGAAACAAAGAATGAATGGTGTGTGTTTGTATTCTAACATTTGATTATTCTTTTTTTTTTTTTTTGAGATGGACTCTCACTCTGTCACCCAGGCTGGAGTGCAACATCGCAATCGTGGCTCACTGCAACCTCCGCCTCCTGGGTTCAAGTGATTCTCCTGCCTCAGCCTCCCGAGTAGCTGGGATTACAGGTGCCTGCCACCATGCCTGGCTAATTTTTGTATTTTTAGTAGAGACAGGGTTTCACCAGGTTGGCCAGCCTGGTCTTGAACTCTTGACCTCAGGTGATCCACCTGCCTCAGCCTCCCAAAGTGCTGGGATTACAGGCGTGAGCCACCGCGCCCAGGCCAACATTTGCTTATTCTCGTTCATTCAAAAGGCATTTACTGACCAAAATATCTCACTTCTGTTGGGCATCATGTTAGGTGCCAGGGATTTAGAGTTGATGACAATCTAATCTAGAAGATAGACAAGTAAACAGACAATTCCAAAGCAGTGTTTATTGTTCCATCATACAGGGTACCAAAGAGTAATACCTGACAACAGGGCACATTTAAATTAAGGCAGTATTCTCTTCCAGGTAAGAGACAGTATCAGATGGCCATTTTAACAAAAACATGAGTTTTATGAACCTACTGATGATTGAATTCTCTGGCCACAAATATACAACACATTAAGGACTCAAGACAAATAGAGTGTCAAAAAAAAAAACAACATGATTTAAACAACTGTGTTCACAAAGCTAGAGGAAAACATACAGTAAACTCACTCAGTGATTCAGACCAAATATAATTGCTAACTAACTGTTAGTAGCATAAAACATTTCATAAATCATCAGCATAAGCTATTGGGTATAACAAATCATTTTATGAGCATAGATGTTCTTAATGCAGAAATTCAGCTCTGCTAGAATTCATTATGATTACATAGCTATGATTAGATCAGGTAAAGATAGTTCTAGAGGTCAGGCGCGTGGCTCACACCTGTAATCCCAGCACTTTGGGAGGCCGAGGCGGGTAGATCACGAGGTCAGGAGATTGATACCATCCTGGCTAACACAGTAAAACACTGTCTCTACTAAAAATACAACAACAACAACAAAAAATTAGCCAGGCATGGTGGAGGGCACCTGTAGTCCCAGCTACTTGGGAGGCTGAGGCAGAAGAATGGCATGAACCTGAGAGGCGGAGCTTGCAGTGAGCCAAGATCGTGCCACTGCACTCCAGCCTGGGCAACAGAACAAGACTCCGTCTCAAAAAAAAAAAGAGTGTAAATTGTTACAGGTGCTTTTGAAAAACTGTAAGTATCTACCAAAGTTAAACATATGACCTGCAACCCAACAGCCCCACTCCATAATAGAAATGCATACATATCTTCAACAAAAGGTATGTATAAGAGAATGCTTATAATCATGACATAACATGTGCATGTATTAAATGATCACACTGAACCCCTTAAATAGATCCAATTGTATTTGTCAATTAAATATTTTTAAATTAAAAAAAAATGTTCCAGCAGCACTATTCCTAACAGTCAAAAACTAGGCATAATCCAAATGTCCACCAACAGTAGAATGAATACAGTGTGGCCTATTCAAACAATTAAGTACTGTACAGCAACGAGAATAAAGAAACTATTGCTATACTCAGCAACATGGTTGAATCTCATAACAAAATGTTGAACAAAGAGGCCAAATACAATGTGGAACACTGCAAACAATTCCATTTACATAAATGGAAAACAGTATCAAACTCCTATCTATAATGATAAGAGTCTTGATAGGAGTTACCAACTTCTTAACCTAAAAGGTTGACTCTGTGGTAATTCATTGAATGGTACACTTGAGACTAGTGTACTTATTTTTATGTATATTATACATAATTAAAAGTTTATAAAGGCCAGACTCAGTGGCTCATACCTCTAATCCTAGCACTTTGGGCGGCCGAGGCAGGCAGATCACCTGAGGTCACGAGTTTAAGACCAGCCTGGCCACTACAGTGAAACCCCATCTGTACTAAAAATACAAAAATTAGCTGGGTATACTGGTGCAGGTCCCAGCTACTCGGGGAGCTGAGGCAGGAGAATCGCTTCAACCCAGGAGGCAGCAGTTGCAGTGAGCCGAGATCGTGCCACTGCACTCCAGCCTAGGTGACAAAGTGAGACACCATCAGAAAAAAAAAAAAAAAGTTTATGAAAATAATATATACCCAAAAAAAGTTTATGGAAAAAAATATATACCCAAGAGATGGTACTCTTATGCTTTCTTTTTCACCCAAGACTTATTTACTCAGCAGACACTCCGTTGACCTCAGAACCATCTGAAAGGGTTGACAGGGCAGATATTCAGTAAATGTTTGATGGTGATGATGCTGTTGATAAGAATCGACCCCACACTTCCTACTTCAGATGGTTTCTTTTTCCTATTTCTACTCACTGTTCTATTCAATATCAGACCAATGAAGACTACCAGAAAACAAGAAGTGATGTCACCAAATTTGCAAATTAACAGAAAACTACAAGAGAAATATCAAAACATTGAAAATTCTGGCTTCTTAGGCACTTAAAAAAATAGTTGGGGGAAATGAGAAAAAAGGTATGAGTGTTAATATCAAAGGGTAAGTGTAACCACTTTTTATGGGCTGAATCACATGTCCCCAAGTCCATATGTTGAAGTCTTAACTCCCAGTACCTCAGAATGAAACTGTATTTGGAGAGACTGTAAAGAAGGAATTAAGTTAAAATGAGGCCTTCCAATGTAACAGGGATCTTTAGAAGAAGAGGAAACTTGGAAAATTTGGACACAGACACATAAAGAGGAAAATAATCATTTACAAGCCAAAGAGAGAGAGGCCTGAGAGAGATCCTTGCCTCACGGCCCTACTGACACCTTGATCTTGGACTTCCTGTCTCCAGAACTGTTTTGAGATGGAGTCTCACTCTGTTGCCCAGGCTGGAGCAGTGGCGTGATCTCGGCTCACTGCAACCTCTGCCTCCCAGGTTCAAGAGATTCTCCTGCCTCAGCTTCCAAATAGCTGGGATTACAGGCGTCCACCACCACACCAGGCTTATTTTGTGTATTTTTAGTAGAGACGGGGTTTCACCACGTTGGCCAGGCTGGTTGGTTTCAAACTCCTGACCTCAAGTGATCTGCCCGCCTTGACCTCCCAAAGTGCTAAGATTACAGGTGTGAGCCACCACGCCCAGTCTGAGAAAATAAATTTCTGTTGTTTAAGCCTCCCAGTCTGTGGTTCTTTCTTATGGCAACCCTAGCACACTAATTAACCACTCTCTGTGGAAAGTTCAGAAACTTGCCCGTGCACATGTTCAAGATTTGCTGTTGTGTCTGTCATGTGTGTGTCTCAGAGTATAAGCTCCTCTACCACAGGGCTGCACCTGAAACTTTATTCATTTGTCAAGCCATCTCAAGCAGCTATGTGCTCAATACTCTGTTTGTTTGTTTGTTTGTTTATTCGTAACACTAATTTATATTCCTCTCTCAAGGCTCACTTCTCATTTTGTCCCTTTTGCATCTGGGCGATCCCCGAACTAGAGAAATACAAAGTTTCTCCTGCTTCTAGAAACAATGGGTAGAAGTGCCTATCATGAAAACACAAAGAAGACTTCTTTCCAGCAGATAAATGAATAGAGGTTTCACCTTCCCACTAAAAACAGACAATGAAAAAGGGAGTAAAAGTCACTACTCTAGTGCTACCTGTTTTTTCCCTGCCTTTATGACTTTTCCCCTTTTCATTTTCTCTTTTAGGTAGAGGTAGCAGTGGAGTGCTGCAACGAGGAACGTTAGAGCTCTAACTTAACCTTTCATGAACATCATTTATCTGCACAGTAGGGTCAAGATCCTGGTCCCACTGTGGTTTTACTGGGCATCCCCAGTTTTCTAGTTCTATTTTTGCCACAAAAAATGCAGTAAATCTTTCCTAAAGTATACACCGGGCTATGCACAGTATACAATTAATTCAGTTGCACCTGTAGCAGACCTTCCAGAAATCATTGACAATAATTTGTCAGGATTAACCTTTGATAAAACATAAATGTGTCCAAATCCAAAGCACTTTAAAGAGGTGTAGAGGTTCATTTTTACTACATAAATGCTGTTTCAGCAAGATGATGGAGGCAAAAAAAAAAAAAAAAAATACTGATGCTGAGCACAGTGACTCCTCTGTTGGACTGCATCTTTAGTGTTATGAAACAGAAACTTGCCATTTCAGCATGGGAAGAAGTGATTCACAACCAACTGCACCTTCCTTGGTTAGTCCCAGAAACGTCAAGCCCTGTAACTAAAAAGAGAAAAAGAGACCCTTACAGGTCCACATGCTCAGTACTGAGTATTATAAGGACAAATGAGGAGTCTGTGTTGCAGCATTTAAAAAATGTTTACAGACAGGATGGGCACAGTGGCTCACATCTGTAATCCCAGCGCTTCGGAAGGCTGAGGTGGGCAGATCACTTGAGGCCAGGAGTTCGAAACCAGCCTGGCCAACATGGTGAAATCTTATCTCTACTAAAAATACAAAAAATTTAGCCAGGCATGGTGGCAGGTGCCTGTAATTCCAGCTACTCAGGAGGCTGAGACAAGAGAATCGCTTGAACCCATGAGGCGGAGGTTACAGTGAGACGAGATCATGCTACCATACTCTAGTGTGGGCAACAAGAGCGAGACTCTGTCTAAAGAAAAAAAAAAAAAAAGCTGTTCTCGAAAAAACAAAAAAAAAAGAATCCCCAGCGCGGTGGCTCACACCCGTAATCCCAGCACATTGGGAGGTCAAGGCCGATGTATCAGGAGGTCAGGAGTTCAAGACCAGTCTTGCCAGCATGGTGAAACCCCATCTCTACTAAAAATACAAAAAATTGGCCAGGCGCGGTGGCTCAAGCTTGTAATCCCAGCACTTTGGGAGGCCGAGATGGGTGGATCACGAGGTCAGGAGATCGAGACCATCCTGGCTAACTCGGTGAAACCCCGTCTCTACTAAAAAAAATACAAAAAATTAGCTGGGTGAGGTGGCGGCGCCTGTAGTCCCAGCTACTCGGGAGGCTGAGGCAGGAGAATGGTGTGAACCCGGGAGGCGGAGCTTGCAATGAGCTGAGATCCGGCCACTGCACTCCAGCCTGGGAGATAGAGCGAGACTCTGTCTCAAAAAAAAAAAACAAAAAAACAAAAAAAAAATTAAAAAATAATTTTTAATTTTTAAAAATACAAAATACAAAACATTAGCCAGGCATGGTGGCGTGTGCCTGTAATCTCAGCTACTCAGAAGGCTGAGGCAGGAGAACTGCTTGAACCTGGGAGTCAGAGGTTGCAGTGAGTCGAGATGGCGCCACTGCACTCCAGCCTGGGGGACAGGGCGAGACTCTATCTCAAAAAAAAAAAAAAAAGAGGGACCCTCAGTTCCAGAAATTGCCCACCCCTTTCCTGGAAAACTCATGAATAATCTACTGCTCGTTTAGCATACAATCAAGAAGTAACAATAAAAATGGGCAACCAGCAGCCCTTGGGGCCGCTCTGCCTATAGAGTAGCCATTCTTTATTCCTTTGCTTCGGTTTTGGACAACAGTCTGCTCTGTTGTCCAGGCTGGAGTGCAGTGACATGGTCTCAGCTCACTGCAACCTCTGCCTCTCAGCTTCAAGCAACTCTCGTGCCTCAGCCTCCCAAGTAGGTGGGATTACAGGCATGTGCCACCACGCCCGGCTGATTTTTGTATTTTTAGTAGAGACGGGGTTTCACCGTGTTGGCCAGATTGGTCTCGAACTCCTGACCTCAAGTGATCTGCCCACTTCGGCCTCCCAAAGTGCTGGGATTACAGGCATGAGCCGCCACACCCAGCCTTATTACTTTACTTTACTTTTTTTTTTCTTTTGAGATGGAGTTTCCCTCTTGCTGCCCAGGCTGGAGTGCAGTGACAAGATCTTGGCGCACTGCAACCCCCGCCTCTGGGGTTCAAGTGATTCTCCTGCCTCAGCCTCCTGAGTAGCTGGGATTACAGGCACACACTACCATGCTCAGCTAATTTTGTTTTTGTTTTTTGAGACGGAGTTTCGCTGGAGTGCAATCGCTCAATCTTGGCTCACTGCAACTTCTGCTTCCCAGGTTAAAGCAATTCTCCTGTCTCAACCTCCTGAGTAGCTGGGATTACAGGTGTGCACCACCAAGCCTGGCTAATATTTTGTATTTTTAGTAGAGACGGGATTTCACTATGTTAGCCAGGCTGGTTTCAAACTCCTGACCTCAGGTGATCCGCCTGCCTCGGCCTCCCAAAGTGCTGGGATTACAGGTATGAGCCACCAGCCTGGTTCCTTTACTTTCTTAATAAACTTGCTTTCACTTTACTCTATGGATTCAACTCAAATTCTTTCTTGCAAGAGATCCAAGAACCCTCTCTTGAGGTCTGGAATGGGACCCCTTTCTCGTAACATAGGAAAACCTAATAATTCATGGAGTGTTTACACCGCATGCAGTGGTGGCTACAAAAACCTTAGCCTATCAAAATACACATAATATTTGTAAGACATCCTACTGCAAGTCTCTGGCACTCAAAAATGTTGGTACCTGACCAATTCTTCATGATAAAACGTAGAACCCAGCCTTCCAGGGATATTCCAATTTTGCTAATTTGAAATATTCCTTAAAACTGATTTCACTTTCCCTTGGATGATCATTCAAATCATAAAGGCAAGTAAGAGCACTGACTGCAAGTCTCCATCGCAAGCCCTTGGGCAAGTCACTCAGCTTTGCTGGGAAGAACCACCCTCCCCACTCTCAAGATCCAAGAACCATTTCTGGAATGAACCAACTCTGAGGGAGCCAAGCCATGTTAACATCAATGGAAATGCTTTCACAGCTCACAGCCAATAAGTAAATTGGCCCTTGTTTCATTTCAAAGAAAGGTATTAGAAATTCTGTGCTACATAACTGTGTCCATCCTACCCTCAGGTCTTTCCAATGGAGCTTTTAAGAGCGAGCAAATAAAGTTTTATTGGTTCAACAAAGTCTGCTGCCCAGGGGTCTATATTCACACTATTATTGAGAATGAAACCCTGTTAACTTATTAAATAAACCAAGTATCTCTAAGCTAAAAAAAGCTGATATTAACCATCGTCATCATTTAGTATAAAAACTGCATCTCAAATCCATGATCAGAAAACCAAAAAAAGCCCTCTAGAAAAGTAATTAAGATACATACAGTTCTTCATTAGTCGTGAAAGAAATGATCTTATCCCAGAATTTTCCACTAACCCATCAGTGGAACAATAATTCATGTAATAATAAATATTTCCACGGTTTGCAAATATTAACTAGACCTGCCTCTTGGCTTTTTTGACAATGAGAAATCTGTACCAAATGATTAACAGAGCTCAAGTCCAAGGAGGAAAATTATTCTATTCCCGAGCACTGTCACACCAAAGCTGAAACCAAGGTTTAAAAAGCACAATCGACCAGGCGCGGTGGCTCACGCCTGTAATCCCAGCACTTTGGGAGGCCAAGGCGGGTGGATTACAAGGTCAAGAGATCAAGACCATCCTGGCCAACATGGTAAAACCCCGTCTCTACTGAAAATACAAAAATTAGCTGGGCTTTGTGGCATCCACCTGTAGTTCCAGCTACTCGGGAGGCTGAGGCAGAAGAAGCACTTGAACCCGGGAGGTGGAGGTTGCAGTGAGCCGAGATTGTGCCACTGCACTCCAGCCTGGCCACAGAGCGAGACTCAGTCTCCAAAAAAAAAAAAAACACAGCACAATCTCAAAACAAAGAAGCGAGTCACATCTATTAGGTTTCTTTACACACAAAATAAAGGAAAAACTAGATATGTATGTAAATACAGAAAAGCAAATATTTCTATTTTCAAGCTCATATTTCTTTTCTTTTTTTTTTTTTTTTTGAGACGGAGTCTCGCTCTGTCGCCCAGGCTGGAGTGCAGTGGCCGGATCTCAGCTCACTGCAAGCTCCGCCTCCTGGGTTTACGCCATTCTCCTGCCTCAGCCTCCCAAGTAGCTGGGACTACAGGCGCCTGCCACCACACCCAGCTAGTTTTTTGTATTTTTTAGTAGACACGGGGTTTCACCGTGTTAGCCAGGATGGTCTCGATCTCCTGACCTCGTGATCCGCCCGTCTCGGCCTCCCAAAGTGCTGGGATTACAGGCTTGAGCCACCGCGCCCAGCCATATTTCTATTTTCAAAGCAAATATTACTATTTCCAGCTCTTTTCTTTTCCTTGTTTTTCCCTTAAATTACACGTACTTCATTTTTTAAAAATTGGCCATTATATCTGTAGCTTTATAACCGCTTCCTGATTCACAGCAACCCTACAGAGTTCTCATTTCCACAGAAGGGAAAATATGCACCCATCCAATCCAACCTTTTCAATGCCACAGGAAGAAAAACTTGTCCTAGAAGTTCTGCAGAGATGGTTCCCTTCTCCTGAGCATTCTACACGGGAGTAAATGCAGTGCAAAATCAGATTCGGAATATATTCTCTCTCAAGGAAGAGTTTAAAACATCGCCATTAAGAGGAGTTATGACCATATGTTTCTTTGAGAGACAGATCTCTCAAAGAAACCAAAAAAAAAAAAAAACTTTGCAAATGTTATCTCTACATCCTGAGACAAATAGTATCCCCATTTTACAGAAGAGGGAGCTGAGGATCAAGAAAGGACAAGTAACTTTTCACACAATCTCTAAAGAACAATTTTTTTAATTGTGTAATTTTTGTTTTAGTTGCACACTAAACCATCCTGGCTAACCCGGTGAAACCCCGTCTCTACTAAAAATACAAAAAAAAATTAGCCGGGCATGGTGGTGCGTGCCTGTAGTCCCAGCTACTGGGAGGCTGAGGCAGGAGAATGGCGTGAACCCAGGAGGCAGAGCTTTCCCTGTTCAAAAGCAAGCAAAATCTATGATTTGTACAACCAGGCATTCAGAGAAAAGGGAAACCACTGGTATTCAGAGTGGTCTTGATTCACCACCATTAAGTACCCAAATATTTTATCAGCAACATTTAAAAAATAAGGCTTTATTTTCCTCCATTTAATGAACTGTCCATTCTCCATTTTCTCCATTTAAGTGAATGTCTACTTCCACTACACAGTTATCCACACTATGCAACGTAAAAAAATACAAGGGCCAGTTTTTTGTATTTTGGGGGTATTTTTTCAATTTACATAAATATGAAAAGCAAAAAAAAAGGATTCTCCCTATTCGTTTTATTGGAAAATAAAACATTTAGCAAAATATATGTTGCTTTTGCTAAAACATTCTAGAACTCTTGTTTTCAGCAAAGGAGTTAACAATTCTTTTCCAAAGTTCAGCTGTGTGGGGGTCAAGGTTTAATACTACTAGACAGAAGATTTTTTAAAATTAACAATAGGAGAGCCTTAGTCAACAGCAGCCTCAATAATCATAATATTCTCCCTAAGTCTGTCAGAAATTTGCCAAGCATTGTTGTTGTTGTTTCACAATATTTTTGTTTCTTTTTTTTTTTTTAATTTTAGGCCCTCCTTTGATAGTATTGTTGAAGTTATTAATTCTTCCCCGGATAAGGGTTTTTCCACAAGCAATGAAGAGAGTGAAAGTAATAGCAAAGCAACAGTAGGTCTCCGAAGACAAGCCTTTGGTCACCACTCTTTATCATGAAGATTATCTTGCTTAGAATTAAAATCAACAACTACTTGTTTAAAAAAAAAAAAAAAAGTCTTTAAGTTATGCAAAAAATCTTAGGACTTGCTAGCGGAAATCCTATACTCCAAACATATTAACATCATCTAAAAACAAAAAAACAAGTATTTATTTGACCCTGCCTATGTGAGCTTTGGTAAATAAGATACTATAAGAAATTTTAGCTCTAATGATTTCTTATTATTTGTCTAACTTAACCAAAGCAAGATAAACAATGGCTAAAAACATTTTCCTGTCACTAATTTCATATTCTCAAAGTTTATTATATCAGAAAAGAGTTGGATAGGCCTTAAGCAGAATGAAGTCTAACTATATCTAAAAGCATTTCTCTACCATGATCATCTTTCCCCACTAGATAACTGACCTTCGCCTAATGTTGATATAAGTTTAATGGAAATGCATTAACAGAGTCTCCAAATTCAGTTCAGTGCCTCACAAGTTAACCCAAGTTAACCCTTCTTCAATTTTCTTGGCAGCCTTCATGGTCCCCTGTGCAGGAGCTACCTGGAGTCGCCCATGTTGAACTAATTTAAACAAAATTCAATTATCTCATTTTCATCAAAGAATCACAGGAAATTCTTGCCATAATAAGGAGTTGCCTGTGGAACAACTATTAGGAAAAGAAGACAAGCATCTATAGGAAATAAATAATTCATTTTTTTCTCTGAGGTTTTACACACAGAAGAAAATACTAAATAAGAACTAATCGGCCGGGCGCGGTGGCTCACGCCTGTAAACCCAGCACTTTGGGAGGCCGAGACGGGCGGATCACGAGGTCAGGAGATCGAGACCATCCTGGCTAACCCGGTGAAACCCCGTCTCTACTAAAAATACAAAAAAAAATTAGCCGGGCATGGTGGTGCGTGCCTGTAGTCCCAGCTACTCGGAGGCTGAGGCAGGAGAATGGCGTGAACCCAGGAGGCAGAGCTTGCAGTGAGCCGAGATGGTGCCACTGCACTCCAGCCTGGGCGACAAAGCAAGACTCTGTCTCAAAAAATAAATAAATTAATTAAAAATAAGAACTAATCACGGCTAACAATGAGTACCTAATGTTTCAGAGTTAAGACCTTTGTGGACCGGGCGTGGTGGCTCATGCCGGTAATCCCAGCACTTTGGGAGGCCAAGGCGGGCGGATCACTTGAAGTCAGGAGTTCGAGACCAGTCTGGCCAACATGGTGAGACTTCGTCTCTATAAAAATACAAAAGTCAGCTGTGTCTGGTGGCGCATGCCTATAATGCCAGCTACTTGGGAGGCTGAGGCAGGAGAATCACTTGAACCCAGGAGATGAAGGTTGCTGTGAGCTGAGGTCAGGCCACTGCACTCCAGCCTGGGTGACAGAGTGAGACACTGTCTCAAAAAAAAAAAAAAAAAAAAAAACTTTGCAAATGTTATCTCTACATCCTGAGACAAATAGTATCCCCATTTTACAGAAGAGGGAGCTGAGGATCAAGAAAGGACAAGTAACTTTTCACACAATCTCTAAAGAACAATTTTTTTAATTGTGTAATTTTTGTTTTAGTTGCACACTGATAGGATAACACGTATCACACTCAATAGCTTATAAAATCTGAGTTTTCCATCTAGTTAGCAAAAATCATTACTTAGAATAGGAGCCTCCAGATGGTATAAATGTAGGCTGCCCAATATGGTAGCCACTGGCAGCCATATGTGGATTTTGAGCATTTGAAATGAGGCTGGGCCAAATTGAGATATATTGTTAAATATAAAATATACATAGTATATATATAAATATACATTCATTTTGATTATATGTTGAAATTATATTTTCAATATATTGAGTTAAAATATTTTACTAAAAATAATTTCACCTGTTTCTTTTTGTTTTAAATGTAGCTACCAGAAAACTTAAAATGACATCTGTGGCTCACATTTGTGGCTCACATTCTATTTCTCTTGGACAGCACTGAATACACTGTTTACGAACACTTTTCTGCGCACCAGAAGATGAGTTACTGGATTGATATGAGAGCCCAGGACATCCAAATTGCTGGTTAAGGTTTCACTGACATCAAACCTTGTTGATTTCAATAATTCAATCATGAATTCATTCAGGCAACAAATAATTATTTACTGAGCAACTGCTATGTTCCAGGCAAAATAATACAACGTCTGGTACATGGGCCTGTCTCTAGAGAATTTCATAAGGAATCTTTTGGATGATGACCCAGTTATACCACTTAATACTTTGGTTATAAGGGTGTATAACTATTAATAGTAAAAACCAAATGGCATTGGAGCACATTTTAAATATGGCAGAGAGTGAAGGCGATGGAGCTAACATCAAGGCAAAGACCTCATTATTTCAACATGTGAGGTGGATTGACTTAAAGCAAAACTGCCCAATGTCCATTTCAATCTTCATCTGAATATAAGGTCAAATACAAGTTCGATTCAGAGGAAGGTCTCTTTCAAATCTAACCCTCATTCACCTGCAAAGCCAAGGTAGAGAGTAACTGATTTTACTTTAGCCATACTGTCGTAAATGTCTGCTAGAGTTTCTTACTAAAAACAATGAAAGTGACTAAATCTTACAAAGTCTACTAGCATATTAACATTTCTGTGTGGCATAAGGCACTAATATAAGTGCTTTTAAAAATAAATTTCACGGGGTTCCCTCTCTCAGCTTTGGAGCCCCTGCTCCCTCTGTCTCTGTACAGTGGAGCTTCTTTCTTTATTCCCCCTTTTTTCTTGCCTATTAAACTCTCTGCTCCTTAAAAACCAAAATCACAGTAAACCCGTAAAGAAACCCTTACCTATGCTCTAGATCACAACAAACACAAAATCATCAACACACTAACCACAATTTTTTGTGTAGCTTCCCTTTCCTTTGCCATTAGTTTAACAATATTGGTAAAATGTTCTAGCAGTTTATTTTTACTCCTACTTGGAGCAACTGCAATGTAACTGACCTTCCTACATGAAAGATGGTCTAGAAGAGAACTTATTTCCCTACCGAAGAAAAAAAAAATGCCTGTTAAAAAAATAAATAAATAAAACAACCATAATATTGAAAAGAATAATGTTCCTCACCAAATCACCAACCAGTCTACTGAGCTAAAATCCTAGATACTTTTATGTGGCTTCCTTATATGTAAAAATAAACTGGTTATATTTCCAAAGGAATGTGATCTCACAGTTCCATTCCAATTCAGCTGAAGTCCCAGCAAATACACTAAGAGTTCTGCTTGAGTAAGAACCAAGCTCGTGGTTTCAAAATTACATTTCATGGAAGATTTGAGCAGAAGACATTTTGTGTCTGATCCAGAAATCCCAGAACACTGTCAGTTAGATACCGCCAGTGCAAACGAAGAGAAAGCAAGCACCAAGGTAGTATCTAATTAAGACATCAAACCACCGCCTTGAATGACTTGCTTTTCTTGTTCCTGCTAGATGAAGTTTTCTTCATGGTATTATTAATATTCCAGCAAGGCAAAAAAAAGATTGCTACATTAAAACGTGGTATAAATGCAAGCTTCAAGATGCAATAAACTCTTAAGGGACTAAGCCTCAGGGGCATTAATTTCCTCTTTTGCGAATGAATGCTCAGATCTTGCTGGTCTCACTGTTCTTCCAATAAAATTTTAAATACAAATCTTTAGGCTCTGAATTTCTGAACCAGTGAAGAAGTCAAGTCAGTTCAAGCACTCGGGTATTTGAGTGCCTGTTATGTGCAGAAACATGCATCCTGTGCAGAAGACAAGAACAAGGACCACATCACCCCACCTCTCGGAAAGTTTACAGTCTGTATTAATTTCTTAGGACTGCTGGGACAAATTATCACAAATTCTGTGGCTTAAAACAACAGAAACTTATTCCCTCATGCTCTCTGCAGGGCCACATTCCCTTTGAAGGCTCAGGGGTAGAATCTTTTTGTAGAATCTGTTCCTTGCCTCTTCTAGCTTGTGGTGGCTGCTGGCATTCTCTGGCATTCCTTGGCTTGTGGTCACATCACTCCAATCTGTGCCTCTGTCTTACATGTGCTCTGTGAAGATGATCTCCTGCCTGTCTCTATTAAGGATACTTGTGATTGGATATCCCACGTCACCCAGGAAAACCTCTCCACATCAAGATCCTTAATTTCATCACATCTGCAAAGACCATGTTCCTTTATGGCAACATTCACAAGTTCCAGATATTAGAACCTGGTCTATTGGGAGGAGGCCTTTATCCAGCTCACAGTTCCCAAGCTTCTGTGGGGAGTGGGGGATCCCAGCCATGAAACTGAAAACCAAGCAAAGCAGCACAGGGTAAGTAGGTGCTAAACTATATGTTATCAAAAATCCTTCCACTTGAGTTCAGGGAAAACGATCCATGCTGCCTAAATAGGAATGGTTCTCCTGGGACCTGATGAGGCTTACTGTCTCCCAGATGTTCTCAAACGATTGTATGAGCCTCTGAAGGGTTTCTGTAAGCCCTATAGTATTTATCATTATAGCTACTTTGAATGGCCTCCTGCTTATATCATCTTTATTTCACTGAACCTCCGTTCCATTTCTGTTCCACCTCATTATGATCTTGGCAGGGTTTTGTTTTGTTTTGTTTTGTTTTGTTTTGTTTTGAGACGGCGTCAGTCTGTCACCAGACTGGAGTGCAGTGGCGCAATCTCGGCTCCCTGCAACCTCCACCTGCTGGGTACAAGCAATTCTCCTGCCTCAGGCTCCTGAATAGCTGGGACTACAGGCACCCGCCACCACACCCGGCTAATTTTTTTTGTATTTTTAGTGGAGACGGGATTTCACCATGTTGGCCAGGATGGTCTCAATCCCTTAACCTCATGATCCGCTTGCCTTGGCCTCCTAAAGTGCTGGGATTACAGGCTTGAGCCACCACACCTGGCCCGTAGGGTTTTTTTGTTGCTATTTTGTTGTTGTTGTTTGGCTTGGAGCCAGTCTTTTCATGGCTGTAGTCAGCAACGACCTTATAAGACAAAAGAGACACAGAAAGGTTTCTGCTGCCCCAAATTATTACTCTACAGGACATGTCACAGTGCCTAAAATTCCTCACATTTCCTCCTTGGACAAAAGCCCACTGTTTAAACTCAAATATTATTTTGTAGTGGATTGCACATTAAATCACAGTTACTGTGTCTTCGGATACATTATTTCCAAAATATACATTTGTCAAAAGATTAGTTCTGTTGAGTTTTGTTAATGAGTGTCCTGTGAGTCTTTAAAAACCAAAACAAATACAATAAATGAGTCCAAATTCAAGGTTTTTGTTTTTTGTTTTTTGTTTTTTTAAGTTAAACTTTAACCATCAGACATCTCACAGCCTGGCTGAGAGGGCCTGGTGAACCTCCAAAAGGGGTATGCATACAGTCTGCAGAGTTCCCCAAACTCATTCATACACAGAAGCCTCTTTTCTTCTTCTTTTTTTTTTTTCTTTTTTTTGAAACGGAGTCTCACTCGGTCGCCCAGGCTGGATGGTGCCATCTCGGCTCACTGCAACCTCATCCTCCCAGGTTCAAGTGATGCTCCTGCCTCAGCCTCCCGAGTAGCTGGGACTACAGGCACGTGCCACCACGTCTGGCTAATTTTTTATTTTGTCTCCAACCTGGGCAACAGAGTAAGACTTCATCTCAAAAAAAAAAAAAAAGTACTCACCATAGCTTCATACATTTTAGATAATTGAGAGGCTCTACTCCCATACTTTCAGGATGTCATTTATAGCAGCAGTCCCCAACCTTTTTGGTAGCAGGGACTGGTTACATGGAAGACAATTTTTCCATGAACATTGGGAGGTGGGGGAATCGTTTGAGGATGATTCAAGTGCATTACATTTATTGTGTTCTTTATTTCTACTATTACTTTGTAAATATATAACAATTATACAGTTCACCATAATGTAGAATCAGTGGGAGCCCTGAGCTTGTTTTCCTACAACTGGATGGTCCCATCTGGGGGTGATGAGAGACAGTGACAGATCATCAAGCATTAGATTCTCATAAGGAGCGTGTAACCTAGATCCCTCTCATGTGCAGTTCACAAGGTCCATGCTCCTATGAGAATCTAATGCCACTGCTGATCTGACAGAAGATGGAGTTCAGGTGGTAATGTGAGCGATAGGGAATGGCTATAAACACAGATGAAGCTGGGCTGGCTTGCCTGCCTGCTGCTCACCCTCTGCTGTGTGGCCCGATTCCTAACAGGCCACACAGCAGGAGGTGAGTGGTGAGGAAGCAAGTGAAGGTACCGGTTCTATGTCCTGGGGTTAGGGACCCCTGATTTATAGCATTTGAATCAATGCAACACCCTGGAGAAGGGCAGAAGCGATAGCAAACGGAGAGTTCTGCTTTTGGACATCTACCGGCTGCCTTTTGATTTTTAGCAACATGTTAGGATCCAAGATTATTCTGTAAGAACAAAGGCGGAACCTGAGACCACTGAGGTTGGCCAAGATCCACTGAAATTGGCCAGCCATGAGAATCAAGTTCTAAAGAAGGCAAGAAGCAAAGACAAGAAGCAGTATCAGGGTAAGAGCAGGCAGAGTTGAGGCCAAGGAACACTAAAGGCTGGGATGTGAAAAGACAGACTATTTGAAACTGTGAACCATGTCATAAAATTTGCATAAAATCAGAATCAATAGGTAAATAGTAATCTAAGTTGATGCAGAGAAAGGAGGCAGAAAATAAGATGAAGCTATCATGTGTTGGGGACATCGCATGTTCAGACTCTGAGCCCATTTTCCAGGCACCCGGATTGACTCCCATGTTCCAAAAGAGATCTAACAAGTGTGGGTTAGCCGAACTCCCATTCCTGGCTTCTGAAGCCTCAGATCACACAAACTCTAGGAACTCCAGAGGTCATACCACAGAGCTAGGACTTGGCATTAGGATAATACCATGATACTTCTTGCCATTCTTTGCTTATTTCTCTTACAGCCATTTGGCTAGAAACCTATGCAATATATTTAGGTATAGCAGCTTCATCATTACAGTAAAGTGAGAATTTTGAATTTGGCTGAGGAGTCAGGCAGATATTGATGGAAATTTTTGAAGAAAAACATTGCATGAACTTTCACCAAAATTCCCACACTGGAATAAATGCTGAACACTTATTACAAAAGTACAAAGATTTATTTATCTTAAAGACAAAATGAAAACAAGTGAATTTTGTCTATTCTTTGAACTATACTAATCTGTGAAACTCAAAGAAGCTGAAAATGTAGCTGATAATTTTTGTTGCCTTCCCAACTCCTTGCATTTAATCGCTGAGACCAAATCTACTAGGTGGCATTTCAGCAGGGTTGTCACATAACTAATCATGCCAACCTCCAATGGGCACTACAATGATCAGCCATCAGGAACTGGCATCCTGACTGTGCTAGCGCAGTGCGATGTATTTCCAGGAGGAGGGGGCAGGCAGGAAGAGACAGCCTTCCAGAATGTCAATTTGAGGTGGGGGCTAAATATAATGAGGACAGGACTCAGGAGAGTCACCAAACAAAGCCTGAGTTCAAAGAATTGCCCATCTTTGGGTGCTCTGAGTTTTTAGACTTCCTTCCTTTAAATTGTATTTACCTTCCGATGAAAGGAATGTGAAAGGGTCCCCGTTACACATTCTCATAGCTCAGTTCACCCACTGTAATATCAAGGATTCACTCTTTACGCCGAAGAGTTGTTGTGCAGGTGTAGGTCCAGGCTTTGCATAGGCTATGAAACTTCTGGTGTGGAATATTAAAGAAAGCTTGAGCTCTCCTCTTCCTTCCAGGCCAGTACTGAAAATCAGGGGCTCAAGAAATCTCCCAATGAAAGAAACCCACATCACAGAAAGGCAGGCTGAGTTCAAACCCAAGGGAAAGAAGAAAAGCACATACAGGTTGGCCCAGTTTTGCTCAAGACTTTTTTTAAAAATTATTTTTTATTTTATTTATTTATTTATTTATTTTGGGGGTGATGGATTTTTGCTCTTGTCACCCTGGCTGGAGTGCAACGGCATGATCTTGGCTCACTGCAACCTCTGTCTCCTGGGTTCAAGCAATTCTCCTGCCTTAGCCTCCCAAATAGCTGTGATTACAGGTGTGCACCACCTCGCCTGGCTAATTTTTGTATTTTTAGTAGAAACGGGGTTTCACCATGTTGTCCAGGCTGGTCTCGAACTCCTGACCTCAGGTGATCCACCTGCCTTGGCCTCCCAAAGTGCTAGGATTACAGGCATGAGCCACTGCACCCTGCTCTAGGCTTTTAGAAAAGAGGGTCTTGTTCCCTCTGTTGGAGTGGTGAGATCCAGAAAGCTAGTAGGACCCAATCCTGGGATGTGGGAAGGAAGGCATGAACCAGGTCACTTAGGCCTACCTCTGGCCTGGCATAGGCCCGTCAAAAATAACAAGAGGCTGAGTGTGGTAGCTCACGCCTGTAATCCCAACACTTTGGGAGGCCAAGACAGGAGGATTGCTTGAGCTTGGGAGTTCCAGACCAGCCTGAGTGAAACAGCCAGACCTTGTCTCTACAAAAAATAAAAAATAATTAGCCAGGCATGGTGGCATGCACCTGCAGTCCCAGCTACTCAGGAGACTGAGGTGGGAAGATCGCTTGAATCCAGGAGTCCGAGGCTGCAGTGAGTTATGATCGCAACACTGCACTCATGACAGAATGCAGTCTGGGTGACAGAGCAAGACTCTGTCTCTAGAACAACAACAACAACAACAAAGAAAAGAGCAAGTAGAGTCCCCAGAAGGTCATCACAGTCCAAAGCAGCTACTCACCAAAGTAGACAGAGCAGAATAAGAGCTAGAGTTATGAATAAAGAGTACGTCATGGCATAGAGTTTCTTTTCTCTCCATATAGAAAGGGAGAGAGAGGCCTAAATGCAGAGACAAAGCACGGTGCAAGCCACAGGGAAATCTTCAATTCAGGGTTTTCAATTCAGGAATTATGAGTCTGCCCAGACTTTCTTGGACATCTGACTTGAAGAAGAGAGGAGATGAAAGGATGGCCTGAAAATCATTTTTCTTTTGCTGCAGAATGGGGACTCTATGAATATTGCCATGTATCATCTTTTGGGAGTTCCTTAGAGATAATGACGCCATCCATTAAAATCTGACAAGTAAAACTCTTGAACACAGATGAATTTCACCATCAGGCTGGCTTCTCAACTGCTGCTGCAACACAATCTCTCCCTCCGAAATCTAAAAACACCGGCAGAGTAGACCATCCTTTTTTTAAGCCTCATTAAATGTTTGGGTCTCAAGATATAGTCACAGTATTTGCAGAATAAGAGTAAGTCTCACGGTGAAACTAGAAAAATTATCAGGATGAGTGGGAGCACTCAAGGAAACATTCTCTCTTCCTGGTTTACATTACTGATCCATAATATCTAGTGCAAAATCAAAAGAGTTGCATTGTGCAATTTACTAGTTTGATAACTTGAACTGGACATTTCTCTGAACCCCAATTTCTTCACCTATAAAATGAGAATGATACTAACAGCTATTATATGGAATTCCAATGAGAATCAAATAAGATGATGCATAAGATACTGCTGCACAAGTACTTCTGTAATGGTTACTACTTCTCTACCACTTCTCTGAGAAATAGAATACTGGACTATAAATTATAAGACGTATACTTCATATTCACTAACACCAGTAATTAAGAACCTTGGCCAGACATGGTGGCTCACACTTGTAATCCCAGCACTTTGCGAGGCCAAGGTGGGTGGATCACCTGAGGTCAGAGATCGAGACTAGCCTGGCCAACATGGCGAAGCCCTATCTCTATTAAAATTATAAAAATTAGACAGCCATGGTAGTGGGCACCTGTAATCCCAGCTACTCAGGAGGCTGAGGCAGAATTGCTGGAACTCAGGAGGCGGAGGTTGCAGTGAGCCAATATTGCGCCACTGCACTCCAGCCTGGGTGACAAGAGCGAAACTCTGTCTCAAAAAAAAAAACCTTAAATTTCTCTTCTTGGTTTTTCTTATTTCTAAAATGAAATAGTCTACAATGAGAGAACTATTGGAGTTGTTTGGGTTAAAAAAAAAAAGTCATGGCCTGGCTTGGTAGCTCACACCTGTAATCTCAGCACTTTGACAGGTGAAGCAGGCAGATTGCTGTCGCTTGAGCCTAGGAGTACGTGACCATCCTGGGCAACATGGTGAAACTGCATCTCTACAAAAAAATACAAAAAGTAGCTGAGCATGGTGGTGTATGCCTGTAGTCCCAGCTACTCTGGGAGGCTGAGATGGAAGAATCACCTGAGCCAGGGAAGTAGAGGCTGCAGTGAACTGTAATCGCACTACTGCACTCCAGCCTAGGTCACAGTGACTTTGTCTCAAGAAAAAAAAGAAAAAAGACACTATGTAATCCAAAATATTAGTATTAAAACCACAGTTTCAAAGTTCTATCACAGTCTGTAATGGTACCGACTCAAATTTGAAGAAAAAATGGAAACTCATCCCATTAATTTAAGAGAAGTGTCACAGAAATCCATTTCAAACACTATTTTCCCCCACCATGATCTGAAGCTATGCATAAATTATCGGAATTCTCTATCCATGCATTCCAATTATACAACTTTTTGCTTCAGATATTCAGGGACTTCTAAGCATGACCTGCCTGAGACCATATTACTCTACTTATCATAAACATGTTGACCCGCATGTTCTGGATTTTCCAAGAGAGGGTATGACAGCGTATCAATATCCCCCCACGTGGTAGATTTACCTATCCTTATGCATGTGTACCTCCCAATAAAACACATTTACACAAGAATAAGGTAAGACTATGAAAATACAGTCTTTTTTTATTCCATCCAAGCCCAAATAATTTTTCTCAAGTTGCTGCCAAGTTGCCCAACACTTAACCTTGTCTAAATATCTTTCTACATCTTAAGCCAAGGATTTATTGGCTGTTAACTTACACTTAACCAAGATTATGAAAAACTGTTGCTGGGATGCTGGAAGAATTACATGTTGCCTCACAGAAAAGGAATGCTGGGGCTTAGCAACTGCCTACAGAGTCACTTACCAAAGCTGTGCTTGTTTTGCCATTTGTTTGGACAGGTTATGTTTCGGAAACTCTTTTAATTTTTATTTATTGGAGATGGGGTATCACTATGTTGCCCAAGCTGCTCTGGAACTCCTGGCCTCAAGTGACCCTCCCACCACAGCTTCCCAAAGTGCTGGGATTACACACATGGGCCACCATGCCTGGCCTCAGAAACTCCTAACATGTTAGTCATAGAATACCTTAATAACCTAAATTCCAACAGAGTGGATTGTTTCCAGTAGAGTTTGTAACTTCTAAAATCATGACTGTGGCTGGGCGCAGTGGCTCAACACCTGTAATCCCAGCACTTTGGGAGGCTGAGGAGAGCGGATCACCGGAGGTCAGGAGTTCAAGACCAGCCTGGCCAAAATAGTGAAATCTTGTCTCTACTAAAAATACAAAAAATGAGCCGGGCGTGGTGGCGGATGCCTGTAATCCCAGCTACTTGGGAGGCTGAGGCAGGGGAATGGCTTGAACCCGGGAGGCAGAGGTTGCAGTGAGCTGAGATGGCACCATTGCACTCTAGCCTGGGCAACAAGAGCGAAACTCCATCTAGAAAAGAAAAGAAAAGAAAAGAAAAGAAAAGAAAAGAAAAGAAAAG
>NC_045438.1:146820208-146836853 GCF_002776525.5 Piliocolobus tephrosceles
AGAAAAGAAAAGAAAAGAAAAGAAAAGAAAAGAAAAGAAAAGAAAAGAAAAGAAAAGAAAAGAAAAGAAAAGAAAAAGTTTAATATAAATTACCCTACAATCCACAATTCAACTCCTAAGTATCTACACCCAAGAGAAGTAAAAACAGGTGTCCACACAAAGACTTTTCCTTTTTTTGAGGCAGAGTATCATTCTGTTGCCCAGGCTGGAGGGCAGTGGCGCCATCACAGCTCACTGCAGCCTCGACCTCCCGGGCTCTGGTAACCCTCCCACTGCAGCTTCCTGGATAGCTGGGACTACAGGCATGTGCCACCACATCCACCTAATTTATTGTATTTTTGGTAGCGATGAGGTTTCACCATGTTGCCCAGGCTGGTCTCGAACTCCTGGGCTCAAGCAATCCACCAGCCTCAGCCTCCCAAAGTGCTAGGATTACAGGCGTGAGCCACCATGCCCAGCCAATGCAAAGAGTTATGCACATATGCTCATAGAAGTATTATTCATAGTAGCTACAAAAATGGAAACAACTCACATATCCATCACCTGGTGACTAGACAGGCAAATGTGGTATGTCCACATGACGGAGCACTACACAGCAATGAAAAGGATCAAACTACTGATACATGCTATGACATAGACTGACCTCATAAACTTTATGGTGAGCAAAAGAAGCCAGACAAAAAGGCCATTAATTGTAAGATTCCACCTCCATAAACTGTTCTGAAAATGTAGATGTATATAGAGGTAGAAACTAGTGGTTTCCTGTGACCGGTGGGTGGGAATAGAAATTAATCACAGTGGACAGCAGGGATCTTTAAGGAATGATAGAAAGTTCTAGAAACGGTGAAAGTAGTACAATTCTGTAAGTCTCCCCACACCAAAAATCATCAAATTGTATACTTAAATGTGTGCGTGTGTGTGCACATGTGTGTATTAAAGACAAATATTTGGCCGGGCAAGGTGGTTCACGCCTGAAATCCCAGCACTTTGGGAGGCTGAGGTGGGTGGATCACGAGGTCAGGAGTTCAAGATCAGCCTGGCCAAGATGGTGAAACCCTGACTCTACTAAAAATACAAAAATTAGCTGGGCGTAGTGGCGGGTGCCTGTAACCCCAGCTACTCAGGAGGCTGAAGCATACAAGTACTTGAACCCAGGAGGCGGCGGCTGCAGTGAGCTGAGTTCATGCCGCTGCACTCCAGCCTGGGCAAGACAGAGCGAGACTCCAACTCAAAAAAAAAAAAAGACAAACATTCACCCTTTTCAGACACACAAATAATGTTGGAGGAAAAATCGAGTTTTGAAAATGTGCATCTGTGGCTGGATACAGTGGCTCACTCCCGTAATCCCAGCACTTTGGGAGGCCGGGGCAGGCTGATTACCTGAGGTCAGGAATTCGAGACCAGCCCGGCCAACATGGTGAAACCCTGTCTCTACTAAAAATACAAAAAAAAAAAACAGGCAGGAGAATCTCATGAGCCCAGGAGACGGAGGTTGCAGTGAGCCGAGATTCGTGCCACTGTATTACAGCCTGGGCAAGACTCTGTCTCAAAAAAAAAAAAAAAAAAAAATTTTTGTGGTAATGTACTTATGTTCAAACATTTCTAATTAGGTTTATAACTTTTGAGCTCTAAGGTACATTAAAATGGTACGTAGAAGTTGTGCTGTAGCCGGGCGCGGTGGCTCAAGCCTGTAATCCCAGCACTTTGGGAGGCCGAGACGGGCGGATCACGAGGTCAGGAGATCGAGACCATCCTGGCTAACACGGTGAAACCCCGTCTCTACTAAAAATACAAAAACTAGCCGGGTGAGGTGGCGGGCGCCTGTAGTCCCAGCTACTCCGGAGGCTGAGGCAGGAGAATGGCATAAACCCAGGAGGCAGAGCTTGCAGTGAGCTGAGATCCGGCCACTGCACTCCAGTCCGGGCAACAGAGCGAGACTCCGCCTCAAAAAAAAAAAAAAAAAAAGAAGTTGTGCTGTTAAAACTCCATTTTAGTCCGGGAGTGGTGGCTCAGGCCTCTAATCCTAGCCCCTTTGGGAGGCCCAGGCAGGCAGAACACCTGAGGTCAGGGGTTCAAGAACAGCCTGGCCAACATGGCAAAACCTTGTCTTTACTAAAAATACAAAAATTAGCCAGGCGTGGCAGGGAGCAGTGACTCACGCCTGTAATCCCAGCACTTTGGGAGGCCAAGGCAAGCGGATCACAAGGTCAAGAGATCGAGACCATCCTGGCTAACACCATCTCTAATAAAAAATACAGAAAACCAGCTGGGCGTGGTGGCGGGTGCCTGTAGTCCCAACTATTCAGGAGGTTGAGGCAGGAGAATTGCTTGAACCTGGGAGGCTGAGGTTACAGTGAGCTGAGATCACACCATTTCACTTCAGCCTGGGTGACAGAGTGAGACTCTGTCTCAAAAAAACAAAACAAAACAAAAAAGAACTGGCCAGGCACGGTGGCTCATGCCTGTAATCCCAGCACTTTGGGAGGCCGAGGTGGGTGGATCACGAGGTCAGGAGTTCAAGACCAGCCTGGCCAACATAGTGAAACCTCGTCTCTACCAAAAATGGAAAAATTAGCTGGGCATGGTGGCAAGCACCTGTAATCCCAGCTACTTGGGAGGCTGAGGCAGGAGAATCGCTTGAACCAGGGAGATGGAGGTTGCAGTAAGCTGAGATCATGCCACTGCACTCCAGCCTGGGCAACAGAGTTTGCACATGTGTGTATTAAAGACAAATATTCGGCTGGGCAAGGTGGCTCAATTCTAGATTGTGAATCTAGAAATCCTACTTGGTCCATTTTTTTCTCATTCATTCTTTTAAGTAATACTTATTTAGTACTTTCTGTGTGCATGTGCCAGGCATTGTTTTAACCATCGAGGAGACAGAAAAGAACAAAATTAATTCAAGTCCCTGCAGGCTTAGAGCTTTTACTAGTGACGGTAAAATATATGTTTAAAAGGAGCAACTATTAACACTATTGAGAAGAATAAAGCAGAAAGGAGGAGATTTTTGTCTCAAAAAGAAAGAAAGAAAGAAAGAAAAACCCTTTTTTAATTGTAATGTGAACTAGCGTTTGTCACTCAGCCTAGCTCCCACCTACTCCCCTTCAGGGTCGGTAGGAATGAAATGGCTGGAACATTCCAAACACATTCCAGATTCCATATTGTTTCATCCCTCCATGTTTTTGCACATCATGGTTTCCAAGCCTAAGACATTCCTTTCTTTGACTGTCTCTCAAAATGCTACGTATCTTTTAAACCCCAACTCAAGAAAGTCTTCGCTTACCCAATAAACAATCACTCCCTCCTCTACTTTAATTCTATGCTTTGTATATACCACCATTATCACCCCTATCAAACAATATTGGAATTGATTCCATTACTGCCATCTCCCCTACTGTGAAAGGCAAAGGGTTTCAAGTTAAAAGGCAGTTCTATCTTATATGTGTGCGACTCTGGATAAGTCACGTTACTTCTGAGTCTCGATTTCTTCTTCTGTAAGGTAAACACAGATATTATCCCATCTCTCTTAGACTACTAATGAGGCTTAAGTAAGATAATATATGTGAAAGTATTTTTTTTTTTTTTTTTTTGAGATGGGGTCTTGCTCTGTCGCCCAGGCTGGAGTGCAGTGGCCGGATCTCAGCTCATTGCAACCTCCGCCTCCTGGGTTCATGCCATTGTCCTGCCTCAGCCTCCCAAGTAGCTGGGACCACAGGCGCCTGCCACCTCGCCCGGCTAATTTTTTGTATTTTTAGTAGAGACGGGGTTTCACCGTGTTAGCCAGGATGGTCTCGATCTCCTGACCTCGTGATCCGCCCGTCTCAGCCTCCCAAAGTGCTGGGATTACAGGCTTGAGCCACCGCGCCCGGCTTGTGAAAGTATTTTTATCAACTATAAAGTACTGACAAATTTTAGTTTGAATAGATGGGATTTTTTTAAGGTATTTAATGGACCACACGATTTAGGAAAAAGATGTGATCTCTCCATTCTGTTGAAACTGCTCTAGTGAAGACTCCCAGTGAGCACTGACCTCCAAAATGCCTAAACCCACAGGTCTATTCTCAGTTCTCACCTTCATCCTTCAGCAACACTTGACACAGATGGTCTTGCCTTCCTCCTGGAAACACTTAATTCCCTGGGCTTTCACCCCAGCGGCACTCCCTTTTCATTATTACTACTTCCTGCTCACTTCTAAATCTGGAAGACCTTAAAGCTCAGTACCTAGACCTCTTGTCTTTCTATACTCACTCCTCGGTAATCCCAACCAGTCTCCTGGCTTTAAATAGCATTTAATTTCTTACAACTCACATATCTGTCTCTATACTTCTCTGAAAACCAGACCTGTTTACCAAATTGCCTGAATGTTTAAAAAGTATCTTAATTTTGGCCAGGTGCAGTGGCTCACGCCCGCAATCCTAGCACTTTGGGAGGCCAAGTCGGGCGGAGCACCTAAGGTCAGGAGTTCAAGACCAGCCTGTTCAACATGGTGAAACCCCATCTCTAATAACAAAGAAAAATTAGCCAGGCTTGGTGGCAGGTGCCTATAATCCCAGCTACACAGGAGACTGAGGCAGGAGAATCACTGGAACCTGGGAGTCAGAGGTTGCAGTAAACCAAGATGGTGCCACTGCACTCCAGCCTGGACAACAGAGCAAGACTCCATCTCAAAAAAAAAAAAAATTTTTTTTAATTGCACCCAAACTGAACTCCTGGTATCCTATGCTCCAAGCCTGATTCTCATCTCAATTATTAGCTATTTGGTCCTTCTGGGAGTTCAGGACAAAAATCTCAGACTCATACTCCACTCCTCTCTTTGTCTCATACTTTCCATCCAACCCACCAGAAAAACTTTAATATATTCAGACTTCAACTCCTTTTCATTACCTCTATATTACTTTTACCCTGTTACCAAGTCAATATCACCTCTCATTGGGATAATTGAAACAGCTTCCTAAATGGTGTCCCTGTTTCTGCCCCTGCCCACCCCTTTCACCTGGTCTCAGCCCACCAGCCAGAGTTATCCTGTTACAGCAGAGCATTCATCCTTTAAAACATTTCAATAACATCCCACATCCCTCGGTATAAAATCCTAAGCCTTTACCACGGCCTTTAAGGCTCCTTGGCACCTACCCGCCATATTCCTCTTTCCTCTCCTACCACTGTCCCCATTGCTCACTCCACTCCAGCCACTGCACCCTCCTTGCTTTCCCTGAATACATCAGACACTTGTCATTTCCTCTGCCTGCATGCTCTTCTCCTGAGCATCACGTAGGCCATTCCCTCACTTTCTTCAAATCCATCCTCACATGTCACCTTCTCCATGAGGTCATCCCCCACTATCCATCTGAGGTTTGCAACTCTCTCCCCTTCTACTCTTTATTCCTCCTTTCTGCTTTATTCTTCTCAATAGTATTAATAGTTGCTCCTTTTAAACATATATTTTACCGTCACTAGTAAAAGCTCTAAGCCTGCAGGGACTTGAATTAATTTTGTTCTTTTCTGTCTCCTCGATGGTTAAAACAATGCCTGGCACATGCACACAGAAAGTACTAAATAAGTATTACTTAAAAGAATGAATGAGAAAAAAAATGAACCAAGTAGGCTTTCTAGATTCATAAAAAACATACTTCTAAATACCTTTATCTTTAACAATAATGGGCAGAACTATAATCAAAGTTCTTATAGATGGACGAAATTTTAAAATCAGCAAAGTTGGCTGGGCACGTTGGCTCATGCCTGTAATCCCAGCACATTGGGAGACCAAAGCGGGTGGATCACAAGGTCAGGAGTTCAAAACCAGCCTGGCCAATATGGTGAAACCCTATCTCTACTAAAAATACAAAAAAAATTAGCCAGGCCTGGTGGCAGGCACCTGTAGTCCTAGCTACTCCTACTCGGGAGGCTGAGGCAGGCGAATCGCTTGAACGTGGGAGGCGGAGGTTGCAGTGAGCTGAGATTGCGCCACTGCACTCCAGCCTGGGTAACAGAGTGAGGCTCCAACTCGAAAAAAAAAAAGGCTGCGCACGGTGGCTCAAGCCTGTAATCCTAGCACTTTGGGAGGCCGAGGCGGGCGGATCACGAGGTCAGGAGATCGAGACCACCCTGGCTAACATGGTGAAACCCCGTCTCTACTAAAAAAATACAAAAAACTAGCCGGGCGAGGTGGCGGCACCTGTAGTCCCAGCTACTCTGCAGACTGAGGCAGGAGAATGGCGTGAACCTAGGAGGCAGAGCTTGCAGTGAGCTGAGATCTGGCCACTGTACTCCAGCCTGGGCAACAGAGCGAGACTCCGTCTCAAAAAAAAAAAAAAAAATAAGCAAATCTGAGGCCACAAAGGAGAAATTAAAGTAAATTTGGGAACACAAATAAGTACCAAAAGAAACTTACAGCAAATAAATGAGTAGAAATGGTTCTCAGAATACAACTAAATATGCACCTCCTTGACTTAATATAAAAGCCAAAGTTAAGGCCTGGCACAGTGGCTCATGCCTATAATACCAGCAGTTTGGGAGGCCGAGGCGGGTGGATCACCTAAGGTAGGGGGTTTGAGACCAGCCTGACCAACATGGAGAAACCTCGTCTCTATTAAAAATACAAAACTTAGCCTGGCATGGTGGTGCATGCCTGTAAACCCAGCTACTCGGGAGGCTGAGACAGGAAAATCACTTGAACCTGGAAGGCAGAGGTTGCGGTGAGCCAAGATGGCGCCATTGCACTCCAGCCTGGGCAACAAAGCAAAACTCCATCTCAAAAAAAAAAAAAAAAAAAGAAAGAAACAAAGTTAAATAAATGCTTTTGATTTACTTATGAGATGCTTAGCATGCATTATATTCATTATTTTTAGAAGGCATAGCTGAATATTTAGGTTTTCTTTCTGTGTAAGTTTATTGTGAACACCATGGTAGACTGTTCTAGGTTCAGTAATTCAAACTGATCCAAGTGAATGGGCAGTTTTAAATAACCAAGACTATACAATTTGATATCTATAGTAAAGTTTTTAAGTATATTTGGTTATCACTTCAAATATTAACAATACACAGACATTTTTAAATGAACGTATTATTTTAAATGCTGTAATTACAAAGTATTATATTAGTAGTTGCTATATTGATGATACATAATCTGCTAATTAAAATGAAAGTTTCGGAAACATATTTTAAAAAGGATCTTTTCCTATTTTAATACTGATTAATTCCATATTTTTATTCTTAACATTATTATATCTAGGCAAATATCTGTAAGTAAATTACAAATGAGAAGTAATACCTTAACATTCCTATCTGAAACTTCCTAAAGATAAAATGAATATACTCTTCCTTGAACTAAATAATCACTCAGAAGGCAATGCACATTGCTATATTACAGACCTAGAAAATGAAAATCCAAGACTTGAGACTTCGTTTCAAAATGAAATGCTATGCTTCTAAGTGCTATTTATACTAACTGTAAGTTTTTTATTTAACTAAAGACCATTCTATAAAATTAGTAATAGAAAATGTGCTACAGTTCTTGATTTCCACGTCAAGAAACCACTGAGCCATCACTTTATATTTTAGCTGAAAAGTGAATAAACACGAGTTCTTAAACCATATCTAAATCATTGATAGCACTGACAATAGAGAATTTCAGTAAGCCAATTATAGAAAGTCACTATTATCTCAACCTACAGATATTTCAGTTAGAAAATGTAAGGGCCACATACTCCAAGGTGAGGCCATGACCTTCAGCAATATACTCATGCATAGTACGACTTAATAAATACTTGTTGAAGTAAATTTATCTGCACTCAACTGGATATAAGATTTGAATTAAATATAGTTTTACAGAAAAACATTTAAACACATACAAAGTTCTGTCCAAATTGACTTTGAATAGTTCAGTGAATATTTGGTTAATGTGGCTTGAAACTTGTAAGGCAGACAACAAAGGAAGTTTGAAGTAATAAAACATCACTAAGTTATTATGAAAGCAAGTAACAGTACTTCTTATTATGTTTACAGATGCCTAGCCCTGTTTTTTCCTACATCTATGATTTTTTAAAAAACATGAAAACAACCCTATGACATAAGTATTAGGATACACACATTGCAAACGAGGATATTAGGAGCCATGAAAATCCAGTAACCTGGAGGAGGTATCATAGTTAGTAATTGCCTAGGCTATGATTCGAACTCAGGTCTGTTTTACTCCAAAGTCTCTTTCTAAATCTCTGATCTCAACTCTGGGTGGCCATTATAACAAATTCAAACATATTCACTTCAGATATTTGTAGGTAAAACCCTTGTCGGGAAATAATACTGTACTTTCCACCTCCAAAATAATATTCCAGCAGACAAACTTTTATTGAGAACGTTTAAGGAAATCTGAAATTTCCATACAGCACACTTAGTTGAGAGTATACTTTACAGAAATTTTAAAGCATGTTTCTTGAACTAATCCTATCTGAGCTAAGCATTCAAACAAAATAATTGTAATTAATTCGCATTAAGTTTATCATGCCGAGGCCAGGCACGTGGCTCATGCCTGTAATCCCAGCACTTCGGGAGGCCGAGGCGGGCAGATCACCTGAGGTCAGGAGTTTGAGACCAGCCTGGCCAACATAGCAAAACCCGGTTTCTACTAAAAGTACAAAAAGTAGCCAGGCATGGTGGTAGGCGCCTGTAATCCCAGCTACTCAGGAGGCTGAGGCAGAACAATTCCTTCAACCTGGGAGGCAGAGGTTGCAGTGAGCCGAGATTGCACCACTGCACTTCAGGCTGGGCAACAAGAGCGAGACTCCGTCTCAAAAAAAAAAAAAAAAAAAAAAAAGTTTATTATGCCGTTAACTCTATTGTTCAATGATGTAAAACAAACTTTACAAGAGAGGATGTATCTTATTTATAGAAGCAAGCAACAAATCATAGAATCTTAAAAGATTTGAAAAATCTTTTAAGTTATTTAACTTAACCTTCATTTTATTGGTAATAAACAGAAGCCCAGGAAGGTTAAGTAGCTTGTTTATGTTTACACAACTAGAAAGAAGCAAATTGTAATGTTACTTTTTTACTCATAACAAGATAAAAATATTTCCAATTCCCAGTTAATTTATTTGACCAGACCACAGAAAGAAAGTTCTTACTTTCCATGGCAAACAGTCACTTAAACAAGGATTGTAAATACCGTATCAAAATTAACTTTTTATATTACCAACAGTAGTTATGTGAATTTTTAACTACTTTCTCATAGAGGTGAACAAAAACTAATTTTAAGACTTAAAAGAAGGAATAGAAGACTCTTATGACCACTATAAAAACTTGATGTACACCATAAAGATCAAACAAATTTACGGGCTTTGTTATTACAAACTCAAAGTTTTCATTTTGAGATAACTTATTACAAACTCAAGGTTTTAATTTTGAGTCAATTTTATATTGACTCTCAGTCATTAGACATTTATTTTGGGCCATTTTTGGATTTTGTTTACCAAAATGAAGTGTCAAAATGAAGAAAAATAATGGTAACGCAAACCACATAAGCTCTGCTAACACAGAACTTAGAAATATCTACTGCGATATTTAAGAAGTAAATCAATCATATAGCATATTTGCCTACTGGATGCATCAACATTACAAATTTTCCTTAGTGACCATATAATCTGCATTCATTATGTGTGCTAATGTTGAAGAACACATGGTAAAATTAATAAAATTCCATCACAAGTACCCAAATCATCATCCTAAATAAGAAAGGATCTACAGAAAACAGTTTAAAACAAGGAAGTCCAAAGTCATAAATCACTCTGATCACACAGCCGCTCAAAATAACTAGTCAAATCTCTGGGTATAAGCCCCAGACCAAAAATGAAGTCCTCATAGAGTATCTAAAAAGCAACATACCTTTTTTACAGTGGAGAATTCCCAGAGATCAAATTGTAATCCATATAGAAAAGGTATCACCAAAACTTCGAATGATTTAACTGTTCAGTTACTCCAGATGAATCCAGGAATGCCTTGACCTTGTATTGGTACCTCCATATTGTTGGCTGATAGAAAGATCCAGTAAGAACAACGCCGAAGGAAGGAGGTCAGTGCTAGGAAGTACTCCAGCAAGTGCATGATGCTTTATAGATGCTGATAATAGTAATGACACCTATATAATTGAAATTAATTAAAGTTAGCTTCCAAGTTATTCTGCCTCCTCACTTTGTAAAAGAAAGTAATTGTTGCAATAATATATTTCAGTCTTTGATACGAAAACTCAAAACTACGTAGTTCTAGCAGTTGAATCATTTCTAGGTACAAGCCTTCAATAGTAACTGCTATATACAGAATCAAAAGTTGAAGAAGCTAAAAGACAATGTTTGGGTGTTTCCTCAAGTTATTGACAGTGCGTGCAGTTTGATGTTTCATTTGTCTCGTCAAAAGTAAGTCCAAGGGAGTGAGGAAAGCCTCTAGCACTTGGGAATATACGAGAGAAGAAAGTGGAGAAGGTAATAAACTATCTTGGCATTAGAAATAATCTCACAAAACATACCTGAAGATAATAACCTTTAGGTTATTCTGCATGTAGAATTCGAAAAGCCTGTTCTGCATATTCCTAATATTTATATATCACCTCAGATAGGGCATACATTTGCCCACTTTCAACAAACCCCCAACTTCAGTCTCCAAGATGCTTTTCCTTTTTTTTTTTTTTTTTTTTTTTTTTGAGACAGAGTCTGGCTCTGTCACCCAGGCTGGAGTGCAACCGCATGATCTCAGCTCACTGCAACCTCAGCCTCCTGGATTCAACCGATTCTCCTGCCTCAGCCTCCCAAGTAGCTGGGAATACAGGCACGCACCGCTACGCCCAGCTAATTTTTGTATTGTTAGCAGAGAAGGGGTTTCGCCATGTTGGCCAGGCTGGTCTCGAACTCCTGACCTCAAGAGATCCACCCGTCTCGGCCTCCCGAAGTGTTGGGATTACAGTGAGCCACGGCGCCCGGCCCCCAAAATGCTTTTTCTACAAACCAATTGACAGTATGGGATAAACAACTCCTGTATAAAATGGAAAAGCGATGGGAGAAATTGTACCTAAACTGGCAATGTTTACTAGGTGTTGAGTGTTCCCCTCATTCGAGCATGACCCAACCTAGAAACATTCCGAAGTTAAGCTACTTAGGAAACAAAGTTAGGGCGGCTCCTTTAGCCTCTGAAGACGGAGTGGTGTGCGCTGCCTCTTCACCCCGCAGAAGCAGTAACAGCCATCCCTCTTTTGGGCGGGCGTGGCAGATAGAAACAAAAGGTTAAAACACAAAAGGCGGGGCGGAAGGCTGGGTCAGAGGAGCTTCTGGGGCTCACGTTCTGCTTTCTATTCAAACACATTGAAATGGGGTTGGGGGCAGGGGGTGATGGAAAGTGAGAGAGGTGAGGACGGATCCCAAGGATAGCCTGGGTTACTCCGGGTGGATCATGAAATTGAAAGGGGCGAACGGGATGGCTCTAACTAGTGGTCCAGGCCCCATCCCCTCCATCCCTGCATCTCTGACAGTCTGGAACCTGTGGCTTCCTCCACCCCTCTCAGCCCCGAAGAAAACTTTTTGAACTCTTATCAGTTTGTTGTAAACCTCGCCTTGACCGCTAACACAAGGGTCCAATCAACTCCAACCCAAACCTTTCTTCCTTCCATTGTTGCACCGTTTTTATATTGTGCGTGGTATCTACAGAGCGCTCTGCAGACAGCTAACCTATACAAACGACCCCCATATCCATATCGCTTTCTTTTGCATGACCAAAGTCAGGGTTAGGGTGGGGACGAGGCTGGACTTGCCCCTCTCAATTTCTGCATATTCATCCCTACAAGAGTGCAGCTGGAAGAAAGCGAGGCAATACTCCCTCACCCCACCCTTTTGATACCCTCCTCCCCATCCCCCCAGCCCCTCATATAAAGAAGCACATGAGATAAATGCCTACTTGGCTTTTGCCTATTAAAAATAAACAAATGAAAAAATTGCGCGAGTTCTTTAAAGAACAAAAGAGAAGGAAACGGGGAAAGGAGGTACAATTTACCAGCCAAACTTTGCCACTGAGCTACTCCTCTGCCCTCCGAAGGGCGGGGAGCGGGGCGAGTTGAGGGGAGAGAGGTAAACAGGACAACAGTCCCCACTCACCTTCTTCCCCACTTCGTCGCACTTTTAAGGGACATTTCCCCCGCTGCAGTCCGCGAGGCGTTCGGACACTTTTTCCTGGCCTGACAGCAGAGAAAGTCGCGGCGGCAAAGTTGCGAGAGGGAGATACCCCGGCGTCCGGGGAGAGGGGAGGAAAGAGAGTTCATCAGAGTTCCCCCTTTTGTTCCAAGTCCGGGAGCAGACAAAGAGGCGGCGAGCGGCGGCAGGTTTCTCCCTCTCACCCCTTCTTCCTCTCTCCCTCCCCTCCCTCCCCGCCCCCTCCCTCTCCCCGCATCTCCCGCCCGGCTCGGGAACCTCCGAGGCGAGCTGGGGCTGCTCGGTCCCCAGTTCATCGCAACTCTGCCCGGACCGTCTCCTCCCACTGCCTGGCTCGAAACTTTTCCCGGGAGATGCCAGCCCTGGCCCCCTCCGCACCGCGCACAAGTCTGGGGTGGTGGGCAGGGGATCTCCAAAATCATTGTTTCCCGGAGATGCACCTCTTTGTTTGCACTTTCCCTGCCAATCAATGTGAACCATTCACTTGGGCATCGAGTTTCTGCCCGTTTTTCGTCATCCCAAGAGACAAAATGCAAAGGGTAGGGGGTCAACCCTAGATAAAGGCGCTTACACAATCAGAGGTGGGGCGCTGGATAGGCTCTTCATCCTCCTTCCTCCTCTCGGATTCACCCTCCTCCACCCAACACACAGAACAACTCTAAGGGGCTCCAAGTGTTAGGAAATTCTCCTCACCCGCCCTTCCCCACCTACCCCCACCCACGCTGTCCCTCTAGAGAGCCCTCTAATTGGCAGGACAAAGGCCAGCTCGGGGTTCCGCCGGGGCCTCCACCCATCCCTCGGGGCTACCTGTTGCTGTAGGCGCAGCGCAACTCCGTCCAGGGGCTCCAAGGAAGGACTCCCAGCTCCAGCATCGTGCCCACCTTCTCAGGCCCCGAACTTCCCCTAATCTCAAACTGCGAAGGCAAGGCTCTCAGGACGATCAGGCTCCCTCCGACCCTAGTGCCAGGCGCTGCTCACTCGTCCTCTTCCCTACACCACATCCTCGTGCTCACCCCAAAGATATGACTCGGGGTCCCAGACCGCCTCCTCATCCTCTACCTCCTGCCGCGACACGCCCCGGCCGAGCATCCCCTCTTTCCTTCCCCTCCCCCACTGCCTAGTCCCGGACAAATCAGGTGTGTCGGACCAGGGACAGCTCCTGACCCTTCGCCAGGTCCTTTTCTGTCATCCTCAACCTCTAGAATTGGGACCCCATCCAAATGGTCCCCCACCCCTCGACCCTGATCCCAACTTCGGGCCACAGCATTGGCTCGCTGAGTGACTCAGAGCAGCACTCGTTTTCCTTCTAGGTTCACTAGAATTGAAGAAAAAGAAAGCAGGGAGGTGGGGGAAATGGGAGAGAGTGGGGGCCCGCATGGGGAAGCAATTTCTAGGGCAAAAGAAAAAAACATTCCCATGCCAACACCCACCCTCCAGTTGGTATCCAGCCCGTCGCGCACCTTTGCTTTCACCCTCTTTCCTTTCTCCCCATCCCAGACTTGGGATTTTTTCGGGTCGATGAAGTTTGGAGGTTGAGGGATGAGGCAGACGGAAGCTTGGGGACCTGGGGGATATGTCCTGGGTAGGCTTGCGGGGGGAGGGGCATCAGGGGAGGGCTCCCGCTGGGTTCGGAATGTCGTGGCGGTAGGTCCCTGCACCCGACCGGCGACTCCTTGCCAAGGTCTCTCCTCCAGAGCAGAACAAAGACGCCGCGAGGAGAGCTTCTGTCCTCGCCTCCCCCGCCCAGAGCTTCACTCGCACCAGCCCACGCCGCTCTCGGAAACTTTACAACCAACTTCCCCTAGAGTTCGTGCGCGCGGCGAAGGGGGCCAGAAGGAGAAACCGGGACAATTGCATCCCGGGACCAGAGATGCCCTCTTCCCCGTCCCCTGCCGGACAAGGAGCACCACCTCTTGCGCCGCCCGTCCCGGCCAGCGAGCTGGGCGACCCCCGGTGCCAGGGCTAGCGGAGCACGCGCTTTCCCCAGCTCCTTAAGGGAATGATGTTTCTTTAGTTTGGACGCGTACAGTGCTGGGCAGTGGGGTCAGAGGAAAGAGGTGGCCAAGAGATAAAGAAGCGGCCGCCGGCAACGCGCAGGGCCGCGGCTCTAGCCGCTAAGTGAGGCCCAGGGCGCAGAAAGCGCACGGGTGTGAGCCGCGCCCGTCGGGCCGGGTTCCTGCGCGTCCGGTTCCGCCCTCGGATCCCAGGGAGCAGCCGTGAGGCAGGACTCAGGGCCCGCCCGGGCGGGCCTCCTGGAGCGTCGGCCTCCTCACCTGCGGGGAGCCTCGACACCTGCGCCATCTCCTCGCGGAGCCCTGGGTCTCTCGGGCAGTCAGTCGCCTACTGGAAGCTCAGGAACCTCATCTTAGGCGAGGAATCTTGAACGCACCACAACCAACCACAAAGAGAAAACAGCCCCCACCCACTCCTGTCTGGCACATTTTCCTCTTTGTTTAATTATGTTGACTTCCAGAATTCTCTTTTTAGGAGAAGCCTACCCTCCCCGAGACAAAACCTTTCCTTCTCTTATCCTCAGGGATCTGCGTGGAAAATAATGAAAAGTCAGTACTTTGAGACAATTCCATTCTGCTGCCTCTCGAAAATGCTCCAGGTTATAGGGTAAATCAACCAAGATAGAGTTTTTGACTTCGAAATAACACCCAATACTCCACTTACTAATCAGAGCTATTAAAGCATTACCGATCCTTTGAAAATGTTTACTGTTTGTTTCTCTCTTTTTTCGGGAAATGAAGAATAAGGGTCATTTGCTAGGTGCAAAAGTCAATATGGCCTTAAGAAGGCTTTCTTCCTGCTGCCTGTCTTTATGAAATATTGCTCTCAGAGCTGTTTGAAGTGTCTCTCTTTCCCAACCTGCTTGTGAACTAACTGATTTCTTCCTGGAATCTTAGTCTTCAACCGGTCAGAGCTCCATCTCTGTAATAAAGCCCGCTGCTGGGACAATGTATGAGCTGTTCACTCCTACCTTTTAAAGCATACCATCTTTTCTCAGATGTCACCACAGCTTTAATATCTTTTTAAAGAGTTAATTAACATCATCTAGGCTCAAAGATGGATATAGCAGAGCGTATAAGCCAGGTATCTTTTCTGTACTAACAGGGTTGGGACTCCAACAGTATGTCATGGGCTTCCTACTGGCGGGCCAATGGCATCTTACTCTTCCCTCTCTGCTTCCCCATTCAAGGGCTTCCTCTGGCTGCCAGACCCCACTTTGCCAGTGCAGAGGGGCAGGCCAGAGGAGCCAAGCAGTTAATTCCTCTTACAGCAGCCCTCAACCAATCAAAGATAGGTTTTGAGGCCAGGCATGTTGGCTCACAACTGTAATCCCACCACTTTCCAAGGCAGGTGGATCATTTGAGGGCAGGAGTTCAAGACCAGCCTGGCCCACATGGTGAAACCTTGTATCTACTAAAAAATACAAAAATTAGTGGGGCGTGGTGGTATGTGCCTATAAACCCAGCTACTCAAGAGGCTGAGACAGGAGAATTGCTTGAACCCATGAGGTGGTGGTTGCAGTGAGCCTAGATAGTGCCACTGCACTTCAGACTGAGCAACAAACTAACACAACCTCTCAAAAAAGAAAGAAAGAAAGAAAAAAAGGTGTTGACATAAAAATACTCCAGCTTCCCACTGAGCTTAGGACTATGGTAAATTGTACTCTAGTCTCCCAAAGGTGCCCAACTTTTGAGTTTCAGGTACACACAGCAGTAACGTCCCCTTTAGGGAACAGTGTTACCTGCCTGCTATCCTTCCTTCCTTCCTTCCTGGTTTCCCTACTTATTTCCTTACTCTCTTCCCGGCCAGCGCTTTCCAGGATCACATCCCAAATAGATTACAATACTTGCCCTCAAATCCTACCCTTTGGGTCAGTTTCTGGGGAAACACAACCTAAGAAACCTCTTATACATGTTACTTCTAAAGGGAGGACTCTGTTCTATTTGGATAATGAAGTTACGATATCCGATTTTCTCTAAAAAAGACGTTATTTCAGTAATGAGAAATGTTTTGAGTTAACTAGTTCATTTTCTACGTAATAGTTTAAAATTAGATAGCATACTAATATGAAAGAAATATATTAAGTAGCAATAAGTAGAATCATGCGTCATATGTGAAAGTTTTGCACATAAAGTCATTAGATAAACAGAAAGAAGCTCCGTAAGTCTAATGCTGGCAATCAGCAATGCAACAGGAAATACTGTTAGAATGACACTGTTGAAAAATTAGTCAGAAGTAACATCGCTTTTGATTGAATCCCCCATGAGAGTGAAAAAGTATAATAAACATTTCCCATACTATATGACCAGTGAGAGATCCCACAGTGTCTTTCTGCAAACTTCTTATTCTTATAGCATTAATTGGCACATTTTTTCTTTCTTTTTTTTTTTTTTTTTTTTTTTTAGTCTTACTCTGTCGCCCAGGCTGGAGTGCAGTGACGCCATCTTGGT
>NC_045438.1:146836863-146837730 GCF_002776525.5 Piliocolobus tephrosceles
CAAGCTCCGCCTCCTGGGTTCAAGCGATTCTCCTGCCTCAGCCTCCTGAGTAGCTGGGATTACAGGCATGCAGCACCACGCCCGGCTAATTTTTGTGTTTTTATTAGAGATGGGGTTTCACCATGTTGGTCAGGCTGGTCTCAAACTCCTGACCTCAGGTGATCCACCCACCTCGGCCTCCCAAAGTGTTGTGATTACAGGCGTGAGCCACCTCGCCCGGCCACAACATTTTTTCACAGGTGTGAGAAATGATATATTAAATATCCTCTTAGCCACCATTACGAATAGGTCATCAACTGTTCACATAATTATAGGCGCCTAATGCTGTTCCTAGCTCCAGAATTTTCTTTCTTAGGTTGCTTTCACCTCTGTTTTTCTGAAGTTATCACTGTAGTAGTCATTAGTGCCATTCAGCAAATTTTTCTCTCTTTCTGGCTACATGGTAGAATGCAATTCCCTGCCTATCCTGGGTCAGATGTGGCCACATGATTTGTCCTGGCCAATGAAATGCGAGCATGACCTATGTTTGTCTCTTCCAGGTGGAAACTTTAAGATTTTGGTGTATGGCCGGGCGCGGTGGCTCAAGCCTGTAATCCCAGCACTCTGGGAGGCCGAGACGGGCGGATCACGAGGTCAGGAGATCGAGACCATCCTGGCTAACACGGTGAAACCCCGTCTCTACTAAAAATACAAAAAACTAGCCGGGCGAGGTGGCGGCGCCTGTAGTCCCAGCTACTCGGGAGGCTGAGGCAGGAGAATGGCGTGAACCTGGGAGGCGGAGCTTGCAGTGAGCTGAGATCCGGCCACAGCACTCCAGCCCGGGCGACAGAGCGAGACTCCGTCTCAAAAAAAAAAAAAAAAAAAAAA
>NC_045438.1:146837830-146883750 GCF_002776525.5 Piliocolobus tephrosceles
AAAAAAAAAAAAAAAAAAAAAAAAAAAAAAAAAAAAGATTTTGGTGTATGATTTTGACATGCCCCTTTTCCATCTGCTACAGTGCTGGATAGGGATGCTGATTTAGCCTGGGTACCAAACTGAGTACCCACCAGTCAACCCTCAGAGGTCATTTAGTGTGAACAAAAAAAATGAAATTCTCTTATCACAAACCCCTGAAATTTTAGGGTTGTTTGTAATCGTAGCCTAACCTGGTTGATTCTCACTCGTTCAGACACTCTCAGTCATTTATCTTTGCCAAGTTACATGCACGGTTTCCTTATGGATTTTAGATCTTGGAAAGTTTACTCAGAGGCCCACATGAACTTCCCACAGTATTCTCTAGGATTTCAAGTTTAATAGTACTGTGCAGGGTAAATTGTTTTCTTTATGAAATATTAGTTTATCTTGTTAAAAAAGACTACCAACCAATTAATAAGAAAGGAGTGAGGTCAGGCGTGGTGGCTCATGCATGTAATCCCAGCATTTTGGGAAGCTGAGGAAGCGGATCACTTGAGCTAAAGTGTTCAAGACCATCCTGGCCAACATGACAAAACCAGTCTCTATTAAAAATATAAACATTTTTAATTTTTACTAAAAATACTCTACTAAAAATATAATATATATATATATCTCTATCAAAAATATAAAAATTAGCCAGGCATGGTGGTGTGCACCTGCAATCCCAGCTACTCAGGAGGCTGAGGCAGGAGAATCGCTTGAACCTGGGAGGCGGAGGTTGCAGTGAGCCAAGATTGCGCCATTGCACTCCAGCCTGAGCAAGAGTGAGACTCCGTCTCAAAATAAATAAATAAATAAATAAATAAATAAATAAATAAATAAATAAGAGACTCCATCTCAAAATAAATAAATACAAAAATTATCTGGGCGTGGTGGCATGCACCTGTAATCCCAGCTACTAAGGAGGCTGAGGCCTGAGAATTGCTTGAACCCAGAAGGTGGAGGTTGCAGTGAGCTGAGATCGCACTACTGCACTACAGCCTGGAGGACTGAATGAAATTGTGTCTCAAAAAAAAAAAATGAAAGAAAGAAAAAGAAAAAAGAAACAGGCCGGGCATGGCGGCTTATGCCTGTAATCCCAGCACTTTGGGAGGCCGAGGCAAGCAGATCATAAGGTCAGGAGTTCGAGACGAGCCTGGCCAACATAATGAAGCCCTGTCTCTACTAAAAACACTAAAATTAGGCAGATGTGGTGGCACGCACCTGTGTCCCAGCTATTCAGGAGGCTGAGGCAGGAGAATCGCTTGAATCCAGGAGGCGGGGGTTGCAGTGAGCCGAGACCACAACCATTGCACTCCAGTCTGAGTGACAAGAGTGAGACTCCATCAAAAAAAAAAAAAAAAAAATTAAAATTAAAACAAAAAACAAAAATTAAAAAGAAAGAAAGAAAGGGGTAGGATTTTTCAGACTTTGGTATATTTCGTTTTTGTATCGGTCCACAGAGATAATCAATTCTCCTCAGTCTTTATGGTTGGCTTACCAATTTTCAGGGCTTTTTTGACTAGCACTGGGAACTCAGCAAGTCTTCATCCTACTTTGTTTTAAACTACATATATATATATATTTTTTTGAGACGGAGTCTGGCTCTGTCGCCCAGGCTGGAGCGCAGTGGCCGGATCTCAGCTCACTGCAAGCTCCGCCTCCCCAGGTTCACACCATTCTCCTGCCTCAGCCTCCCGAGTAGCTGGGACTACAGGCGCCAGCCACCTCGCCCGGCTAGTTTTTTGTATTTTTTAGTAGAGACGGGGTTTCACCGTGTTAGCCAGGATGGTCTGGATCTCCTGACCTCGTGATCCACTGGTCTCGGCCTCCCAAAGTGCTGGGATTACAGGCTTGAGCCACCGCGCCCGGCCTTAAACTATATTTCTTTAGACAAGTCATTGGTTTTATTTACCTGCTGAAACTGAGAAGTAATTACCTACTTCATAGGGTTGTTATGAGGATTAAATGAGATACTTAACTAAAGTGCTTAATCTAGAAGTGACATACAGTAACAGCTATCATTCAGTTTCAAATACTCCACGGCTTGCCTAACAATTTTCCTGCAGTCAAAAACACTACTGAAATGTTTTTTCAACAATGATCATTTTATTGCAAAAATATTTTTAAGAATAATGAACGGCCCATCTTTCTCCTTTCCCAAAAGGTATCTAGAAGACTGAAATCCTGTTTTTTTCCTAAGCCCTACAGATTGTTGGTTTTTCCTTGTACACTGGTTGTTTTTACTATATTATTCTAATTACTTTCATTTCTTAGAGTAAAATCTAAGCTTCATAGCATACCGAGGCCCTCCCGCTATGGCTTTCTCTTTACCCCTCCCTCAATCTTTAATTTCCATCAATCTCTGACTCACACTGCACTCTGATAATGCTAAACTGCTTGTAGCAATACTGTGGCAGGCCTACGTGCTTTTACTCACATCATTCTCTCTGATATTTATCCTACCTTTCTCCTGTTTCTAATTCTTATTCACCTTTCAGATCCTTTTAAGCCCTCATTTCCTGAGGGAAGCCTTTCTAGAACCCCCCAAGTTAGACTAAGTGTCCCTCCTCGGTGGTCACATTGCAGATCTCTATCCTCTCAGGAGATAGAATTTTTTATTAAGAATATGAATTTTTCAGTCACCTGCTTGGTGTGCAGAACCTGGCTTGCTTTGTGCTCATGATCAGATTACTTCACTTTTTCTTTCTTTTATGAGACAGAGTCTTGCTCTGTCACCCAGGCTGGAGTGCAATGGTGCAATCTCGGTTCACTGCAACCTCCACCTCCCTGTTCAAGCGATTCACATTCATGCCTCAGCCTCCCAAGCAGCTGAGATGGCAGGCATGTGCCACCACACCCAGCAATTTTTTTTTTTTTTTTGTATTTTTTATAGAGATAGGATTTTACCATGTTGGCCAGGCTGGTCTCCAACTCCCGGCCTCAAGTGATCCACCTGCCTCAGTCTCCCAAAATGTTGAGATTACAGGTGTGAGCTACCGCACCTGGCCTACTTCAGCATTTTGAACCTCTGTTACCATGTGTAAAACAACATATCACCACCTGCATTGTAAGACTGTAAAGATAAAATGTCATCCAAAATGTAAAGTGCTTACCAGATAAACTTGACAAGTAAAAACAGCTGACATTTATTGAGTTCTATCGTTTAGAAAGAAAGTTAAAGCAGTGAGATAGTAGATGGTAAATTTCCTTTTGATTCTCAGCTTTTCTTCTCAGCTATAAAGGTCTGGAACTTCCATAAATGATCTTCCTTAAGGATGATGGGCATTGAAAACAAAAGCTACACAAATTCTCAAGACACCTCTGATCTACATAAGTTACACCAGAAACTAGACTTCCGAATCAGCAGCACTGCTTTTTTTCTTTTTCTTTATTTTTGTTTGAGACAGGGTCTTGTTCTGTTGCCCAGGCTGGAGTGCAGTGGTGTGATCTCAGCTCACTGCAGACTTGATCTCCCAGGCTAAAGCAATCTTCCCACCTCAGCCTCCTGAGTAGCTGGGACTATAGGCGAGTGCCACCATGCCCAGCCGGTTTTTTTGTATTTTTTGTACAGACAGGGTTTCACCATATTGCCCAGGCTGGTTTTGAACTCCTGAACTCAAGCGATGTGCACAACTCGGCCTCCCAAAGTGCTGGGATTACAAGCATAAGCCACCACACCCGGCCAGTATCTTTCAAATACAGATGGAAATATTTCTTCCTACAGATAGATGTTTATTTCCTTTCCTCCCCAGCATCTTTGCAGTCCTGCTTTTGCACTCCCAGATCCTATCAGATAACTGTCCTAACATTTGTGCTGTTATAATATACACTTCATGTGGAATCAGTTTTCTATCTATTATAGAGCTTTCTCTGAAACCTTGGCATTAGTTAGATGAATGGGTGGTAGCTTTTTCAGTAAAAAGTACATCACAGCTTCTGATTACAAACTCATGTTCTTGGATGATCACCCTATGTAGACACAAAGCAGTCTTCAGGCTAACATAATTATGCAGGAGAAATACCTTTAACTTCCTGGGAGAAAAAAAGATCCTGATCCTATTCTAATGATGCTAAATGGCATTATTTGGGGGTTCCACTCCTGGCTTTCTGTTGCATAACATTTATCCCTTATATCTGACTTAGATAAAGTCTTTACCCCAAAGGCAGTACAATTGAATGGAAATACTCTTACCTGTTTTCTTTTTCTTTTTCTTTTCTTTTTTTTTTTTTGAGATGGAGTCTTGCTGTGGCTCTGTCGCCCAAGCTGGAGTGTAGTGGCCGGATCTCAGCTCACTGCAAGCTCCGCCTCCCGGGTTTACGCCATTCTCCTGCCTCAGCCTCCGGAGTAGCTGGGACTACAGGCGCCCGCCACCTCGCCCGACTAGTTTTTTTTTTTTTTTTTTTTTTTTTTTATTTTTTGTAGAGGTGGGGTTTCACCGTGTTAGCCAGGATGGTCTCGATATCCTGACCTCGTGATCCGCCCGTCTCGGCCTCCCAAAGTGCTGGGATTACAGGCTTGAGCCACCGCGCCCGGCCAACCTGTTTTCTTTTGATTCTGCATTATATTTGTGCTCCAAAATTCATGTAACTTTGCCATGACTTTTTATTTTTCCTATGGAAATACTTATTTGAGATGATAACAGCCTTAAACAAGAATAGAACTGGTGAATATTTTGTTTTGTGGAGAGAGGTATTATTAGACTTTCTCCTCTGGGCTAAAACAAAACACAAAAAGCTCAAGGTTATCCTAGGCATAAAAGCTTCTCAGAGAGGCATTTTTATTATAGCTTTGACATACTCAATCTGGGAAGCCTATCACCAATAGACACAACTGAGAAGCATAAGGGATAAACAAGGTGGCTTTTCCCCCAGCCACCTGCTTTCTATCCCATGCTTTCTAATGTATTGCCCTGTGTATGAATAATTACACTGATGACACTTTCTCTACCTATTTGGAATAGGCAGTCTTGTACATTTGCATGGGTTATTGCCTGCTCTATATACTCAGTTTTGATATTTACTTTTCCTTCTGGTTTATGTAAATCTCATATGAGGTTTCCTTCAGTTTTGTAGTAGTTTTTTCTCTCTTTATTTTTTACATTTGCTTTTTATTTGCTGGCAAGCTGAGTCCTCAGAAAAAGAGCTGGAAACAAACCCCTGAATCCAGAGCACAGGCAGGGACTCTGATAACAGACCTTCCCAGCCTGGCTCAAAGGTGGTCAGATCTTCATCTTTGGGGAATACGCAAGGGCCATCATCCTATTTAAACTAGGGCAAAGAGGCAACCATTTGTCTTCTCCTTCAGAGCCAGCAATCTTTCCATGTAATAAATGACTTCATTCTGCAGCTGGAATTACAGAGGTTAAATTTGCAGCTAAGTATAATCCTTTACCTGTTGCAGCAGCTTCCAGAGGCTTCTCTCATTTTTTAGCAAAAAATATCACTTTGAGTCTACAATAGAAGTGGGTATGTGCTCAGACAAAATTGTTAAGAATGTGGGTGAGAGCCTGATATGGAAAAATATAAATTATTAATCCAAAAGTATTTCTATAGTTTTTCTCCTAACTTGCTTTATTGATTTATTCTTTTATTTATTTATGTTGAGATGTAGTCTCGCTCTGTCTCGCGTGATCTCAGCCCACTGTAACCTCTGCCTCCCAGGTTCGAGTGATTCTCGTGCTTCAGCCTCCCACATAGCTCGGATTACAAGCATGCACCACCACGCCCAACTAATTTTTGGTTTTTTTTGTTTTTGTTTTTTTTTTTTTTGATACGGAGTCTTGCTCTGTTCCCCAGACTGGAGTGCAGTGGCCGGGTCTCAGCTCACTGCAAGCTCTGCCTCCCGGGTTCATGCCATTCTCCTGCCTCAGCCTCCCAAGTAGCTGGGAGTACAGGCGCCGGCCACCTCGCCCGGCTAGTTTTTTGTATTTTTTAGTAGAGACGGGGTTTCACCATGTTGTCCAGGATGGTCTCAAATCCCTGACCTCAAGTGATCCGCCCACCTCAGCCTCCCAAAGTGCTGGGATTACAGCTGTAAGCCACTTCCCCTGGCCAGCATTTTTCCAACATCAGAAACCCTCCCCCACAATCTTTATTCTTCTTAGCAGTACTACCATCTAACCTGTAAGAGAACAAAAAATGTGGGAGCTACCCTGTGCTCTCCACTCTCCCCTCCCTGCCCTGGCCATTGCCTACATCAGCAAAGAATCCTCCCTTTCATTTTATTTCCTTAGCATCGCTGACATCCTTCCCCACCTACCCTCTAACTACTACTTAGTTCAGGCCCTCATCCTCTTTTACCTAAACAACTGTAATGGTCTCTGGACAATGTTTGTGTACCCCCCAAGTTCATATGTTGAAGCCTGTATTAGGGTTCTTCAGAAGGACAGAACGAATAGGATAGATGTATATATGAAAGCCTGGTAGGAGTTATTATGAAATTATTTTAGGCAGATAGAGAGGAAAAGGGGTCCTTGTAAAGTTTTCGTTTTTAAAGCTGCTCCCGAAACGTTTCTTGTCTAGCTGGAAAGTCCGGGCTCTTAGAGCCCCGCCAGCAACCTTTGATATGCAAATGTAGGCCATTAGAAACTGGGTCCACCCAAACATGGCGATTCTTGCAGCCTCCTTGCCCTTGCCCGGACATGTGCCTGGCAACATGGCCACCCCCAGGTTTCCCCACGTGTGCAAAACATCATGGCTCCCTGCATTTGCATATTAATAGAATAGGGTGGGAGGGCCGTTTTTTTCACTGGCTACGTGAATTTGCCTGGTCAAAGCAATCCCCTGAGCCCCATGCAAGTCAAACATCGCCTCCTCCAGCCTCTTCATATACCTGACTGGTATCCATGGCACACAGGGTCTCCTCTCTCGGCTTTGGAGCCCCCCTTCCTCTGTTTTTGTATGGTGGAGCTTCTTGCATCTTCTCCCTTCCTTCTTGCCTATTAAACTCTCTGCTCCTTAAAACCACTCCACGTGTGTCCATGTCATTATATCTAACCCGACTCAAGACGAAGAATCCTGGTGTTCCTCCACTCATTGGAGTAGAATCAAAAGGGTTTTTATTAAGGAGAATTGACTCACTATCACAGAGTGAAGGAGTCCCACAATAGGCCATCTGCAAGCTGAGGACCAAGGAAGCCCATGGTGGCTCCATCCAAGTCCCAAAGCCTCCAAAGTAGGGAAGCTGACAGTGCAGCTTTCAGTCTGTGGCTGAAGACCAGAGAGCTCCTGGCAAACCACTGGTGTAGGTCCAAGAGTCCAAAGGTCAAAGAACTCGGAGTCTGACGTTCTAGGACAGGAAGCATCTAGCATGGGAGAAAGACGAAAGCTGGAAGACTCAGCAAGCCAGCTTATTCCACCTTTTCCTGTCTGCTTTTTTAGTTGTGCTGGCTGCCAATTGGATGGTGCCCACCCACACTAAGGGTGGGTCTTCCACTCCCAATCCACTGACTCAAATGTTAAACTCCTCTGGTAACACCCTCACAAACACACCCAGGAACAATACTTTGCATCTTTCGATCCAGTCAAGTTGACACCTAATATTAACCATCAAAAACCCTAACCCCTAGTGTGACTATATTTGGAGACAGGAACTCTAAGGAAGTAATTAAGGTTGAATGGGGTCATAAGGGTGGGGCCCTGATCCCCTAGAATTAGTGCCCTTATAAGAAGGGACATCAGAACTCTCTCTCTCTCATTTCTTTTTTCTCCATGTGCATGCACAGATGAAAGGCCATGGGAGGACACCGTGAGGAGGTGACCATCTGCAAGCCAGAAAGAGAACCCTCACCACATACCGACCTTGCCAGACCTTGATCTGGGACTTCGAACGTCCACAACTGTGAGAAAATTAATATTCTGTTGTTTAAGCCCCCTAGTCTGCGTCTGCAATATTTTGCTATCACAGCCCAAGCGGACTAATGCAGACTCCAAATTGGTTTCCTTCTCCATAATTACCCTAGCGCCATGTCCAAACCATTGGAAGCACTATTCCAGAGTGACCTTTATAAAAATGCCATTACGATCACATTATTCCTGTCTGTAAGAAAAAAAAAAAAATCAATCAATGGCTCTCTCCACTGCCAGAGTCCAAACTCAGTTTCCTCTCTAATGGCCTTATCTACCCTTACTACATCATTGCCTACCATCTCCCCTCCCCACACATCAACATCTCCATCCAAACAAAGTCACTTGTAGCTCCTGAATACACCTCTCCTGTGTTGTTCTGTCTGTTACCCCTCCACTCCCCAAGGCCCAGGCCTAGTGAAGGTCTATTTTTTAACTTGGGTTATTTTTTAACTTGGGCTCGCCTTCTCATTGGAGCCTTTCCTGATCTTCAGCTTGCAAGGAACTGAACTCTCCCCATACTCTATGCCACAATTGTACCTAATTTGTCTTCATTACGACACTTACATGCTGATATGGTTTGAATCTGTGTCCCCACCAAATCTCATGTGGAGTTGTAATCCCCAGTGTTGGAGGTGGGGCCTGGTGGGGGGTGATTGGTTCATGGAGGTGGAGTTCTCATGAATTGGTTACACTATCCCCTTCGTGCCATTCTTATGATAGTATGAGTAACTTATCATGAGATCTGGTGGTTTAAAAGTATGCAGCACCAGGCTGGGCCTATAATCCCAGCACTTTGGGAGGCCGAGGCGTGCGCATCACCTGAGGTCAGGAATTCGAGACCAGCCTGATCAACATGAAGAAACCCCATCTCTACTAAAAATACAAAATTAGCCAGGCGTGGTGGTGCACACCTGTAATCCCAGCTACTTGGGAGGCTGAGGCAGGAGAATCGCTTGAATCCGGGTGGCAGAGGTTTTGATGAGCCGAGATTGTGCCATTGCACTCCAGCATGGGCAACAAGAGCAAACTCCGTCTAAAAAAAAAAGTATGTAGCCCTCCCTCCACCAGCCCCCGCCACCGCTGCCCCCGTCTTCCTCCTGCTCTGGCCATGTAAGACGTGCTTGCTTCCTCTTCATCCTCTGCCATGACTGCAAGTTTCCTGAGACCTCCCCAAAGGCCAAGCAGATGCCAGCATCATGCTTCCTGTAGAGCCTGAGGAACTGTGAGTCAATTAAACCTTTTTTCTTTATAATTACGCAGTCTCAGGTACTTATTTATAGCAATGCAAGAAGGAACAAATACGCACAGTCTGGTGTTTCCTATATATGTCTTCCATGCTAGGGTGTGTGCCTTATTTATCATTGTATTTCTAGTACCTAGCATAGTGCCTGGCACACAACAGGCATTCAATGCAATGTTTGTTTAATTTGAAGAATGACATGGAAAGACTGGGGAAAAATACCAAGAACAGTGTTTCCCCTTCTACCAGGTCAAAAACATGTGACCTTTTTTCATCCTTGTTGATGTTGATCTTGATAGTATTATCTCATCACTCTAATCTGCTGAGAATTTTTTTGTTTGTTTTGGCACTTAGATCTAATATGATAAATGTGCCAATCACAAATTCCATATCTTTAGCCAAGTTATTGATTTCATAAAGGGATTAATAAGTTCTGGTGAGAGCCCTGAGGAAGGACATTAAAAATTTCCCTCTACTTTGATATTAATCCATTATCTAATTACCTTCATCGTTCACCTGCTTACTTATCTAACAAATTCTCCTGCCATCCAACCCACTGTAATCTTTTTCCCTAAACTGTATCTGCCTCAGGGAAACTTGCTCAGAAGAACATCCGACCCATTGTTATGCTTTCATGGCAAGGTCATGGTAAGGTAACTGCTCTTCTCTCACCCCCTGCTGTGTTTCCATACACCGTTATTTATATAGTCTGCATACGTGGAATTTGATAAAGTTTACTATAAACACTTAAGCATTTTAGCTATGTTTTGAAATTGAGTTTGAGCTCAAATTGTATTATATTCCCATTATTTTTACCACACATGAAATTAGGACTTCAGAACACAGATCCTCAGTGACCCCTTGTAGAATGTGCCTTGGTGTTACACCATTGGCCTTTACTGAAGGATATCAAAGAACTGGAGACATGAAAGCTCTTTTTGTGTCTATTGTAGTGATGTTGCCAAGGATAATTTTCACTCTATCGTACCATATCCTCTTTATGAGAATCCATAGGAGAAATATTTCACAGGTTTTAGGATCAAAAAGTGTTTTACCTATAGTTTGGCTTTAATCTTATTGATAAATCTTGCCATTAATCAGGTTCCCTCTTTGCTTGACTCCTCAGAAGCATAAAGCCAGACTTGCTGCTCATCTCTAGCATCTATTCAAGGTGAGAAGGTAAACATTGTGTGTGCTAATCTCATCTCTTTCATTAATTTAGTTTTTCTACCCTTAGTTCCTATGGAGCAGTTATCTCAAAAATTCAGTTTTATCTTTTACATTTATGTAAAATGCAGCACAGGAATCAGGGCATAAATAATTTTCAGTCTCTTTTTACAAATAGGGAAACTGAATGCCCTGATAAGCTGATAAGCTTTGGGAAAGGTGTGCTATGACTGATTAACCCAATGATTCCTAGCTTTTCAAACTGACCTTCTGTATTTGCTAGCTGTAATGACAAGCATGACGTGGTTTAGAATTATTTCAATTTAACATTTGTGTTCAATTCTATTTATGTTCACGCTATGGCTACATAATGCCAAAACATTTGGACAGCAAGTCAAAACTTCAGTTATCTTGGTGGTGGTCATACCTTATTATTCCTTCTTACATTCACGTGATTGATTGTTTTTTCTCTTTACACAAAAGTTTTAGTGTCAAACCCAGTCATGAAAGTGCAAACTCTTTTTTTTTTTTTTTTTTTTTTTTGGAGACAGAGTCTTGCTCTGTCACCCAGGCTGGAGTGCAGTGGCGCGATCTCGGTTCACTGCAAGCTCCAACTCCCGGGTTCATGCTATTCTCCTGCCTCAGCCTCCTGAGTAGCTGGGACTACAGGCGTCCACCACCATGCCTGGCTGATTTTGTATTGTATTTTTAGTAGAGACGGGGTTTCACCATGTTCGTCAGGATGGTCTTGATCTCTTGACCTCAAGTGATCTGCCTGCCTCAGCCTCCCAAAGTGCTAGGGTTACAGGCATGAGCCACCACGCCTGGCCAAAAGTTCAAACATTATATGGTGTAGAGTGTAAGCCGATGCGGTGGCTCATGCCTGCAATCCCAGCACTTTGGGAGGCCGAGGCAGGCAGATCACTTGAGGTCAGGAGTTTGAGACCAGCCTGGTCAACATGGTGAAACCCTGTCTCTTCTAAAAACACAAAAGTTAGCCAGGCACTCACAGGTGGTGAGTGACTGTAATCCCGGCTATTTGGGAGGCTGAGGCAGAATTGCTTGAACCTGGGAGGTGGAGATTGCAGCGAGACAAGACCGTGCCACTGTGCTCCAACCTGGGCGACACAGTGAGACTAGGTCTCAAAAAACAAACAAAAAAAGAATGTTGGGGGGAGGGATTGCATTGGGGAGTTATACCTGATATAAATGATGAATTGATGGGTGCTGACGAGTTGATGGGTGCAGCACACCAACATTGCACAGATATACATATGTAACAAACCTGCACGTTATGCATATGTACCCTAGAAATTAAAGTATAATAAAAAAAAAAAAAAAGAATGTTAACTCAGGACCCAGAAATCACAGGTTCTAGTCCTGATTATACTAAGACTTGTGGTGAGGCACTAACTTCTCTGCGTTTACATTTCCTCAAATCCATGAAACAATGGTAATGCCTCCCAGGCTCTGTAGCTCAACGGGGAAAATAGATGAAAAAGCACTTGGAGAAGTAAGTGCTAGATGATTATTAGAGAATGGCTTTGAGTCAGAAAACACAATATTATCATCTCTACATAATAATACTTTATATACAAAGCTTCTGACTTCTGTAAGTGGAGCAGGTCATAGGAAGCATAAATACACATTCACATGTAGGTTGAAAAGTCAAAAAAAAAAAAAAAAGCACAGTGCCTTAGCATTTTAGCCACAGAAAGAAGGAAGTGGGGTAGTTTCCTAGAGAACCCCTAGATTCAATCAGCCAAGTTCCACTATTTCTTTGCTGTATCTACATTGTGCTTTTTATTTGTTAATTATAAACCAGACATAACATAAACATTGCCATTTTAACCATTTTTTAAGTGTATAATGCAGTGGCATTAAGAACATTCACATTGTTGTGCAACCATCACTGCTATCCATTTCCAGAACTTTTTCATCATCTCAAACTGAAATTCTGTACCCATTAAACAGTAACTTCCCAATCAGGCCAGGCACGGTGGCTCATGCCTGTAATCCCAGCACTTTGGGAGGCCAAGGTGGGTGGATCATCTGAGGTCAGGAGTTCGAGATCAGTCTGGCCAACATGGTGAAACCCTGTCTCTACTAAAAATACAAAAAATTAGCCGGGCATGGTGGTGCGCGCCTGTAATCCCAGCTACTCAGGAGGCTGAGACAGGAGAACCACTTGAACCCTGGAGACGGAGGGTACAGTGAACCGAGATCATGCCACTGCACTCCAGCCTGGGCAACAAAAGTGAAACTCCATCTCAAAGAAACAAACAAACAAACAAACAAAAAACCTCCCCAATCAGCTTCTATCATTAAAGGCTCTATTTCCAACGAGACTCTATTTTATTTTATTTTATTTTTATTATTTTTTTTAGTATACTTTAAGTTCTAGGGTACATATGCATAACGTGCAGGTTTGTTACATATGTATACCTGTGCCATGTTGGTGTGCTGCACCCATCAACTCGTCAGCACCCATCAATCCATCATTTATATCAGGTATAACTCCCCAATGCAATCCCTCCCCCCTCCCCCCTCCCCATGATAGGCCCCATTGTGTGCTGTTCCCCTTCCCGAGTCCAAGTGAACTCATTGTTCAGTTCCCACCTATGAGTGAGAACATGCGGTGTTTGGTTTTCTCTTCTTGTGAGACTCTATTTTAAAGGTCTTTGGTCACATGCGTGGCATTTTTTATCCATCATAAGGTTAAACTCCCTTCTATATATGCTTCTTATTTTCCCTTCCATGAAAAGTGGCTTTTTATCCAAGTACTGTATTATTTTTGCCCTCTGATACTCCTCAATTTTTAAAAATACTTAGTGTGTGGCCGGGCGCGGTGGCTCACGCCTGTAATCCCAGCACTTTGGGAGGCCGAGGCGGGCAGATCACAAGGTCAGGAGATGAGACCATGGTGAAATCCCGTCTCTACTAAAAATACAAAAAATTCTCCAGGCACTGTGGTGGGCGCCTGTAGTCCCAGCTACTCGGGAGGCTGAGGCAGGAGAATGGCGTGAACACGGGAGGCGGAGCTTGCAGTGAGCCAAGATCGTGCCACTGCACTCCAGCCTGGGGGACACAGTGAGACTCCATCTCAAAAAAAAAAAAAAATTTAGTGCCTGCTTTGATGTTTTGGGCATAAGTGAGAATACAGCATCTAAATTCAAAGCTTAGCTTGGCCAATTAGTATGCCCTGCTAATATACTAATCTCATGGATTTGGCCTTGCTCTTTCCATAGTGAGACTGCTTTTGACTTAGGCCCTGTCTACTCTGAAGCCCTTGTGACCTGGGTCACATGGAGGACAAAGGGAAGCAGTATGGGTAAATCAATACAAACTCACTTGAAACACAAGTTCATTTATGAAGGTTAATACATTAAATAGAGACATAAATCAATTTCAGGCACAGTCTATGAGCTCCTTGAGAATCTGTATTATTTACTCGTGTATAACCCGTGCTGATAGATGAAAGGTCCTTATTAAACATTTGGTTGAAACAAATTCAGAATAAAACCCTCATTTTGGACAAATTTTATAAAACAATTTAAATGCACAGGGAAACTAGAAAATATGTTGTAAAATGAGGGAAGAAAAGTATTTATTATGGGCTTATCACGGGCCAGATAATTATGCTGTCTCAATATTAGCAATTTCATTTAATGCATACATTAGCCCCAGAAAGGTAGGCATTATCTATCATGCCCACTTCCTGTAGAAGTGAAGTAACTTGCTCAAGTTCATGGAAGAGTGAGGGACAAAACTAGAATTCAAATCTAGATACACCTCACTTGAATTCTCATCTATTTTTCATTTCTGTACTGAGATCACTAAAATCATTTGAAAGAAGAGTGTACTATTCAATATTTTTCTTTTCTGTGAAATGGCTCTTGATTAAATTCATAAGTGAGCAGAGCTACTCCAATAACATACCACTCCTGGTTAGCCTCTATAACTCATGCTTGACATACACCCCAGTATAAGGAAAAATACTACTTACTAGCATTTAGTATTGGAGACCGGGTGCAGTGGTTCATACCTGCAATCCCAGCACTTTAGGAGGCTGAGGTGAGTGGATCACTAGTTTGAGACCAGCCTGGGCAACATGGTGAAAACCCATCTCTACAAAAAATTTTAAAAAATTGGCAGGCCGAGCGCGGTGGCCCATGCCTGTAATCCCAACACTTTGGGAGACCGAGGCGGGCGGATCACGAAGTCAGGAAATCGAGACCATCCTGGCTAACATGGTGAAACCTCATTTCTACTAAAAATTAAGGACACAGAGACTCAAAGGAGCAGCAGACACGGATCAGGGTCCTAGCTCATGGGACTTTTCTGTGCTAGGACAGGAGATGTAATATTTGCCATGCAATACTATATTTACAACTGAGATCCCTGCCTACAGCTGCCTGTACTGTGAAAGAGGAGCCATAAAAACACCCGCTCACTAAGAGACACAGCAGAGATTTTTTTTCACCAATCTATAAACCTCTCACAAAGAAACCAGAATGTTAAGACTGCACCATACATAAAGGAGAATAGGGTCTGAAGGCAGGGAACCCAAGGCCGATTCCGACTTCCTAGAACTAAATCAAAAGGAAAACGCCAGCTTTCTACATCTAAGTAACAAAAGGGCTGGAAGCTACTCCCTCTGCAACACCCCCCACCCCACTTTCTGCAACCAATCAGATGTTTGCACAGGAGTGTAACTTTGTAACTTCACTTCAGCCTCTGATCGCTGGCCAAGTCTTCCTTTGCATAGATGTGTAACTTTTAACTTCACTTTAGCCTCTGATTGGTTGCTTTCCACAATCAATCAGATGTTTGCATTGGGTGTAGCCCTTACAACTTCAACTTCTGGTTGTGGGCAGCAACCAATGAGCCTGACTGCAGGCCGCTACTTCATTTATATAGGGTGTACACCAAGTAACCAATGGGAAATACCTAGAGAGTATTTAAGCCCCAGACAATTCTGCAATGCAGCTCTTGAGGCCCTATGCTCGGGTCAACTCCCACCCTGTGGAATGTACTTTCATTTTCAACAAATCTCTGCTTTTGTTGTTTCATTCTTTCCTTGCTTTGCTTGTGCTTTTTTTTTTCTGTTTTGTTTTGTTTTTGAGACGGAGTTTCGCTCTTCTTGCCCAGGCTGGAGTGCAATGGCGCGATCTAGGCTCACCGCAACCTCCGCCTCCTGGGTTCAAGCAATTCTCCTGCCTCAGCCCCCCGAGTAGCTGGGATTACAGGCATGCGCCACCACGCCCGGCTACTTTTGTATTTTTAGTAGAGACAGGGTTTCTCCATATTGGTCAGGCTGGTCTCGGACTCCCGACCTCAGGTGATCCGCCTGCCTCGGACTCCCAAAGTGCTGAGATTACAGGCGTTAGCCACTGTTGGCACTTGTGCGTTTTGTCCAATTCTTTAAGAGGCCAAGAACCTGGGCACCTTCAGTGGTAAGTGTATAACCACTGTGCTGATAGATGAAAGGTCCTTATTAAACATTTGGTTGAAACAAATTCAGAATAAAACCCTCATTTTGGACAAATTTTATAAAACAATTTAAATGCACAGGGAAATTAGAAAGGCAGGAATTCCAAGGAGAGAAATTAACATGATATGTGTGCCAAATCCATGAAAACTCTGGGACCTGACATAAGCAATTACCAACATTCTACAGATGCTCACAAACCAGGCAAAGTGGACTCCCACATACGGTACCATTCTTGCTGTACACGAGCTGTCTAAAAGAGGCTATAAATTCAGCATGTCTAAAATAAAATGATAAAAAAAGAACTAAAACCATAAAGGGCAAATAGAAGAGTATGGAAAACAATAGATTGGAAAAATAACCATATTGAACTTTTAAAAATAAAAAATAATGGATGGGTACCTTAGTTTGAGTTCTCCCTGAAGCAGACTCTCAGACAAGAATGAAAGAGCTAGCAGTTTATTAGCAAAGTGCATGGAACTATAGGCAAGTAGAAAAGTATTACAGGACGGGAAGGCAGCCCTGAAAGGGTATGCTGTTAAGTCAGTTTCCACAGAAGTCCACTAAACTCAATGACAGGGAAACCACCACGATGTGGTGCAAAACATAGGCCTGAGAATTATCCCCAAAGGGGTAGGGGATAATTCCCAAGAATCATTGTTAGAGAGCTGGTAGAAAGGGTATTTATTTCCCAACACTGACGGTTTGCTGTTCCAGGGGAAAAAAAAAAGAAAAGGTGGAACACTGGCAGCTGCAAGTCAGCCAGAAAACACTGAAACGTCCCAGGAAAATGTGTGGGCCACTGACACTACATTCAGTTAAGGAGCAGAGTAGACCACAGCTAACGACAGTAATTATAAACTAGAAGAAATATCAAAGTAATATTCCAGAATGAAACAGAGAGATAAGGATTAAAACATATGGAAGAGAGGCCGAGTGCGGTGGCTCACGCCTGCAATCCCAGCACTTTCAGAGGCCGAGGTGGGCGGATCACGAGCTCAGGAGATTGAGACCATCCCTGGCCAACATGGCGAAACCCGGTCTCTACTAAAAATATAAAAATTACCTGGGTGTGGTGGTGGGCGCCTGTAATCCCAGCTACTCGGGAGGCTGAGTCAGGAGAATCACTTGAAACTGGAAGGTGGAGGTTGCAGTGAGCCAAGATCACGCAACCACACTCCAAACCGGGGGAAATAGCGAAACTGCATCTAAAAAAAAAAAAAAAATTGGAAGAGAAATGAAAAGATTTAAAGGCTAGAGTGAGAAGGACAATCATACATTGTATAATTTTTCAGAAGGAAAATAGGGAAGAAGCAGTGTATACAAATAAAGAGTACATTTATTATTATTATTATTTTATGTATTTATTTTTTTGACAGAGTCTTGGTCTGTCTCCCAGGCTGGAGGGCAGTGGTGTGATCTCGGCGCACTGCAACCTCTGCTTCCTGGGTTCAGGCAATTCTCTGCCTCAGCCTCTTGAGTAGCTGGGATTACAAGCACCCGCCACCCTGCCAGGCTAATTTTTGTATTTTTAGTACAGACGTGGTTTCACCATCTTGGCCAGGCTGGTGTTGAACTCCTGACCTCATGATCCACCTGCCTCGGCCTCCCAAAGTGCTGGGATTACAGGCGTGAGCCACCACACCCGGCCCATTTATTTATTTATACATGTATTTTATATATAATTTTATGATTCCACATTTATATAAATAAATATGAGTATATCGTTATAAATCCCTGAGAATTTAGTCTTGATGAAAGACATGAATCAACAGACAAAATAATTAAGTCTTCAAGATAAATAAAAATAAGTCCAGACACAACACAGTGAAACTGAAAAAACAAAAGAAAATTATTGACACGAACAGAGGGAATAATAGAAATAACACGCATACACAAAAACAGTGATAATAAGAACAACAAACTTCTCATTAACAACAATATAGACAAAAAGATGATATGATAACATAATCAAAGTGATCAGGGAAAATAACAGAACCCTAAACCTAGTTTAACTCTCATCTAGGAATGAGAGCAACAGACATTTCAAACTAACGAAGATATAAAACACCTACATTCACCAATTTTTTTTTTTTTTTGAGACAGAGTTTCAGTCTTGTGGCCCAGGCTGGATTGTAGTGGCATGATCTTGGCTCCCTGCAACCTCCACCTCTGGGGTTTAAGCAATTCTCCTACCACAGCCTCCTGAGTAGCTGGAATTACAGATTTGCACCACCACACCCAGCTAATTTTTGCGTTTTTAGTAGAGACGGGGGGGTTTCACCGTGTTGGTCGAGCTGGTCTGACCTCAGGTGATCCACCCGCCTGGGCCTCCCAAAGTGCTGGGATTACAGGTGTAAGCCACCAAGCCTGACCTCCATTCACCAGTTTTTAACAACAAAAAAAGATGCTTGCCTAACAAGAGTAAACAAAGCAATTGCTCTGCCTTAAGAAATGTAAATAAGCATTGACAACAAAACCAAAAGCAATAATAAAAATTACTCAGGGGGTAAAAAAACAAGGGGAAACTACATAACACCAAATATTGAGAGACAAATTTGAAATTAAAACTTTCTAACAGGCTTTGTATAGTTCAGGAGGAGGAGGACAGAGGTGATTTAAAGTTGAATTTCAGACTGTTAGTAAAATATGAATGTTAAATATAAGGGTAGGGCTTACACTACCTGATACCAAAACTTACTCTAAAGCTATGGTAATCAAAACAGTGCAGTATGGCCGGGCGCGGTGGCTCAAGCCTGTAATCCCAGCACTTTGGGAGGCCGAGACGGGCGGATCACGAGGTCAGGGGATCGAGACCATCCTGGCTAACATGGTGAAACCTCGTCTCTACTAAAAATACAAAAACTAGCCGGGCGAGGTGGCGGGCGCCTGTAGTCCCAGCTACTCCGGAGGCTGAGGCAGGAGAATGGCATAAACCCGGGAGGCAGAGCTTGCAGTGAGCTGAGATCCGGCCACGGCCCCCCAGCCCCGGGCCGGGAAAAAAGCCCGCCACCCCCCCAAAAAAAAAAAAAAAAAAAAAAAAAAACAGTGCAGTATGAATGTAAACACACATAACCAGATCAATGAAAGAGAATCACAAACCCAGAAAAAGACTCACACTTACACAGTCATTTGATTTTCAACTGAGGCATCAAAACTATTGAACAGGGAAAGAAAAGTTTTTACAACGAATGATGCAGGAACAACTGGTTACTTACATGGGGAAAAAAGAAATTAACGAAACAGAAAACAAAGACATTACAGAGACAAGCAACCTAGAAAGACTCTGACAACACTGATGCTGGAAAAAAGAGGAAAGGCAGGAGTTTATATGTATCTATGTGTATCATGTTTAATCATGAGAAACTACTGGCATACCTCAGAGAAATTACAGGTTTAGTTCCAGACCAGCACAATAAAGCAAATACAGCAATAAAGTGAGTCCCAGTTTTTTGGTTTCCCAACGCATATAAACGCTATGTTTACATTATAACTATTAAGTGTGCAATGGCATTATGCCTAAAGGAAATGTACATACCTTAATTTAAAAATTTTTTTTGCTACAAACTGCTAATGATCATCTGAGCCTTCGGAAAGTCATATTCTTTTTGCTGGTGGAGGGTGTGACCTCCATGTGGATGGCTGCTCACTGATCAGCGTGGTGATTGCTGAAGGTCGAGGTGGCTATGGCAATTTCTTAAAATAAGACAATAGGCCAGGCGAGGTGGCTCATGCCTGTAATCCCAGCACTTTGGGAGGCCGAGGCAGGTGGATCACGAGGTCAGGAGTTCAAGACCAGCCTGATCAACAGGGCAAAACCCCGTCTCTACGCAGGAGGCTGAGGCAGAGTATTGTTTGAACCCAGGAGGTGGAGGTTGTAGTGAGCCGAGATCACACCACTGCACTCCAGCCTAAAAAAAAAGACAATAAAGTTTGCCACATTGATTGGCCTGTCCTTTCACGAAGATTTCTCTGTAGCATGTGAACATTTTACTCACATTAGAACTTCTTTCAAAATTTGCGTCAATCCTCTCCAACCCCACAGCTGTTTATCAACTCAGTTTGTGTACTACTCTAAATAGTTTGTTTTGTCATTTCAACAATGTTCACGGCATCTGCACCAGGAGTAGATTCCCTTTCAAGCAACCACTTTCTTTGCTCATCCACAAGCAAGTCCTCATTCATTCACGTTTAATCATGAGATTGCAGCAATTAAGACACATCTTCAGACTTCAGTTCTAAATCTAGTTCTCTTGCTAGTTCTATCCCATCTGTAGTAAGTTCCTCCATTGAAACCTTTTTTTTTTTTTTCTTTTCTTTTCTTTTTGAGAGGGAGCCTCACTCTGTTGCCCAGGCTGGAGTGCAATGGTGCAATCTCGGCTCACTGCAACCTCTGCCTCCCTGGTTCAAATGATTCTCCTGCCTCAGCCTCGCGAGTAGCTGGGATTATAGGTGCCCGCCCCCACATCCAGCTAATTTTGTATTTTTGTAGAGACAGAATTTCATCACGTTGGCCAGGCTGGTCTCCTGACCTTGTGATCCGCCCACCTCAGCCTCCCAAAGTGCTGGGAATACAGGCATGAGCTACCACGCCTGGACCCTCCATTGAAATCTTAACCCCTCAAAGCCATCCTAGAAGGCTGGAATCAACTTCTTCCAAACTCCTATTCATGTTGATTTTTTTTTCTTTTTTTTTGAGACGGAGGCTCACTGTTGCCCAGGCTGGAGTGCAGTGGCACCATCTCGGCTCACTGCAAGCTCTGCCTCTGTGGTTCACGCCATTCTCCTGCCTCAGCCTCCTGAGTAGCCCACCACCGCGCCCGGCTAATTTTTTTGTATTTTTAGTAGAGATGGGGTTTCACTGTGTTAGCCAGGATGGTCTCGATCTCCTGACCTCATGATCCACCCACCTCGGCCTCCCAAAGTGCTGGGATCACAGGCGTGAGCTACCACCGCACCCGGCCTTCGTGTTGATATTTTAAGCTTCTCCTATGAATTGCAAATGTCCTTAATGGTATCTAGAATGATAAATCTTTTCCAGAAGGTTTTCAATTTACTTTGCCCAGATCCATAAGAGGAATCACTATCTATGGCAGCTATAGCGTTATGAAATGTATTTCTTAAATAATAAGACTTGAAAGTCAAAATTACTCCTTGATCCATAGGCTGCAGAATTGATATTGTATTAGCAGGTATGAAAACAGTATTAATCTCCTTGCACATCACCATCAGAGCTCTTGAGTGACAAGGTGTGTTGCCAGTGAGCAGTGATATTTTGAAAGGAATCTTTTTTTCTGAGTAGTAGTTCTCAACAGTGGACTTAAAATGTTCAGTAAATCATGCTGTAAACAAATGTGCTGTCATCCAGGCTTCATTATACCATTTATAGAGCACAGGGCAGAGTAGGTTTAGCATAATTCTTAAGGACCCCAGGATTCTTAGAATGGCAAATGATAATGAGGTTCAACTTAAATGCACCAGCTACATTAGCCTCTAACAAAAAAGTAAGTCTGTCCTTTGAAGTCAGGCATTGACTTCTCTTCTCTAGTTAGGAAAGTTCTACATGGCATCTTTTTCCAATAGAAGACGGTTAGATCTATGTTGAAAATCTGTTGTTTAGTGTAGCCACTTTCATCACTGATCTTAGCTAGATTTTTGATAACTTGCTGCAGCTTCTCCATTAGTACTTGCTGCTTCACTGTGCACTTCTGTGTTACGGAAACGGCTTCCTTCCTTAAACCTCATGAACCAATCTCTGCTAGCTTCAAGCTTTCTTCTGCAGCTTCCTCACCTCTCTGAGCCATCACAGACTTGAAGAAAGTTACAGCTGTGCTCTAGTTTAGGTTTTGGCTTAAGAAGATATTGTGGCTGGTTTGATCTACTATCCAGACCACTGCAACCTTCTCCGTATCAGCAATAAAGCTGTTTGACTTTCTTGTCATTCGTGTGTTCACTAGAGTAGCATTTTTAATTTCCTTCCAGACCCTTTCCTTTGCATTCCCAACTTGGATATTTGACACAAGAGTCCTGATTTTTAGACCATCTTGGTTTTTAACGTGCCTTCCTCACTAAACTCAATCATTTCTAGCTTTTGACTTAAAGTGAGAGATATGGTGAAACCCCATCTCTACTAAAAATACAGAAATTAGCCGGGCGTGTTGGTGCTGCCTGTAATCCCAGCTACTCCAGAGGCTGAAGCAGGAGAATCGCTTGAACTCGGGAGGCGGAGGTGCCAGTGAACTGAGATGGTGACACCGCACTCCAGCCTGGGCAATAGAGCAAGACTCCGTCTCAAAAAAGAAAAAGAAAGAAAGAGAGAAGAGAGAGAGAAAGAGAGAGAAGAGAAGAGAAGAGAAGGAAAGAAAGGAGGGAAGGAAGGAAGGAAGGAAGGAAGGAAGGAAGGAAGGAAGGAAGGAAGGAAGGAAGGAAGTGGGGGAGGGAGGGAGGAAATCTAATCAGTAAACATAAATCTATCCAAAGGGCATTAAAGCCAACTTTATAGTGAGTTTTTACCAATTAAAATAAAAAAGACCAGGCTCAGTGACTTATGCTGGTAATCCCAGCTACTTGGGAAACTGAGGCAGGAGGATTGCTTGAGGCCAGAAGTTCGAGGCTGGAGTTAGCTATGATCCCACTGTCACACACCAACCTGAACAACAAGGCAAAACCCTGTCTAAGAAAAAAGGAAAAGATGGCGGGGCGTGGTGGCTCATGCCTGTAATCCCAGCACTTCGGGAGGCCGAGGCAGGCGGATCACAAGGTCAGGAGTTCGAGAGGAGCCTGGCCAATATAGTGAAACCTTATCTCTGCTAAAAATACAAAAATTAGCTGGGCACCCAGGCGCCTGTAGTCCCAGCTACTCGGGAGGCTGAGACAGGAGAATTACTTGAACCTGGGAGGTGGACATTGCAGTGAGCCAAGATTGCACCACTGCACTCCAGCCTGGGTGACAGAGCGAGACTCTGTCTCAAAAAAGAAAAGAAAAGAAAACAGGAGGCCGGGCGCGGTGGCTCACGCCTGTAATCCCAGCACTTTGGGAGGCCGAGGTGGGCAGATCACGAGGTCAGGAGATCAAGACCATCCTGGCTAACATGGTGAAACCTCGTCTCTACTAAAAATACAAAAACAAAATTAGCCAGGCATGGTGGTGGGCGCCTGTAGTCCCAGCTACTCGGGAGGCTGAGGCAGGAGAATGGTGTGAACCCAGGAGGCGGAGCTTGCAGTAAGCCGAGATCACGCCACTGTACTCCAGCCTGGGCAACAGAGCGAGACTGTCTCAGGAAAAAAAAAAGAAAGAAAGAAAGAAAGAAAGAAAAAGAAAAAAGGAAAAGACAAACAGCTCTAATACCAAAGTTGATAAAGGACAATGTAAACAAGAAAAATTGTAGTTTAATCTCATTTATGAACATAGATCCAAAAACCCTGTGAAATATGGAAAACTTAATTTATCACATTTTAAAAAGTAATAAGTCATGCAGAGGTATGGTATACCCTAAGGATACCTGTACCATTCAAAAAAATGATTACAGTTATTTAACAAAACAGCAGGTAAAGGAGAATGACAATCAGATCTTCCTAGTGATTTCAGAAAAACATTTACTAAAATTCTACACTTGAGGTGGGCAGATCACAAGGTCAAGAGATCGAGACCATCCTGGCCAACATGGTGAAACCCCGTCTCTACTAAAAATACAAAAATTAGCTGGGCATGGTGGCGCATGCCTATATACCCAGCTATTCAGGAGGCTGAGGCAGGAGAATCGCTTGAACCTGGGAGGAGGAGGTTGCAGTGAGCCGAGATCGTGCCACTGACTCCAGCCTAGTGACCGAGCAAGACTCTGTCTCAAAAAATAAATAAATAAATAAATAAAATTAAAAAATAAAATTTAGACCCATGCATGATAAAAACAATTTAGCAAATTAGGAATGAATTGATCCTTCCTTAATACAAGTTTTAAACCAAAAACCCACAAAAACTATAGCTAATATCACACATAATGGTGAAATACTGGACACTTTTTGATTGTCAGAAAAAAAGACAAGATACTGATTTCACGTTTCTTTTCAACATTGTACTGGAAGTTCTGCACTGAACAATGAAGAAAGAAAAATAAATCAGGGGGGCATGGAATGTCATCTTGGCATCCACTACTGTTAATATAGGAGGATGAGTGGTTTTACAGAAGGAACTGTCTTTGTTTAGGAACTTATCTTGCTAAGTTACTAGTGGGGAAGTTAGGGCTCAGGCCAACGCAATGAGAAAAAGGTAGTTCAAAAGCTCTTTGCTAGAAAGAAAGAGCATTTGTGCCTGAGAAGATGAGACTGAAGGGAGTGGAGAGGACCGGTTCTATTGCTTGAGGCCAAAGCCCGGATTTAGAATATGTGAAAGGATCTTGGGGTCAGGTGTTCTTAACATTCCATTTAAAGATATTTCTACTTCCATGAATAAGTATCTCTGCTGTCATCAAAATCTTTAGTAAAGACTTCTACACATGGTAACTTCTGGGAGTGATCTTTTTGGTGGAGCTTACAAAAAAAAAAAAGAATGCATTTCCTATTTTGCTCAACATGATGCAGTGGTGGGAAAAATATAAAAATGGACAGTCTGAATCCTAAAATAACTCAACAAAAAAAAGGAGAAGAGCTCAGAGCTATCATGGTGACCATGATAACCTAAGTGCCCTGATAAGTCACAAAAATTTGGCACATTATAATAGCAAAAGATATGGAATAGCAGTTCAAGTAAATTAATGGAGATATTGCCAGGCATGGTGGTTCACGCCAGTAATCCCAGCACTTTGGGAGGCCAAGGCGGGCAGATCAGGATGTCAGGAGTTTGAGACCAGCCTGGCCAATATGGTCAAAATTTGTCTCTACTAAAAATACAAAAAAATTAGCCTGGCATGGTGGCGCGTGCCTGTAGTTCCAGCTACTTGGGAGGCTGAGGCAGAAGAATCGCTTGAACCTGGGAGGCGGAGGTTGCAGTGAACCAAGGTTGCACCACTGCACCCCGGCCTAGGTGACAGAGCAAGACACCGTCTCAAAAAAAAAAAAAAAAATTATGGAGATATTAAGAGTCTAGAAAACCATGATGATGTAGCAATCAAAGTGTCTAGAAAAACACTAGATACTTGCAAAGTGAATATGAAAAGCTTATGCAGTCTGATTCCTACTGATTGTGAGGTCAATTGCTTATCTCCTCTCCTCTGTTGCTAGGCTTCATCCACACTATGAAAAGACAAAGTTTCAAAATGTGTTTAAAAATATTACCTGGGCCAGGTGCAGTGGCTCATGCCAACACTTTGGAGGCCTAGGCGGGTGGATCACTTGAGCCCAGGAGTTTGAGACCAGTCTGAGCAACATGGTGAAACCCCATCCATACAAAAAAATACAAAAATTAGCTGGGCATGGTGGTATGTACCTGTAGTCCCAGCTACTCAGGAGGCTGAGGTGGGAAGATCACTTGAGCCTGGGAGGTTGAGGCTGCAGTAAGTCAGGATCATGTCACTGCACTCTAGCCTGGACGACAGAGCAGACTCTGTATAAAAAATAAATAAATAGCCCAGGTGCGGTGACTCACGCCTGTAATCCCAGCACTTTGGGAGGCCGAGGCAGGTAAATCACGAGGTCAGGAGTTCAAGACCAGCCTGGCCCGATATGGTGAAACCCGTCTCTATGAAAAATACAAAATTATTCAGGCGTGGTGGTGTGCACCTGTAGTCCCAGCTACATGGGAGGCTGAGGGAGAAAAATCGCTTGATCCCAGGAGACGGAGGTTGTGGTGAGCAGAGATTGCACCATTGCACTCCAGCCTGGGTGATGAAGAGAGACTCTGTCTCAAAAAAAAAAAAATATATATATATATATATATATATGTGTGTGTGTGTGTGTGTATATATACATATACATATATAAAAAATAAAATAAAAATAGAGAAAGCTCTTATTTTCTCTAATGCTTTTGAAATATTTCATCTGAGTGGGAAACTGTCCAGAGAATATGGGATATGAAAGAAGAAAACAATTTCTTCTGGGACTTCTAATTTCCCAGTGACTAAATATTTTATACTAGAATACCTGCACAGTCAAAGTAATCTCAAGATAGAAATTAACTATCTTAAAAAGGGACTGCCACAGTAACCATTTAGCTTGAAAGGAATATATCTTTATCTTGGAACATAGAATAACTTAAGGACATTAATATAAATTATGAACAATTCTCATTATGGTCAGAAGGAACTATTACTATTTTGTTGCTATTTTTAGCATCCAAATCACATAATTCTCTAAAATGAAATTATAATAGTCGAAGCATTAGCTTAAGTCGACTTAGGCAATATAAGGAGGGTAAGTTAAAGAAAATGTTTAAAGGTATCACTTTTTAGATTATTGCCAAAATCTGGGAAATAGTCTAGTTCCCATGAGATGTGTTCCTATTATTTGTGAAATCTGCTCACTTACTAACTAGCATGCACTCTTCTGTTCATATTTTGCTTAACTGCCTTGCCAAATTTACGATTTTTTTTTCAATGAACAGTATTACTACACCAAAAGCCCATTGCTCTTTATCATGTTTTTTAAAATTATAAAACAATGTTTAGTCTATTGGCCAAGACTTTCTGGTATGCTGTTGCAGCTCTGTTCCAGAACATTCCTAATGTAGTGGGAGAAGGTTTTCTTCCATTAAAGGAAGCTAATAGATGTTATCTCTTTCATCCTATGACAGGTGAAGCACTAATTCAGTCATAGTTTCTGTACTAAGGCTCTTTCCGGTAAAAATGGACAATCCATGAGGCAAGGATTCACGTATAATACCTTAAAGTAACTTTTATATAAATGTCTTAAATGCATTCGTTTTCTTATTTTATTTTTTTATTTTTTTTATTTTTTGAGACGGAGTCTCACTCTGTTGCCCAGGCTGGAGTGCAGTGGCATGATCTCAGCTCACTACAACCTCCGCCCTCCGAGTTCAAGTGATTCTTCTGCCTCAGTCTCCCAAGTAGCTGGAATTACAGGTGCCTGCTACTGTGCCCAGCTAATTTTTTGTATTTTTAGTAGAGATGGAGTTTCACCATGTTGGTCAGGCTGATTTCTAACTTCTTAACTTGTGATCCACCTGCCTTGGCCTCCCAAAGTGTTGTGATTACAGGCGTGAGCCACCACACCTGGTCTTTAGTTTTCTTTTCTTTCTTTCTTTCTTTTTTTTTTTTTTGAGAGGGAGTCTCACTCTGTGCCCAGGCTGGAGTGCAGTGGCGCAATCTTGGCTCACTGCAACCTCCGCCTCCCGGGTTCAAGCGACTCTCTGCCTCAGCCTCCCAAGTAGCTGGGATTACAGGCGCCTACCACCACACGTGGCTAATTTTTGTATTTTTAGTAGAGACGGGGTTTCACCATGTTGGCCAGGATGGTCTCAATCTCTTGACCTTGTGATCCACCTGCCTTGGCCTCCCAAAGTGCTGGGATTACAGGCGTGAGCCACCGTGCCTGTCTATTTTTTTTTTTTTTAATATGATCAAGCAGCCAATACTTTGTTTTAGTGTAAGTATTAGTATTTCAGGAATTTGTTTTTTCTCTTATCTCTTCTGCATTAGGTCAACTGAGTAGCACCTTAAAGAACTCCCAGACCCCAATCACTACTACAGAATGTTTATTTGTTTGTTTGGGTTTTTTTGTTGTTGTTTTTTGTTTGTTTGTTTTTTAGATAGGATCTTGCTCTGTTGCCCGAGCTAGAGTGCAATGGTGCCATCACAGCTCACTGCAGCCTCACCCTCCTTGGCTCAGGTGATCCCCCCAGCTCAGTCTCCCAGGTAGCGGACTACAAGGGTGCATCATCACACCTGGCTAACTTTTGTATTTTCAGTAGAGACAAGGTTTTGCTATGTTGCCCAGGCTGGTCTCGAACTCCTGGGCTGAAGTGATCCTCCCACTCGGCTTCCCAAAGTGCTGAGATTACAGGCACGAGTCACGGCACCCAGCCATGAATGATAATCTCAATGTTGATTTCTAAATCAATGTTCACGATGGATGACAAATCCAAATATCAATTCAAATTGCAATAAATTAATCATTGTCACCAAAACTATGATTTGTCCCTAGTTTTTGACACTTTATCACTGAATGTATCACCTTACAGCACCGATCTTCCTGACACCCTACTTCACCTTCAGTTTACTGCTTACTCCTGGCCACCTTAAAGATAGGCCTGGAATGGTAACTTCTTCAGCAGCCAGGAAACATTTAAAAAGTAAGGGCCGGGCACAGTGGCTCCCGCCTGTAATCCCAGCACTTTGGGAGTCCGAGATGGGCGGATCACCTGAGGTCAGGAGTTCGAGACCAGCCTGGCGAACTTCTGTCTCCACTAAACATACAAAAATTAGCTAGGCATGGTGGTGGGTACCACAATCCCAGCTACTCAGGAGGCTGAGGTAAGAGAATTGCTTGAACCCAAGGGGCACAGCAGTGAGCCGAAATCACACCTTTGCACTCCAGGCTGGGTGACAAGAGCAAGATTCAATCTCAAAAAAACAAAAAAACCCTTAAAGACAATATTGGACTTCCCACAAGAATGTGTGGCAAATTCAGAAAACACAACAAAATCCCCCAAAAAGGCATGTACCTAGAAAAAGACAGGTTTAAACTAACTTTAGGCAAGGACTTTGCTTCCTGGTATTTCCAAATCCCATTTCCCGCCACTGTTGCTTGGATGACCTTGAGTTGACACTGTAGTTTCAACTCCATATCTAAGACCAGTAATCATGGTGTCATACAATCCACTTCATGTCTGCCTTCCTCTTTAATGGGGCAGGCAAACAACAGCAACTCTCCCGGAATTAGGGCAGACAACCCTTACAAAATCACTAGATGAATCATGCCTACTTCATATCCTGAGCAAATCTAGGTCCGCTTCCAACAGTCTACTAACAATAACCAGAAAATACATGCAGAGCTAGCTGCATCATGAGCCCATCATGAGTTAACTGTTTCTATCTCAGAGAACAAGTTAATTCCATGCCAGTGATATAGATACAATTTTTTAAAAAATAGCACTCACATCTCTAGCTCTGTAACTTTTATCTACTCAAAAGTTTTATTATAGAAGACATCAGAAATATGTAAATATAAGAAGAATAATGGCTTATTTTAGGTTCATTGTCTATTAATTCTCTTTCTTAAAATCTAAGCAACAGGCCGCGGGCATTGGCTCATGCCTGTAATCCCAGGACTTTGGGAGGCCAAGGCCAAGATCACCTAATGTCAGGAGTTCAAGACCAGCCTGGCCAACGTGGTGAAACTGTCTCTACTAAAAATACAAAAAGTATCCGGGTGTGGTGGCAGGCTCCTGTAATACAAGCTACTTGGGAGGCTGAGGCAGAAGAATCACTTGAATCTGGGAGGCAGAGTTTGCAGTGGGCCAAGATTTGGCCATTGCACTCCAGCCTAGGCAACAGGAGCAAAACTACATTTTGGTTTGTTTTTTTTTTTTTTTTTTTGAGACTGAGTCTTGCTCTGTCGCCCAGGCTGGAGTACAGTGGTGCGATCTCGGCTCACTGCAAGCTCCGTCTCCCGGGTTTACGCCATTCTCCTGCCTCAGCCTCCCGAGTAGCTGGGACTATAGGCGCCCGCCACCTCGCCCAGCTAGTTTTTTATATTTTTTAGCAGAGACAGGGTTTCATCGTGTTAGCCAGGATGGTCTCGATCTCCTGACCTCGTGATCCACCCGTCTCGGCCTCCCAAAGTACTGGGATTACAGGCTTGAGCCACCGTGCCCGGCCAAAACTACATCTTACAAAAGAAAATAAAATGGAAGAAAGAGATCGCCTCGGTTACCTAGATTGAAGTAAAATATTTTAAAAGTAATTATATCCTTGATTTTCCAGTGGCTACTCCTTTTCTCAGTTTGTGCACTTATACAATAGGAAACTAAAAACCTATGGAAAAGAAGAGCAATGTAAACACATCAACACATCAAACACCAATATAATTTCTGTGATTATACATTAAACCTATACCTGATTTTCCATGCAAACAAACCATGAGATATATGACAGGATGTGTTGTATAACAGTCATTTTTTGATCAAAGGAATAAAAGAAAACATACAGTTTTTCCTTTCCCTTTTTTTTTTTTTTTTTTTGAGACAAGATCTCCCTCTGTTGCCCAGGCTGGAGTGCAGTGGCGCAATCTGGGCTCACTGCAACCTCTGTTTCCTGGGTTCAAGCTATCCCCTCACTTCCACCTCCCTAGTAGCTGGGACTACAGGCATATGACACCACGCCTGGCTACAAACATATTGATTTTAACAAGAGAATATTTTCCTGGTACTAAATTCAAAAGTAAAACTTTTACAGATCCATCTTCAAAGAGATTTTGAACTATATACAGGACAAACAGTCATTTGATAATTTCTTTGTAAACTTTTATGGGCCTCATTTATTTAACAACTTGGTGAGAAAGAACACTTTAATTAAATTAATTAATTAATTAATTGAGACAGAGTCTCCCTATGTCACCAGGCTGGAATGCAGTGTCATGATCTTGGCTCACTGCAACCTCTGCCTCCCAGGTTCAAGCAATTTTCCTGCCTCAGCCTCCCAAGTAGCTGGGATTACAGGGACGCGTCACCACGCCTGGGTAAATTTTGTATGTTTAGTAGAGACAGGGTTTCCCCATATCGGCGAGGCGGATCTGGAACTCCTGACCTCGTGATCCGCCCACCTCTGCCTCCCAAAGTGCTGGGATTACAGGTGTGAGCCACGGCACCTAGCGAAAGAACACTTATAGAAAATAATAATAATAATAATACATTTATACTCAATAATGGTGGACCTGGCCAGGCACGGTGGCTCATGCCTGTAATCCTAGCACTTTGAGAAGTCGAGGTGAGTGGATCACTTGAGGTCAGGAGTTTGAGACCAGCCTGCCCAACATGATTAAACACTGTATCTACTAAAAATACAAAAATTAGCTGGGTGGGGTGGTAGCGCACCTGTAATCCCAGCTACCCAGGAGGCTGTGGCAGGAGAATCGCTTGAATCTGGCAGGCAGAAGTTGCAGTGAGCAGACATCACGCCACTGCACTACAGCCTAGGTGACAGAGGAAGACTCTGCCTTGGAAAAAAAAAAAAGGGTGGGGGGTGGACCTGACCGCAGGTGGTAGGAATGGGGAGGAGAGTAGGAATAGGAGTTAGGAGTGACTACTCAAGTGAGAATTTGAAAAAGGAGCCTTTGCAATCACCCTTTCTCTTTAGCATGCTATAACTGCTGCCCTTCCTCTAGGCTTTCTCTAAGTCGATGTTACTCAAAGTCTGGTTTGTGGACCAACTGCCGATCTGCAGACTGACTGTTAACTGGAATGCAGGGAGGTCAATTGCAAAATTGAGAGTAAGTATTTAAAACTTTTATAACAATTTGACAGAATTACTTTTTGAATATTGAATCTAATAAATTAAAATGTAAGCTGACCCTTTTAATATGTTTAATATTTTTATTTTTCTTCTAATTAATTTCATTGTGTTTTATAAAAGTGGCCTCCTGCAACAGATTGAAAGTTTAAAAAACAAAACTTGTTCTTTACCACAGATAAAAACATACTTTAGGCCTCTGTCTCTCAAACTTCAGTGGTCACGTACTACTCTCATGATTTTGTCATATCTGTATACCAATTTTACCATTTATTCAATAACTTTCTTTAAACAAAAAGTGCTTTTTAATTTAAATACTTTTTTTTTTTTTTTTTTGGAGACAGAGTTTCACTCCTGTTGCCCAGGCTGGAGTGCAATGGCATGATCTTGGCTCACTGCAACCTCTACCTCCTGGGTTCAAGTGATTCTCCTGCCTCAGCCTCTCTAGTAGCTGGGATTACAGGTGTGTACTACCAGGACGGCGCTAACTTTTATTTTTAGTAGAGACGGGGCTTCTCCATGTTGGACAGGCTGGTCTCGAATTCCTGACCTCAAGTGATCCACCAGCTGTGGCCTCCGAAAGTGCTGAGATTACAGGAGTGAACCACTGGTCCCAGCCTTAAGTATATTTTTAATGATACTATATCACCACCATAATTACTACATCGCTGTTGTAAATAGAATACCATGAAAACAAGATAATGTTACTTAATTTAAAATAATAAAATAATATTTGAGTAATGACAAATCTAGTGGGTTTGCAAAAGTGCACACCTGAAAATCAGCAAAAAGTATTAAAATAACTGGTTTTTTCTTTCTTATCAATCAAAATGAATATTTAGCTCAATGTTTCTCAGTTCAAGTCAAAGATGAGCTGAATATCTAAAAGCTATTTAATGTCCTTCTCAAGAAAGGCTGGATATTGAAAATTAATTCCTAATTTAATTTATGTAGGCATTTGTTCAACAAATGTTATTTTCCCCAATAGGATTCTAAAGTGAAATCTTAAAAAAAAAAAAAAAAAAAAAAAAAAAAACTGAAATCTTGCATCTTTCAAATGGGTCTGGTTATTTGGTAAAACTCAGAAAAGTGATTTACCAAAATTTCCTTGCCCTGAATAATTGCCATCTGGTTTGAGAAAATAGCTTTTATCAAGTGGTCTCTTCGTAATTTTGAAATGTTTTCAGCAAATTCTTCAGATGAATTATTTTTAAAAAACTACAAGTTTTTTCAATAAGTATTGCTGATGGAATGAATGTCAGTTTCAGAATCTGTTCCTAGGATCCTGAGCTTACCATATAAAACATGTAAGTGAGATATACATATATGCATAGGACAGAAATACATATATAAACATATCTATCATAGCTTTATCATATATGTATGAAGTCTTATTTAATTCTCTCTCAGTGGAAACTAGTGTTCAAAGAGATGTAGTGATCTCATTCGATCAACAGTAAGCAAATATTTGTTGACTGTGTACTGGGTCACAGGCACCATTCCAGGCTTTGAGACAACAAAGAGAAACAGAATAGACACAGTCAGATCGTTTGTGTCCTCGTGACGGTTGGGGCAGAAGAGAGAAGAAAGGCGGTAACTTCCAATAGGGATAAGCTATGAAGAGGAGCAGGGGTCACTCAAAGAAGTCCTTTCTGGGATATCTGGGGGAGCAATCAGTCCTGTGAAGACTGGGAAGGGGCATTCCAGACATAAGAAACAGCTACTGAAAAGCCCTTAGGACAGAAACAAGACCAGCATGGCCAGGAAGCAAAGAATGTATGGCTGAAATCTACTGAGCCATGGTGAGCTTTATAGTCACATAAGGCCTTGTAACTGTGATGAGGAGTTTGGAATTTATTCTTTGCAACGAAAAACATGTGGAGGGTTTTAATTAGAGAGATGACATAATCTGATTTCATTTCAAAAATATCCTTCTGGATACTGTGTGAAAAGGGAAAGAAGATACAAAGTCAAGGGCTTGTCTGTTGGCTCAGCAAGAAGCAATGGTGGCCGGGCACAGTGGCTCACGCCTGTAATCCCAGCACTTTGGGAGGCTTAGGTGGGCGGATCACGAGGTCAAGAGGTGGAGACCATCCTGGCCAACATGGTGAAACTCCGTCTCTATTAAAAATACAAAAATTAGCTGGGCGTGGTGGCGCCTGCCTGTAATCCCTGCTACTCAAGAGGCTGAGGCAGAAGAATCACTTGAACCCGGGGACCGGAGGTTGCAGTGAGCTGAGATCGCGCCACTGCACTCCAGCCTTGGGTGACAGAGTGAGACTCCATCTCAAGAAACAAACAAACAAAGAAGCAGCAATGGTGACCTGGAGGAGAATGGCAGTGGTAGAGATAGAGAAGTGGGTGGACTTGAGGGTAGAGTTGATTAGACTGGCTGATGTGTGAGGGAAGATTTAGGAGAAGAGAGAAAGAGCAGAAAAGACTCCCTGCTTCTGGCATGAGCAAATCTCTTCTGGTTTCACAGCCTAGGAAGCAGCAAATCCCATTTTAAAACCAAGGCTGTCTGACTTCAAAGCCACTCTTGACTCCATTTTTCTTTTTTTGGTGGCTGCTGAATTGAACCCCAAAGTGACAGCTCCCTGGTCTTCCCCCAACCACTTAATCCCAAACTCCCAGCATTAAGCCTTTGTATAGCATGGGCTTTCCCCAAACCCTGAACCTCTGGATGCTCAGCAAATAGATTCTCAGAGCAACCGGAGAGGAGGAAATCTGGGATCAGTGTTTGAACAAATGCAAAACCCGCCACTGAAGGCCTGGTGTTAGAGAAACCGCCACCCTTTCCCTGCGCCATCCTTATTCTCCTAAAATTCTCGCCTCATCACCCCCACTCTCCTTCCCCTTGTGCTTCAAGCCGTCTCTAGGCAGTTCTGTGTGGGTCTGTGTACCAGGAAAGGTCATCTCACCCCTCTGTGCTACAAGAGGCATAACTGTGGCTCTAGGAACACTGCACTAGGTAATTCCTTCCATCCCTCCTGAAGGAGATGGAGGAGAAGCAGCAGAAAGTGATTTTAGGGAAGTCAGAGCGGGAAAGAATAGTTTCTGGTGTCAGCCATGACAGCGAATCCAGTGGGAGGAGAAATGAAAGGGGTGATTAAATTTGGTTGATGGGAGAAAAGCTTCAGAAGGGTACAGGAGTGCGACTGCCTTACGGCAGACCGAGGCTGGGGAACAGTGAAGCGGTGGGACAGAAGCATAAAGTAGACTTTCATGCAATCTCAGCCACAGTGACAGGAAACGGGGAAGTCGATGTGTAGCTGAAGGAGAAAGCAGAACCAAGATGAGTGATTTTAATAGAAGGCACATAGGAAAGCATTTTAAAAGCGTTATGCAAATACAAAAGATTATTAATATTTGGCCTTATCATATGCTGCCTTTTACTTATTTATTTATTTTTGAGATGGAGTTTTACTCCTGTTGCCTAGGCTGGAGGGTAGTGGGGCAATCTCGCCTCACCACAACCTCCACCTCCTGGGTAGCTTGGATTATAGGCGTCCACCACCACGCTTGGCTAATTTTTTGTATTTTGAGTAGAGATGAGATTTTACCATGTTGGCCAGGCTGATCTCGAACTCTAGACCTCAGGTGATCCACCTACCTTGGCCTCCCAATCTGCTGGGATTACAGGTGTGAGCCACTGCGCCTGGACTTATTTATTTTTACCTTAATGCCCTATTTCCCTAAACAAACTCACAGTGAAATAAATCATGCTTAATACTTCTTGGGATCACCAACACAATGTCCTACACATAGAGAATAGCCACAACTTGATTACTAAAATATAAAGTCAAAATAGGTTGGAAATCTCCAGGATGATATCACGCATATGTACACCATTCCCAAGTAACGGGTTTACTATACTTTATGTAACTTGATAATAGATATTAAGTCCTATGTTTCTTTGTACCTGTAAAACCCTAAAGCTTGAATATAGTAGGTATGCAATTAATATTTGCTGATATATTTCAATTGCATATATTAGTTAACCTCTAGTTCTGAGTTCAAATGACAAACCATCTTTTGGCAATAACCAAAATTACAATGCAATTACCTTAAACTGCATTCAAATATATGGATTATTTTACCCTTTCTCCAGTGAAATCCAAATATGCTATTTCACCAATTAAACTACTCCTTTATCAAAGTTCTATTAATCTCCTGGAGATAGCACTGTGCTCATTAACTAAATGTCAGGTGAGCACAGAAGCAACTTTGGATTTCACTTAATAAACCAGAGCAATTTAAAGTAATTAGTCACATCTTGTGAAAAGAAGCCAATGTGTAGCCAGTTTAACCTGCTCAAGATCTGTAGGTGAAAAAACTCATAAACTGAGGGAGACTGGGGATAGGAGCCTTATTTCCTTTGCCAAGGCTTTCAAGTCAAGCAATTATTTACCCTAGAAAAAACAGAGCTGGCCGGGCGCGGTGGCTCAAGCCTGTAATCCCAGCACTTTGGGAGGCCGAGACGGGTGGATCACGAGGTCAGGAGATCGAGACCATCCTGGCTAACACGGTGAAACCCCGTCTCTACTAAAAATACAAAAGCTAGCCGGGCGAGGTGGCGGGCGCCTGTAGTCCCAGCTACTCGGGAGGCTGAGGCAGGAGAATGGCGTGAACCCGGGAGGCGGAGCTTGCAGTGAGCTGAGATCCGGCCACTGCACTCCAGTCCCGGCGACAGAGCGAGACTCCGCCTCAAAAAAAAAAAAAAGAAAAAAAAAAAAAAGAAAAAACAGAGCTGACTTTAGGAAAACTTTAAAAAGCCATCTCAGATGTTTGCAGAACACTTAAAAAATGTTCAATTGTCCAATTTACCACCCAGATTTGGCTTATTTATCTGAAAACGTATTTTAGTAACATCTGAATTATAGTTTCTCTTTTAAACTAGTTTCCCACATTAATGTGATTCACTTTCCAGATTTATGAGCTGTCTTTATGCCATTTGCAATAGCAAATAAATAAATTATAAAATATAAGACTTTATACCCAGTAATTTTCAATATACTCATTATCATTTGGACATATTTTTAACTCTGCACACTTATACATTATTTGGTGTACTTAAAAACGCGTTCAAGAAGAGCATGGAATTAGGCCACTAGTCAATGTAATAGACTAGTTATTATAAGAGATAATCAGGAAAATTATAATTTTTTCTATGATACCAAAAATTTATAGATTAGTTACTATAAAATGAGTTTATTCCACAACTTACAAAGTTACCATAATTAAAGAATAACAACTGTTAGATATTTAGATTCTATAATCAATATTAGCCAAAGACAAAATGATGTGTTTCCCTCATCTAAAAATGACATATTTGAGCCAGGTGCGATGGCTCACACCTGTAACCCCAGCACTTGGGAAGGCCGAAGCACGAGGATAACCTCAGGCCAGGAGTTTGAGATCAGCTTGGGCAACATAGCAAAACCGCATCCCTACCAAAAAAAACTTAGAAATTAACCAGGTATGATGGCATGCACTTATAGTCTTAAGGCAGGAGGACTGCTTAAGCCCAGGAGTTCAAGGCTGCAATGAGCTATGATCATACCACTGCACTCCAGCCTAAGTGACAGAGATGCTGCCTCAAAAATATATATAAATAAAAATAAAATAGGCTGGTCGCGGTGGCTCACGCTTGTAATCCCAGCACTTTGGAAGGCCAAGGTGGGCGGATCACGAGTTCAGGAGATGGAAACCATCCTAACATGGTAAAACCCCGTCTCTACTAAAAAAATACAAAAAAAAAATTAGGCTTTTCCAGGAAGACGCGGTCCTAGGACTTGCGGATCTTTGGTTCGCACGCTCCTCCTGACTCACCGCTGTTCGCCCTCCCCGAGGAACAAGTCGGTCAGGAAGCCGCGCAGCAGCCATGGCTTTTAAGGATACCGGAAAAACACCCGTGGAGCCGGAGGTGGCAATTCACCGAATTCGAATCACCCTAACGAGCCGCAACGTTAAATCCCTGGAAAAGGTGTGTGCTGACTTGATCAGAGGCGCGAAGGAAAAGAACCTGAAAGTGAAAGGACCAGTTCGAATGCCTACCAAGACTTTGAGAATCACTACAAGAAAAACTCCCTGTGGTCAAGGTTCTAAGGCGTGGGATCGTTTCCAGATGAGAATCCACAAGCGACTCATTGACTTGCACAGTCCTTCTGAGATTGTTAAGCAGATTACTTCCATCAGTATTGAGCCAGGAGTTGAGGTGGAAGTCACCATTGCAGATGCTTAAGTCAACTATTTTAATAAATTGATTACCAGTTGTTAAAAAAAAAAAAAAAAATTAGCCGGGTGTGGTGGCGAGCGCCTGTAGTCCCAGCTACTCCGGGGTCTGAGGCAGGAAATTGGCGTGAACCTGGGAGGCGGAGCTTGCAGTAAGCTGAGATTGTGTCACTGTACTCCAGCCTGGGCGACAGAGCAAGACTCCATCTCAAAAAAAAAAAAAAAAAAAAAAAAGATATAATCTACTAACCTGTTAGGTTACTAAGTTACTCCAAGAAGAGAAAGATAAACAAGATTTACTAAACACTATAATCAGGTGTATTTTATAAGTCACTTATTTAACCTTTACAACACTTTCCAAGTTGAATACAGTCCTCATTTTGCAGATACAAAAATTAGTTTCTGAAGTGTAAGTAATTTATGCAAGAGCAAACAGCTAGAGGAGCACTGGATGGTGTTTAAAGACAGGTTTGTGGCCAGGCACAGTGGCTCATGCCTGTAATCCCAGCATTTTGGGAGGCCAACGTGGGCTGATCACAAGGTCAGGAGTTCAAGACCAGCCTGGCCAACATGGTGAAACCCCATCTCTACTAAAAATACAAAAATTGGCCAGGTGCGGTGGCTCACATCTGTAATCCCAGCACTTTGGGAGGCCAAGGCGGGCGGATCATGAGGTCAGGAGATCGAGACCATCCTGGCTAACATGGTGAAACCCCGTCTCTACTAAAAATACAAAAAATTAGCCGGGCGTGGTGGCGGACGCCTGTCGTCCCAGCTACTCCGGAGGCTGAGGCAGGAGAATGGCACGAACCCGGGAGGTGGAGCTTGCAGTGAGCCAAGATCACACCACTGCACTCCAGCCTGGGCGACAGAGCGAGACTCTGTCTCAAAAAAAAATAAAAAGATAAAAAAATTAACCAAGCATGGTGATGTGCGCCTGTAGTCCCAGCTACTCGGGAGGCTGAGGCAGGAGAATGGCATGAACCTGGGAGGCGGAGCTTGCAGTGAGCTGAGATCGTGCCACTGCACTCCAGCCTGGGCAACGGAGTGAGACTGTGCCTCAAAAACAAAACAAAACAAAACAAAAAAAAAAAAAAAAAAAAAGAAGAAGCCTATGCTATTGGCCAGCTGAGGAAAAGGATAAAGAAGCTATCAGAAAGCCAGGAAAGCAGGTCCAAGAGCACACACATGAGAAAGTGTAATATATTCTTATAATTGAAAATATTTTAGTATTGCTGGAGTATAAGAAATAGAGGTTGGGAGTAAACGAGGAATGAGAGGTGGTAAGAAATGACACTAGGAGTCTAAAGCAGGGCCAGTTCCCAAGGGTACCATAAACCATAACTACAGCATTTGAACCCTCCTGAAGGTGACGCAGAGGCATTGAAGGATCTCCACCAGGAAAGTGAAATGATCGGATTTGTATTTTAAATATGTAGATCAGCCAGGCGCAGTGGCTCATGCCTGTAATCCCAGCACTTTGGGAGACCGAGGTGGGCAGATCACTTGAGGTCAGGAGTTCGAGACCAGCCTGGCCAACATGGAGAAACCCCGTCTCTACTGAAAATACAAAAATTAGCCAGGCGTGGTGTTGGGCACCTGTAATTCCAGCTACTTGGGAGGCTGAGGCAGGAGATTCGCTTGATCCCGGGAGGCAGAGTTTGCAGTGAGCGAAGATCACACCACTGCACTCCAGCCTGGGCAACAGAGCAAGACTCTGTCTCCAAAATAATAATAATAATAATAATTAAATATGTAGATCATGCTGGAAACTGTGTGATGAATCCATTCATTGAGCAAGAGTAGATAGGAAGGACAGTCAGAAGACTACCTCAATTTCTAAGGCTAGAAAATCGTAATAAAATCTTGATGACAGTAATGGCAGAAAAGATGGAGAAAAATTTCCAGAGGCACTGACAAGGTAAAGTGGGGATAACTGTGAATCACAGGACCTAGGGGTGATGGAGAGCTGAAGAAGGAATCTAGAATGGTTCTCTTTTTTTTTTTTTTTTTTTGAGACAGAGTCTGGCTCTGTCACCCAGGCTGGAGTGCAGTGGCCGGATCTCAGCTCACTGCAAGCTCCTCCTCTCGGGTTTACGCCATTCTCCTCCCTCAGCCTCTGGAGTAGCTGGGACTACAGGCGCCCACCACCTCGCCCGGCTAGTTTTTTGTATTTTTTAGTAGAGACGGGGTTTCACCGTGTTAGCCAGGATGGTCTCGATCTCCTGACCTCGTGATCCACCCGTCTCGGCCTCCCAAAGTGCTGGGATTACAGGCTTGAGCCACCGCGCCCGGCCGAATGGTTCTCTTTAATGACCAAAACAAGAGAGTGACAGCAATGTCAATCATCAAAAAGAGTGACTGTTAGAGACAGAGCAGTCTGAGGGGAAGTCCAGGAGTTCATGTGTACACATGTGAGTTTGAGATTGATGTGAGACATCCATGTGGAGCTGTTCAGTGTGTCTGGAGCTCAGGAGAGGGGCAAAGCCACTTAGACACAGATTCCAGGAGTCAGCAGTTTGTGTGCCATGTTTGTAGCCATGGAAGTGAATAACAGCACGTTAGTTCGATGCTCTTACTCACTGGAGAAGGTGGAGGAGGGTAAGAATAGAGAACTACAGAACATCAATATTTAAGGAGTGATCAACAGCAGAAGAGCCCAAGGAAAGCAAACTAGAGACACAGAAAACCAGGAGAATATGGAGTCACAGAAGCCACAGGAGGAGAGCTTCAAGAAAGAGGACACAATCAGCAGTATCCATTGCTTCAGACAGGGTTGGTAAGATAAAGACTAAACTATGAGCCAGGTGTGGTGGCTCACACCTGTAATCCCAGCACTTCAGGAGGCTGAGGCAGGAGGATTGCTTGAGCTCACAAGTTTGAGAGACCAGCCTGGGCAACATAGTGAGACCTCATCTCTACAAAAAAGTCAAAAAATTAGCTGGACATACTGGTGCATGTCTGTGGTCCCAGCTACTTCGGAGGCTGAGGCAGGAGGCTCACTTGAGCCTGGAAGGTTGAGGCTGCAGTGAGCTATGATGGTGCCATTGCACTCCAGCCTGGGTGACAGAGTGAGACTCTGTCTCAAGAAAACAAAACAAAACAAAACAAAACAAAAAAAACGAGCTAGTATATGATGGATTTAGCAACAAAAATGACATTGACTAACCTAGTGAGAACTGGGTCAGTAGAGTTGTGGGAATGGAAGCCAGACCAAAGTTCTCATCTGATAGAATTTCCTGAATGAAACAAAGAAATCATCCATAACTCTCATTTGCTAAAGGCTTTGAGCCAATTGTAAAGTTTACACTTTTCTCAAGCACTTTCATTTAGTTTGTAATTAAATAAGCAAAGTACTTGTACATGCCCTTTTCTTAATTACAGCTTTCCTAATGAGTTAACTTGCATGTACAAACAGCCTCATCTGTAAGATGGGTTTGCTCCGGCACTGGGTTAAAACTGGGCTTACATGCAAAAGCTATTGTTAATTCAAACCTGTTAATGCAGTTTGTTTATACTGAATATGATTAGAAGAAATCAAGAACATGATTCTAAAATTTGATAATTTGCAGATGCACTACAATGATTAGCTCAAAACTAAGTCCTGAACTGTTCTGTTGTCTTTCACATGCACATACACCTTAGATTATTTTATTTTATTTTTTATTTATTAATTTTTTTTTTTTGAGCTGGAGTCTCACTCTGTTGCCCAGGCTGGAGTGCAGTGGCATGATCTCAGCTTACTGCAACCTCCGCCTCTTGGGTTCAAGTGATTCTCCTGCCTCAGCCTCCCGAGTAGCTGGGATTACAGACATGTGCCACCACACCCGGCTAATATTTTATATTTTTGGTAGAGACGGGGTATCACCATGTTGGCCAGGCTGGTTTTGAACTCCTGACCTAAAGTGATCCACCCGCCTCAGCCTCCCAAAGTGCTGGGATTACAGGCATGAACCACCATACCCAGTCTACCTTAGATTATTTTAATAGAATTGTTTTTTAAATGTTGATGCTGGAGATTAGAATTAACTCCAAATGTATACTTAAACATATTATATTAGGTTTTGACTAACAGAATTTTCTTTCAGGGAATGTGGTCTATTTATCAATACACTTACCTAAATCACGGTAATAAAGTCCTTCACCACTCTGTATCATTTCAAAGATTGCTTCTTCTTTCTCTGTTTACTTATCTAATTTTGTTGTTGTTGTTGTTGTTGAGACAGAGTCTTGCTCTGTTGCCCAGGCTGGAGTGCAGTGGCGCAATCTCGGCTCATTGCAAGCTCTGCCTCCCGGGTTCATGCCATTCTCCTGTCTCAGCCTCCTCAGTAGCTGGGACTACAGGTGCCCGCCATCACGCCCAGCTAATTTTTTTGTATTTTTAGTAGAGACAGGGATTCACTGTGTTAGCCAGGATGGTCTCGATCTCCCAACCTCGTGATCCGCCTGCCTCAGCCTCCCAAAGTGCTGGGATTACAGGCTTGAGCCACCGCGCCTGGCTTACTTATCTAATTTTTTAAGGAATGAGGGCAATATAATTAATTTTTCCTGTTGTAATAGTGTTTCATGGCACTGCTTAATTGTACCCTATGTTTGTAAATTTCAGTATTTAACTACATATATATAAGACGTAAGGTGCAGTGGCTCACGCCTGTAATTAACACAACTATGCATAATTTTTGATTTACAACTGTAACATCCTAAGAGAAACACAGTTATATTATTCCAGTAAGAAAGATATATAAAATTAAAAATAAATATTTTTCCTTTGTTTTGAGGTTTTAATTAATTTTGAAATATGTGAATTTCCTTTCTAATCTGGTGTTAAGTAATTAGAGTTTCCCTTCTAACCTGAAATTTGGATGTTCTTTCCAGATTTAATTCTTGTCGGGAAAATAATTTCCTAGTAGAGTAGAAACGACAACGGGAGCTGGTGGGAAGGAGACCCACCAGTCATAATTATCCCACAGAAAAAAGAAAAGTTGAATCCAACACGCTTTTCTGGAGATTAGAAAAGCAGATTTCAATATATTCAAGTACAGGTACAATTAGAAGACCTGAGACTCCAGAATGAGAAATGGTTCAAGAGCAGAGGACTATCAACATTTGAATCATTTGTGATTGTTTTTTTGCTTGTTTTTTGAGACCGAGTCTCACTCTGTCACCCAGGCTGCAGTGCAGTGGCACAGTCTTGGTTCACTGCAACCTCTACCTCCTGGGTTCAAGTGATTCTTGTGTCTCAGCCTCCCAACTAGCTGGGATTACAGGCACACGCCACCACACCCGGCTAATTTTTTGTATTTTTAGTAGAGATGGGGTTTCACCATGTTGGCCAGGCTGGTCTCAAACTCCTGACCTCAAGTGATCTGCCTGCCTTGACCTCCGAAGTGCTGGGATTACAGGTGTGAGCCACCGCGCCCAGCGCATTTGTGATTGTATTATTAGAACTTGCATGAGGAAGAAAAGGTAAAGACAGGCGAGAGAAAACTGCATGAGAAGCTTTCTGGTGTTCTTAGACTTTCAAAGGGCCGCAGCCAAAGATGAAAGCAGGGACACATTGCCGTAGATGAGGAGAGAAGCCCAGTGACCTGGCGCAGATTCAGAAAGTTTTAGCCCCAGAGGCCTCTGAAGCAAAATTCCTGACAGCGAAAAGGTCTGCAGTTCAGAAATGAAGCGCAAAAACAAAGGCATAGGCCCGTTGCTTGCCCGTTGCTTGCCATAGAGACAAATCAGATCAATTTCCCTTCCATTTTGTTTCTATCTTCATCAGGAGCCTGTACTCCAGAAAGCAACAAAGTTCTCAAATGGTGAGGGATAGTGGGGGAGAGAGTTCAATCCCAGTGTCTCCTCAAGTTTGAGTCTCTGGGTTCCCACGGAATACAACCCAGCAAGCAGAAATATCCAGAGATGACAGAAGTATCACCCCTGGGCATCTCAGAGAAGGGCAAACATTCTGGGTTTCCAAGAGGGAAGGGAAGGAGTAAGTTTAGCCACAGACCAAAGTGCTTCACATTAAGTGCCAGAAAAATTCCAGATTTTAATTTCTGTTTTTTTTTTTTTTTTTTTTTTTTGACACAGGGTCTCGCTGTGTCGCCCAGGCTGGAGTGCAGTGGCACGATCTCATCTCACTGCAAGCTCTGCCTCCCAGGTTCACACCATTCTCCTGCATCAGCCTCCCGAATAGCTGGGATGACAGGCACCCGCCACCGTGCCTGGCTAATCTTTTGTACTTTTAGTAGAGACGGGGTTTCAACGTGTTAGCCAGGATGGTCTCAATCTCCTGACCTCGTGATCCACCTGCCTTGGCCTCCCAAAGTGCTGGGATTACAGGTGTGTGCCACCGTGCCTGGCGTTTTTCTTTTTTTTAGAGACAGAGTCTCACTGTGTTGTCCAGGCTGGAGTGCAACATTCAGTAATCTTGGCTAACTGCAACCTCTGCCTCCCGAGTTCAAGTGATTCTCCTGCCTCAGCCTCCCAAGTAGCTGTGACTGCAGGCGTGTGCCACCAGCCCTGGCTAATTTTTGTATTTTTAGTAAATATAGGGTTTCACCATGTTGGCCAGGCTGGTCTTAAACCCCTGACCTCAGATGATCTGCCTGCCTCGGCCTCCCAAAGTGCTGGGATTACAGACATGAGCCACCGCACGTAGCCCGATATTTTCATTTCTATTTAATGGGGTTGTGATCATTAAGAAAATAATTTAGCAATCACATGGAACCCAAATACATTCAGTAAAATCATGAACTGTTTCTCTCTTTTTTTTCTTTTCTTTCTTTTTTTTTTTTTGAGACGGAGTCTCGCTCTGTCGCCCACGCTGGAGTGCAGTGGCGCGATCTCCGCTCACTACAAGCTCCGCCCCCCGGGTTTACGCCATTCTCCTGCCTCAGCCTCCCGAGTAGCTGGGACTACAGGCGCCCGCCATCTCGCCAGGCTAGTTTTTTGTATTTTTACTAGAGACGGGGTTTCACCGTGTAGACCAGGATGGTCTCGATCTCCTGACCTCGTGATGCACCCGTCTCGGCCTTCCAAAGTGCTGGGATTACAGGCTTGAGCCACCACGCCCGGCCTCTCTTTTTTTTCAAATAGGGGTTGCTAATCTGGTAGCTATGAATATTATACTTAAGGTAAAATCTGATGTTAGCAAAATATTTCAGTCACATGACATTCTCCAAGTCTCTTTTTTTTTGAGACGGAGTCTCTCTCTGTTGCCCAGGCTGGAGTGCAGTGGCCAGATCTCAGCTCACTGCAAGCTCCGCCTCCCGGGTTTACGCCATTCTCCTGCCTCAGCCTCCCAAGTAGCTGGGACTACAGGAGCCCGCCACCTCGCCCGGCTAGTTTTTTGTATTTTTAGTAGAGACGGGGTTTCACCGTGTTAGCCAGGATGGTCTCGATCTCCTGACCTCGTGATCCGCCCCTCTCAGCCTCCCAAAGTGCTGGGATTACAGGCTTGAGCCACTGCGCCCGGCCCCAAGTCTCTTTTAATCTGAGATTTGATGGTTCTTCAAGACTGTCTTTTAATGGTTCTTCATTCTTGATTCTTTGTTCTTCATTCTTGACAAACTTTTATTCCTTCAAAATATTTTAAATGAATTCTAATAAATTGCTATTCAAAATAATTGTAAAAATGGGCCAGGCACGGTGGCTCATGCTTGTAATCCCAGCACTTTGGGAGGCTGAAGCGGGAGGATCACTGAGCCCAGGAGTTTGGGTAACATAGTGAGGGCTTGCCTCTACAAAAAATAAAAATAAAAATAATTAGCTGAGTATAGTGTTGCACCCCTGTAGTCTCAGTTACTCAGGAGGCTGAGGCGACAGGAATGCCTGAGCCCAGGAGGTCAGGGCTGCAGTGACCTGTGATCATGCCACTGCACTCTGGCCTGGACAACAGAGTGAGAGCCTGTCTCAAAAACAAAACAAGGTCGGGTGTGGTGGCTGATGCCTGTAATCCCAGCACTTTGGGAGGCCGAGGCGGGCGGATCACGAGGTCAGGAGATCGAGACCATCCTGGCTAACACGGTGAAACCCCGTCTCTACTAAAAAAAAAAAAATACAAAAAATTAGCCGGGCGTGGTGTCGGGCACCCATAGTCCCAGCTACTCGGGAGGCTGAGGCAGGAGAATGGCGTGAACCCGGCAGGCGGGGCTTGCAGTGAGCCGAGATTGCGCCACTGCACTCCAGCCTGGGCGACAGAGTGAGACAGTCTCAAAAAAAAAAAAAAAATAATAATAATAATTATTATTATTATTATAAAAATGGATATACTGCTGGGCACGGTGGCTCAAGCCTGTAATCCCAGCACTTTGGGAGGCCGAGACGGGCGGATCACAAGGTCAGGAGATCGAGACCATCTTGGCTAACATGGTGAAACCCCGTCTCCACTAAAAAAATACAAAAAACTAGCCGGGCGAGGTGGCGGGCGCCTGTAGTCCCAGCTACTTGGGAGGCTGAGGCAGGAGAATGGCGGGAACCCGGGAGGCGGAGCTTGCAGTGAGCTGAGATCTGGCCACTGCACTCCAGCC
>NC_045438.1:146883850-146887923 GCF_002776525.5 Piliocolobus tephrosceles
AAAAAAAAAAAAAAAAAAAAAAGGATATACTGATCAAAGTAAATATGGTTGAGTGGATGCTATTATGTATGAACAACATTTATAACTAACTTCTTTTTAAAAATTAACTTTAAAACATATGCTGTACTTTACATTTTTGTCTTATGCCTATGGAAAAGATGGTAAATTGTGGAACTACATTCACTTTTTTGTTGTTGGTGTTTTACACAGGGTCCTCCTCTGTTGTCATGACTGGAGTTCAGTGGTGTGACTTCAGCTCACCGCAACCTCCACCTCCCAGGCTTAAGTGATCCTCCTGCCTTAGCTGAGACCACAGGCATGAGCCACCAAGCCCAGCTATTTTTTTTTTTTTTTTTGTAGAGATGGGGTTTCACCATGTTGCCCAGGCTGGTCTCAAATTCCTGGGCTCAAGCGATCCACCTGCTTTGGCCCCCCAAAGTAAGTGTTGGGATTACAGGCATGAGCCACAGCACCTGGCTTCACTTCTCTTTCTTATCAGCTATTACCTTGGCCAAATTACTTAACCTGTTATTTATTTTCTTATCTATAAAGTGGGGATAAATAATAACAATCTCATAGGGTTGAAATTAAATAAAATTATAAATATATATATATATATAAAGGACAAGTATACAATAAATGCTTAATAAATGTTGCTGTTGATGCCATTAGCGGTGGTAATGTTGGTGATAAAGTTTAGTAGTAATTTCACTGGGCTCAGAGTAAGCCACTCAATAACTTCCTGCATAAAAATTGCTTTTTCTTTCTCTATCAGGCAAGAAATTATTTTCAAGAAACAGACCAGGCTGGGCGTGGTGGCTCATGCCTATAATCCCAGCACTTTGGGAGGCCGAGGTGGGCAGATCACTTGAGGTCAGGAGTTTGGGACCAGTCTTGCCAACATAGTGAAACCCGTCTCTACTAAAAGTACAAAAATTAGCCGGGTGTGGTGGCAGGCGCCTGTAATCCCAGCTAACAGGGAGGCTAAGAAAGAAGAATTGCTTGAAACCAGGAGGCGGAGGTTGCAGTGAGCAGCGATCTCCAGCCTGCACTCTAGCCTGGGCAACACAGCGAGACTCCATTGGAAAAAAAAAAAAAAAGAGAGACCACCGGACTAAAAATGACTTTGTCAATATGAATTTCTTTTCCCCCACATAAGAAGTTTGGTGGTGCTGTTCTTGAATTGGTTCCATAGTTCAGCATGTCAGGGCCCTGGGTCAGCCTTCCCAGGGTTCTCTGGGCATTTGCTCCTGGCCACAGGACAGCCACGCAGCTGCTCCAAACATCATACCCTCTGCATGCTAAGCAGGAAGGAAACAGGAATAGGCACTCATCAGTGGCCTCTCACCCGTTTTCAGGCAGGAAAATCGCTCTGAGACATCTCCCTCCCCTCCCCGGCAGACTTGTCCTTAGGTCAACTTCTCGGACACAGGGTGCTCCTGGCAGAAAAGGAGTCTGGGAATTGAGCATCTGCAATTTTCAGCCACAACAGTGGGAAGGCAGATCTGCCAGCCAGGAAAAAAGGTGAACCAAGGTTTGCCACCTTATTTTAACTTTACTGTTCCTTTTCATTGCAAACCAGATACATTGTTTTCAAAGACTCATTTCAGAGACCTAGCCCAAAATATAATGTCCCACCTCAATCTCTATACAAATGTTCATTGTCAGAGGTAAATAAGTAAATAACCCTTCCTCCCTCCTGAATGCAGCAGAGCAGGTAACTGTCAAGCCATTCAGACATTTTTTAAATCCCTAAACACAAAATTGGGAAGCCGTGAGCCAGATGGTCTCCCATGATTGTTGCTGACTCGATGACTCACTCTTTTGTCCCTTGTGTTTCAGAATTTCTTTTTCAGAAATTCCCCTGATCTCATCTCTCTGTTTTCTTCCTCTTCCATTAGATGGATTAAATGTCTTCCAAAATATCACCTTCCTCTTCTAGCAGTAGAACAGCAGGGAAACGGTGGCAGAAACAGTACAACATGAAGGCTTGGGGGTGTGTGTGTGTGTGTGTGTGTGTAGGGAATGTGGATGGAGAAAAACTAGATTTGCCTTTTAACCTCACCCTGTTACCTTCCAAACATACAAAATACTTCAATACCTTTCTGGTAATCACAAGGTTCAGCTCACTCTCCACTCTTCCCCACACCTCCCATCCCTGGCCCAGTGAATTCCCTGCTCCCCACCTGCCAAAAAAGAAAAGGGTAGGGGGTTAACAAGATCTCCAATCCCTGAAAAAGGAAAGCAGAAATCGCCAGGGCTGGAAGCTCCCTCTCTACGGCACAGCAGACAGCAGAGTGACAGCAAAATCCTCTTCTGCTTCCTGCCTTTCAAAGGAAGCACATTGAGGCACTCACCTAACCAGCTGTCCTGCATCTTGTTCCAGGAAGATAATAAGGATTCCCAAACACAGCACATGCCTCACCCAAAGCCAGTGTGGGCCAGCAACATGGAGATGCATTGGAGAGACTCAGTGTGGATGCCCCGTTGGAGAAATAAGATCAAAAAAATTGTATACCAACTAAAACCAGGATCAAATAAAATTCAAATGGGATCAATGATGGGTTCCATGAGCATCAGATAGGGACGCTGAAGCTTAGCAGCCACATAAGAGAAAAAGTCCACTTTGTGCAGGGCGATGCTCTGAGGCAGCAGCAGTGTGACCAACCTCTGGGAAGATAGGGTGACTTTAGGAAGGTTTGGGGCTGATCAGACACATGTGAGCTTTATGCTGAGGGACGGGGTCTTCAGTCTTCAAAGACCCTTCACAAATGTGAAATGTCCGCAACAGAGAACTAAGATGGTGGTCATCTGGAATAATGCCTTGTGAAGAAGCATTGATAAAACTGGTTGAGAATGTTACCCTGGTGAGGGAGAGGCTTAGGTCTCAGGAGCACACCCTCTATCACTGCTAGGAGCAGTGTAGTGGTTAAGCTTTCCGTTCTTTGTTCCTACTTACAGAGTTTGAATTTTGCCTGTTGACTAAGAACTAAGATTCTTGTCCATTCTGAGAGAAATACGTGTAGTACATAATCCATGCAAATGCATGGGACCCGCCCATAGGAACCGTTGAGTGTTAGCTTCTGTTATTAAATTCCTCCCATCTTGATTTAAATAATTTGGCAAGTTTCCACAAGTGCCTGAGGCTGCAAAGAAGTGTTTCGGGAGCTCCAGATAACGTTTTCAGAAAAAGTCACCTATCCTTTGTGGATTACATACTAAATAGGTGGTTCTCAAACTTCAATTTGAGAAATATTGTTAAAGACTTCCATTAGGGGATAATCCTATTAAATTTAGAGAATTTGGCAGAATGAGGATTTGTAATGGAATGCAATGTTCTGTGGAACACTAAGTGTCTCTAAAAACACTGAATAAATATAATTAATATCTCCTTGCATTTGTGAGCTGCTTATAGACACCAAGTGCCTACACATGTGCTGGTTTGTTTACTGTCTGCTGAATTATCAGGAAATTCTACCTGCCGGAGATTGCTACCAGCCTACTGGAGCTGGTTTCTGGCCCTTGCTCTCTGTTCCTTATAGAGTTGGCTTGCAGAATAACTTGGTTATGATCCGTTTTTAGTAGCTACTCCATAGTCAGTTCCCATTTCCTAGTAACCCCTTTTGCCACTGATGAGACAGAGCATAACTCACCAAACATAACTATTCCTGAAATAGAGACTTTTAAACATACTTGTCATGAATTTCTCAAGTGCGGTTTGCAAACCACCTGCATCAGAACCATTTTTGTTTGCTTAAAAATGTTGACATACAGAGGTTCAGACATCCTGATTCCACCTCAGGGTAGTTAATCCAAATTGCAGGGCAGGAGGACTGGAAATCTACATTTTTAACAAGCACCCCAGATGATCTTTATGCATACTAACAGTTAAGGACAATTGTTCTCATGTTTCAGGAGCACAATTAAAAACAATTAAATCCTGCCAAGCTGACTGCTGGACAAAAGGCAAATACATAAAATAGAGAAATACAAAAAGGACTCAGAAGTACAGACCGTCCCGGAGCCGGCAAATCACACACCAAACCCACCACTGGAAACCCTGAGTTGGAGCA
>NC_045438.1:146887933-146894214 GCF_002776525.5 Piliocolobus tephrosceles
GGCAAATCACACACCAAACCCACCACTGGAAACCCTGAGTTGGAGCAGGTACAAAATTTAAAAGGGGTTAAAACCTTATTAATAGGGACAAATAATACATAGTGACATATATATAATATTAAATTGTAATATAATTATTATATATTATATATACTACAGTATACAGCACTATAGTATAATATATTATATCATATATACTATAGTATATTAATATATCATATATACTATAATTATAATATGATAGATACTATATATCATATATACTATAGTATATTAATATATTATATCATATATACTATAATTATAATATGGTATATAATACAATTTAATATTATATATTATATGCTACACACATATATCATATATACTACATACTACATACTATAACATATTATATATACTATATATAATATAAATATACAATATATACTATATACCATAAATTATATGCCATATATCACATATGCTATATATAATATAATATACATATATAAATAATATATTAATATTATATATGTATATTATATTATATATTATGTATTTTATATATAAATAATATATTTTATTTATTTATTTTTTTTGAGGTGGAGTCTCGCTCTGTCACCCAGGCTGGAGTGCAGTGGCCGGATCTCAGCTCACTGCAAGCTCCGCCTCCCGGGTTTACGCCATTCTCCTGCCTCAGCCTCTGGAGTACCTGGGACTACAGGTGCCCGCCACCACCTCGCCCGGTTAGTTTTTTGTATTTTTTAGTAGAGACGTGGTTTCACCGTGTTAGCCAGGATGGTCTCGATCTCCTGACCTTGTGATCCGCCCGTCTCGGCCTCCCAAAGCGCTGGGATTAGAGGCTTGAGTCACCGCGCCCGGCCAATAATATATTATATATAATATATACTATATATATTTTTTGAGACAGAGTCTCTATCACCCAGGCTGGTGTACAGTGGTGTGATCTCGGCTCACTGCAACCTCTGCCTCCTGTTTCAAGCAGTTCTCCTGCCTCAGCATCTGGAGTAGCTGAGATTACAGGCAAGCCACCACGCCTGGCTAATTTTTGTATTTTTAGTAGAGATGGGGTTTCACCATGTTGGCCAGGCTGGTCTTGAACTGCAGACGTCAGGGGATCCACCCACCTCGGCCTCCCAAAGTGCTGGGATTACAGGCGTGAGCCACGGCACCTGGCCAGTGCAATATTTTAAAAAGTCAAAGTCAATGCAAAAATATTTATAATGAACAAAGGCATGAAAACTTTAAATGAAGACAAGATCAAATATTACCCATGTTTTCCTTTTGCTTCAGGCTCTAATATGGCACTCTCCGGCACTGCCAGCACAGCTCTTCGCTGGCCAGTCTTTGTGCTATTGGGACAGTCCTTGTCCTGTCTCACTGTATCTAAAGGAGGAGCCTGGAACAGAGGAATGTCAACCATCTTATCCTCATGTTGCAGTTCAGAGAGTTTAAAGTCAAATGCTAATTTTATTAACTTGGACACATTGTTCTTTCCTTTGAAAATAAAAGTTAGATTGAGTTCTGTAGTTCTTAACCAAACAGAATTGTATTCCAGTGACAGGATTAACTTGCCTAAGACATATAGGCTCATAAGAAGCTGCCTACCCTGTTGATGCTCAGTTTAAGGGACTCTCAGCAGTGATTGTGATGGCCAAATAGGCCCCTCTGTGGGGTGTCACTCTGCCTCAGATGCTGCTTTCTGATAGACATTTCTGGGTGTGTAAAATTTTAAATCCTTTATAAACATCAATGATTCGCATAATTGGTGTAATTATAGGTATCTAAAAAGCAGAAAATGCTTGTGTAACAGCTGCCAGTAGTTGGTTTCAGGAAACATGCAGTCACTTGTGGAGAGCCGGGCTTGGGGTATAATGCTCAGATAATATTACTTCCAGATGGACCAACTTGAATCAGAGATGGCACGGAGATAGAGGAAAAGTGCTCCCTCCCTAGGAACCGAGCCATGCAGGAGTCCAGGGGTGGAAAATGCTGAGGGTCTCCCTTGACTGCACAGTGAGTGTGCACAGGTCCAACATCTACAGTGGGATCCAGGTACTTACGTGAGGAAGGACTAGAAAGGAATAGTTTCAACCATCCTTTGTCAGTGTTATTTTCAAATGTTCCACAGTTGTTAAGGCCTCTATTAAACGTAAGAGAAACCGGCACACAATTGGCAGTCCCGAGTTTACATATGTCTGTCTTCTTCCAAATGGGCATGGAGGAAATGAAAATATTTTTAATTTATCCACTCCTTAAATACGTGGGGCTGTTTTGTTCATAAAATGCTTGTGGTTTATTGAGAAGTTCTTAAAGCCAATTCTGTTAGTGATAGGTACTTGAACCTGCAAACATTGCCCTGAGTACTCTCCTACTCTTTTAAAGAACAGGTGGGTTTGGGTGGAGAAGGATAATTAATTGGGAGAAATGGAAACAATTTAGAGGCATTGACCCTCGGGCAGATTCCCAAGGCCTGCTACCAGTTAGCCTGCCAAAATGGCCGCCAATTACCAACCTACAGCTAAAGAGGTCTCCTCCCACACTTCCTGAATGAATGTTCTCACTTCATTTTGTCAAACTACCCATCCTTCTACAAATGAACAATCTGAACTTAGCTACAATCTCCTTTTTTTAAAAAATGTGCATTTATGTAGTAGTAAATCTCCCAGTGTATTAGCACTGCCTCTTTCAAAGACAGGCTTCTGGACCTGCTTCTGCCTGGGTGGGGGAAACAAAGTGTGGTGTGTTTTGAGACTACAGATAGCCCCACAACTTCCCAGGAACTTCAAATAAATTATTAAATGGTCCTCAACTGAGGCCCATTTAATCAAAAAGTTTCAGTCATATTGATGTTATAACACCTACCTAACAGCAGTCTTAAAGGAAAAGACAGTGGGTTTTATTATGATTATTATTTATTTATTATTGAGGGGACAGGGAGTTTTACAATGATTTTGATAATAGTTAATTTTGGAGCATGAACCAGCATCCAAGGCAGAACAGGCCTGAACATTATGTTATGATGTTGGGTATGTTATGTTAATATGTTTGAGGAATCTGGTAGGATCAGTCCAGGGAGCTAGGCCAAGTGGCCCCTAAATTTTCTTTTCATCTAAAAAGTTCAAAATTCTGTGACCAGTGACTCTATGATCATATCCTAAAGCAGTGGGGGTTTTTTTTCCCTCCATTTTTAAAGCAGAATCATTTATGTAAAACAGATGAAAGAGGAACTGCTCTGGGTGGTTATGTGTGGATTTTCTCTGAGCATATCTGTCTAAAGGAGAAAGAAAGGGGGTAGTGTATCTTGGTCTCTATGATGACTAGATAAGGTTGAACTCCCACAAAGCAGACCTAAACCTAGCCCAAAATATCTTTTGCCAGTTTGTCACATGGATGTTTTGTTGTAGGACTTTCTCCTTAGTTCAGCTAAATACGGGGGTCCTTGTCACATGACCAAGAAAGATTAGGCTCGCAGACACTTTGAAAGGTGAGAAAAAATGGAATTTATTAGGTGAAAAGAAAAAAAAAACTCAGCAAAGCGAGAGAGGTTCCTATTAACAGGCCCGCATCTCACAGATTGAATTCCAGGTAACCACCAGGAACAGGAGACGCCAGGTTCCTCCCCCACTGAAAAGGGCGAAAACTTCCCGAGACTCCACCCTGTTCTCCCAGTGAGCAGGCCAGTCAGGTTCTCCAGGGACCTCCTTATACTTGGCTGTCTCAGTTGCAACAGAATATAGCGTTATATGATCAGCATCATGGTACGAGACAAAAGAAAACAAAACAAAATGAAAGAATACCTGATAAAGTTGTGGTAACTTGCTAGTCACTTTCAATTATTTATTTATTCATTTATTTATTTATTTATTTATTTATTTATTTATTTATTTATTTATTATTATTATTTTGAGACAGAGTCTCGCTCTGTCACCAGGCTAGAGCGCAGTGGCGCAATCTCTGCTCACTGTAACCTCTGCCTCCAGGGTTTAAGTGATTCTCCTGCCTCAGCCTCCTGAGTAGCTGGGTCTACACGCGCATGCCACCACGCTCAGCTAATTTTTGTATTTTCAGTAGAGATGGGGTTTCACTATGTTGGCCAGGATAGTCTTAATCTCTTGACCTTGTGATCTGCCCACCTCTGCCTCCCAAAGTGCTGGGATTACAGGCATGAGCAGCTGTGCCTGGCCTTCAATTATTATTATTATTATTATTATTATTATTATTATTATTATTATTTTGAGATGGAGTTTCGCTCTTGTTGCCCAGGCTGGAGTGCAATGGTGCGATCTCAGCTCACTGTAACCTCTGCCTCCTAGATTAAAGCAATTCTCCTGCCTCAGCCTCCTGAGTAGCTGGCATTATAGGCATGTGCCACCATGCCCAGCTATTTTTGTATTTTTAGTGGAGACGGGGTTTCTCCATGTTGGTCAGGCTGGTCTCGAACTCCTGACCTCAGGTGATTCACCCGCCTCAGCCTCCCAAAGTGCTGGGATTACAGGCATGAGCCACTGCGCCCAGCCTCCTTCAATTATTTTTTTAAATGTTAATCGTTTTAAAATTTACCCTCAAACCTGACTTAAATCTCATCTTGCCTGGCGCAATGGCTCATGCCTATAATCCCAACATTTTGGGAGGCCCAGGAGGGAGGACTGCTTGAGCCCAGGAGTTCGAGACCAACCTGGGCAATATGGCAAGATGCCTTCTCTACAAAAAATACAAAAATTAGGCGTGTTGGCACATGCCTGTAGTCCAAGCTACTTGGGAGGCTGAGGTGGGAGGATCGACTGAGTTCAAGAAGTTGAGGCTGTAATGAGTTGTAATTATGCCACTGCACTCTAGCCTGGGGATGAGAGAGAGGCCCTGTCTCGAAATAAGTAATTAAATCAATCTCTTCTACTTCCGAGTCAACTTGAGTTGCTTGGAGTAGAAGGATACTTTCTCTCCTCTTACTTCAAAGCCTAGCTCCTCTAGTTGTTGGGGGAAGGATGCAGAACAGAAAAATACAAGTACCCCTCTACTTAACTGGTCACCGTTAGAGGCTTGTGGCTGTCGCTGTGAGCTGATTCTCCAGCTAACACCTACTGGCCATTGATGGCCTTTTGTAAGGTGGGCATTTAAATGCTGGTTTTCCCAAGGGCACATAGGTGGGTCCTTCTGTCCTCTCCAAGTCCATTTTGCCTTGGAAAACTCCAGCCTGAATTCTTCCATACCACTCTAATTCCCGCTCCCCACAGTACTCCACACAACCTTCTTGCTTCTTCAATTCCTACTTTCATGTACTTGACCCATGGAGACGCATATCCTTGCTGTGTCGAATGGTAGAAAGCAGATAGTCAACAGTCCCCTCCAGCCCACCTGCACACTCCCAACCCCATCTCTCTCTGGTAGAACAACTCAGCTGGTTAAGCAGATGACAGAGTACAAATAAAATGCCAGCCTTCCCTTCCCGTAGACACCCCACTTTCTATGCGTTATTCTCCCGGAGAATCCTTTGGAACTTTCCCGTCACTTGGTTTTGGAATGGGGCAAGGAAGCACTGGGCTCCCCTCGAGGATATTTCAGGACTCCTTGACTCTCTTCCTTTCCTTTTCTAATCCCGCGCTTATTTGGACTGGAGAAGCAGTGTTGAGAAGGGCAATATTGACTATGGCAGGATCTTTTCTGCTCTGGATTACTGGGGTATGGCCTTCACCTGGCTTCCCTTTAGAATGTGGTATATTTAATCTCTGCTGTTTATATATCTAGGCCTGAGTGCCAAAATTTGAGCTATGGGGAAAAAGTTAGAATCTTAAATACATAAAAGCCAAGTCAGTCTGTTTGAAATGAGGATACTGTGGATGGTGGAGGAGGAAGGGTGGATGTTCCGTGAACCTTGAGGTTTACCCTCCCTTAGCATATGAAGGTCAAAGAAAAAAATATAAGAGGACGTATGAGAGCCATCAGACCTAGGAACAAAAGCAAAATTAAGAGGGATGGGAGAGTGAAGAATATAATCAATTAATAAGTGATTTGTTCAAAAGTAGGCACACAACGCCAAAGCAGCCGGTTCATTGCTTGGCATGTAATTGAAATAACTGCCATGCAGAGTTGTCTTTTTTTTTTTTTTTTTTTTGAGACGGAGTCTCGCTCTGTCACCCAGGCTGGAGTGCAGTGGCCGGATCTCAGCTCACTGCAAGCTCTGCCTCCCGGGTTCATGCCATTCTCCTGCCTCAGCCTCCCGAGTAGCTGGGACTACAGGTGCCCGCCACCTCGCCTGGCTAGTTTTTTGTATTTTTTAG
>NC_045438.1:146894314-146937146 GCF_002776525.5 Piliocolobus tephrosceles
TTTTTAGATGGAGTCTTGCTCTGTCGCTCAGGCTGGAGTGCAGTGGTACCGTCTCAACTCACTGCAACTTCCGCCTCCTGGGTTCAAGCGATTCTCCTGCCTCAGCCTCCAGAGTAGCTGTGATTACAGGTGCATGCCATCATGCCCAGCAATTTTTTTTTTTTTTTTGAGACAAAGTCTAGCTCTGTTGCCAGGCCAGAGGGCAGTGGCACCATCTTGGCTCACTGCAACCTCCACCTCCCGGCTTCAAGTGGTTCTCCTGCCTCAGCCTCCCGAGTAGCTGGGACTACGGGCTTACCCCACCATGGCCAGCTAATTTTTGTATTTTTAGTAGAGATGGGGTTTTCACCATGTTGGCCAGGATGGTCTCGATCTCTTGATCTCGTGATCTGCCTGCCTTGGCCTCCCAAAGTGCTGGGATTAGAGACATGAGCCACTGTGCCCGGCCAACTTTTGTATTTTTAATAGAGATGGGTTTCAGCATATTGGCCAGGCTGATCTTGAACTCCTGACCTCAAGTGATCCACCCACCAAAGCCTCCCAAAGTGCTGGGATTATAGGCCTGAGCCACTGTGCCCAGCCCAGAGCTGTCTTAAAAGGGAATATGAAGGACAAAATATGGAAAACAGAAGCAAGATTTGATATTGGGAGAAAATCAACACACAGAGGAAAACTAACAGAATACCTGAGCAATATTAATTATCTGCACAATCTTTTTTTTTTTTGAGACGGAGTCTCACTCTGTCGCCCAGGCTGGAGTGCAGTGGTGTGATCTCGGCGCACTGCAAGCTCCACCTCCCAGGTTCACGCCATTCTCCTGCCTCAGCCTCCCGAATAGCTGGGACTACAGGCACCCGCCACCGCGCCGGGCTAATTTTTTGCATTTTTAGTAGAGATGGGGTTTCACCGTGTTAGCCAGGATGGTCTCGATCTCCTGACCTTGTGATCCACCCGCCTCGGCCTCCCAAAGTGCTGGGATTACAGGCGTGAGCCACCGCGCCCAGCCATCTGCACAATCTGATGCTAAATTGGCAACCACTTAACCTGCTCTCTAGAGCTGCCATGGATCTTGAATGCTATTTCTCCTAGAACTACCATGACATTTTCAGTTCCCTTGTAGCCTTGTGTTTCTTTGTAATAAAGCCCCATGTCTCTTTGTAATAAAGCCCCACGCTTTCAGGTTACTTGAGTGATTCTGTTCCTTGCAATCACAGAGCCTAGCAAAAGAAAAAAAAAAAAGTGAGGCTGGTAATGCAGAAATGGGAATCAGCCTGATGAGTTCTCATGGAAGAAGAAAAAGACCAAAGAGAGTTGATCTCTGTTCTCATGTTTATTTCGGTAGTGCTAAAGTCCCCATACTTTGTCACCATGTCAGTGTCAAGGCTATTACTGTAATTGTTTGCCTTTCTATTCATGTATGTTATCAGACACTTGGGATAGAAAAAATCATCTCAGTATGATTTGCAGATGTATCTACTTACATATTAAAATAATCTATTCACCTTCTCTGGGGGTTAAAATGATGTTTGAAAGTTTGGTTTACTTTTTAACCTGTGTTCATTTAGACATATCACTAGTTTTTCTCTCCTCAAACCACTTTACACCTAACCAGCTCCAGGGTACCAAAACTGTCAAAAGCCTTTGTCTATAAGACTAAGACCCAGCAACTTTCCACTTCTAGTAACTACTCAAGGAAAACTCTCATGTGTTTGAAAAGACATGTATAAAATACATTGTTATAACAATAAGAACTGGAAATCTTAATCCGTGTTCCCTTAATTTACTTGACATTCTTTGGGAGATATCGGAATTGCGATGTACTACTCACCTTTATCTTTTGCCTCTTATTTTTTCTTTCCTCCAGCTTTTGGATTCATTGGGTGCTCATCCAAAAAATTAAAACTGTTAGTAAATCCCCCAATGTACTTAGCACCACCTCTTTCAAAGACAGGCTTTTGGACCTACCTCGGCCTAGAGAAGGAACAAAGTGCGGTGTATTTTGAGACTAGAGACAGCCCCACAACTTCCCAGGAACTTCAGATAAATTATTCAAAGTCTAAGGGGAATTGGCAAACAGAAGAGATAAAAGGCCCACATAGAAAGTGTGGGAATGGGAAGGGAGAAAGCAGGGGCAGAGACTGAAGGTCAGGGGGTCCAGAAGAGACTATTTTCACAGGCTTTAGGTGTTGATCTGAGGAAGTTAGGGCAGGGGCTGGTAGGAAAGAACGTAACAACCACACATACAAGGGGAGCTAACTGATCGTTCAACAGGACCCTTCTGCTTAGCTCTTATAAAAGCAGTTACATGCATCTCATGCATTAGCCAACCATTGGCCTACACTGCTGGGCATTCACTGACTGGAGAGAGCCTACCAACTAAGAATAATAGACAGTGTTTTCACTTGCCTTTCAACTGCATATTATGTCAGGAAACAGCACATTCATTATGTGTTTAAAAACTAATCCAAAGAATTATGTATTTGGAAAAATATCTAAAGAAGCAAGTGGGCTAAGTCAATGATATTTCATTTGTTTCTTAATGTCCTACCCTTAAAAAAAACACTCAAATGGAATACCCTTAGAATGTCTTACGTATGATGCAAAGCAGCTGTGTATATTGGTGCACAAATGACTTAGAACTTGGTCCTTAAACAAAAAATCTGCAGGGTAGGCCCTACAAGAAACTTCCTGCCATGACTTGACTTAGGCCTGTTTGGCGGTACTCCATAAACCAATTGCCATGAATTGAAACTGTCACAAGAAAATAAAACGGCCTAAATTTATTATCACCTGTATTCACAAACATACACACATAGAAGTCCATTGTTAACTTAAGGCCCAAACCAAAATGCAGCAGCCTACTCAGACAGCCCCCTGGGAAATACCGTTTAGTGATGTGAGAGGTTTTTTTTTTCTTCTTTTTAACATAGAGAAGGAAAACAACACATGCAGGAAACCATAAAACCCTTCAAGTTAACTGTAGCCAACGGTCAATCTCATTAGGATATAATGGGTAGACGATATCCCTCTCTATAAAAGCTGAGTGCGCTCTGAATAATTTCCAATTTTCTCACTTGCTGGAAGCTCTGCCTTTTAAACAACAAAGCAGAAGTTTCAGGCACTGTATTTATATCATTTCTGTTCTCTGCCTTGGATACTTCTTCCAAACATCAGTCCCTGGGTTCATCTTTTAGTACACAGTTGTTTAACTGGAATATATATACATATTAACTTGGCTAATTACTTAAACTTACACTTTTTTTTTTTTTTTTTTGAGATGGATCTTTGCTCTTGTTGCCCTGGCTGGAGCGCAATGGTGCAATCTTGGCTCATTGCAACTTCATCTCCCAGGTTCAAGCGATTCTCCTGCCTTAGTCTCCCAGGTAGCAAGGATTAAAGGCATGTGCCACTACACTCAGCTAATTTTTTTGTATTTTTAGTGGAGACGGGATTTCACCATGTTGGTCAGGCTGGTCTCAAACTCCTGACCTCAGGTGATCCACCCGCCTTGGCCTCCCAAGGGGCTAGGATTACAGGCATGAGCCACACCCCGGGCCCAAACTTAAAACTTTCAACTAGGATGGTGGAAGGGCATCCTTGAGAAAATGGATAGGGAGTCAGATGGCTAAGGAAAGTGCAGGGACTGCCAATTTTTGCCAAGGGACCAAGCCTTCGATAGAAATGGAGAAGGCGAAAGTTCTAGGCTGATTCTGGGGCTCGGGAGATAGAGTTCCAATACCCTTTCTGGCACTTCTGACCTTGTGACCTCAGATCAGCCATTGGGCCATTCTCAACTCAATTTCTCCATGCTGAAAACAATGAAGGCGTCATAATCCCTTGTCTGCATACTTATGGGGAGAATATGCTGAAATACAGTGAGGGTACTGATTTCCAAACTTCAGTGAGCATTGGGAATCTATCCGGGGATGCTCATTAAGGCTCCATCCCCACAGTCCGACTGTGGCTGGCAATCCATATAATCGCTACTCTTAACAAGAATCTCCAGGTAATTCTTTTTTTTTTGAGACGGAGTCTCGCTCTGTCACCCGGGCTGGAGTGCAGTGGCCAGATCTCAGCTCACTGCAAGCTCCGCCTCCCGGGTTCCCGCCATTCTCCTCCCTCAGCCTCCCGAGTAGCTGGGACTACAGGCGCCCGCCACCTCGCCCGGCTAGTTTTTTGTATTTTTTAGTAGAGACGGGGTTTCACCGTGTTAGCCAGGATGGTCTCGATCTCCTGACCTTGTGATCCGCCCGTCTCGGCCTCCCAAAGTGCTGGGATTACAGGCTTCAGCCACCGCGCCCGGCCTCTCCAGGTAATTATGATGCTGGAGATTCGTGTAGCAGACTGAGAAACATTGATTCAGGAGATTTATTTTTAGAATTTTTATTTTCCAGATTTTTAATTTAATGGCTGTGCAAGTCCCAGTTCCTCATTTCTACCGCTCACGGGCCCACTGCTCTGGGATCAGGATTTTCTGTTCAAAGGCATTGATGTGCAGGAGCCCTTCTGCTAGGCACGCGTTCACCAGCCGGTGTCTCTGAAGCAGCGGCTTGCGCTCGAACTTGGCCGACACCGCCAGGACTCGGAAGCTACAGGCGCAACGGCTGCGGGTCGTGTGGTCCTCCCCTGCCACATGCTCCGCGCCAGGTCCCGCTGCAGCTTCTCCATGAGGTATTCGGTGCTGAGTTCCATGGCGGTAGTCCAGCTGGGGCAGCAGCCCAGCGGGCACAGAACCCCAGTTCGGACCCCGGCCTCGCTGCTTTGCTCCCTATTTTTAGAATTTAAAGCATCTTCTATGTTGCTGGCACTGTGTTTGGCTTTACATACATTAGCTTTTTAGAACCACCCATAAGGTCAGGTTCTAGCATTCAAGGAGCCCATGGGGTAGGCCAGGCATTACGACATATCACACATGTTCCGCTTCACTCTGTTCTCAGGACAGCTGTCTACATTAGATAGCCCTCTTTCTGTATGACGATTTAAAACACGGAAACTTAAAGAGGCTGAGAAATCTGTCCAAGGTCCTCCAGCTTGTTGGTTTCAGAGGCAGAATTCTAATTCAGGTTTTCATGTAATCCAGCGCTGGTACTTACCACAGGCAGCATAAAATGCAAATGCATGTTGGAAGCTCTTAGGGCCCCATGGAAACCATGTAAATGTTAAGTCAACAAATAAGAATTTAGCATTTATTATGTAAAAAGAAGCAGCGAAAGCAAACTGGGGAATATGAGAAGTATTCAATGCCTAGTTCCTGTCCTTCAAGAATTCCAGTCTATCAGGAAAGAGCAGTTTGGTTATACTGCAATTGAAGAACTGGAAAGTTGGGCTAAAACCCTTTATGCAAGGCCTTGAAGAACAGCCTGTGAATTCTGCGCTTTATCCTGGGCAAAGGGGAATGGCCATAGACACTTGGCAGAGCCTGAAACACCATGCAGATGCCTGGCGATGCTTTCTTCCCACCCCTCCACTTTAGCTTTCAAATGATAGTGAAAACTAAGAAATGCATATGGAGATATCACTCTCCAGAAAGAGAGGGTTAGGGGTAAACCCTAGTGAATATGGGTTAGAGAGGTATTTTGTAGGCCTTAATAGGAGGAGTGCCAGGAGGAGGCACAAAACAAAACCCACCAGAAAGAGAAATAAAGCATACCAACCTTACACTCTGAGAAATCCAAATGGGTAGATGGGTTTGTATTCTTAAAAAAAAATTTTTTTTTTAACATTTCTATCTTTTCAAATACTTCCTTGGGATCCCTAAATTTGTTTTAAATTCATAATTAAGCATTCTGAACCATAGCATTCTCCAGACCATGTCTTCTAATTTGTGTGTACCCTACAAACACAGGAAACCCTTGGTAAATGTTGATGTCCATTTAACCCTTTGCTTTCTTGCTTTCCTCAGAATCCCTTAGCTCCCCTAGTACCCCAAGAGCAGGGTAAAAACAAACCCCAAAAGCCTTTCCAGGAGCTGGGCCCACCCTCTGAGCTTACATGCTTTTTTCTTGGCACTTAAAGGGATTCAACTAGGAATTGACAAAACTTGCTTAAGCAAGTATCACGGATTCACATTTCTGATGGAGCACAGGGCCAGAAGCAATTGCTTGATATTCTTAAAAGAAAATCTGAAACTTATTCTTTTCTATTGATCCAAATTATCTGAAAGTAAAAAAATCATACTGAATCAAAACTGTTTGGTTTCACATGTTTATTATGCCTTCTACCACCTAATATGTAAGTATCCCTTATGAATGAAAACAGACTCAGAGGAAAAGACATTGTACAAAAATGCTTCTTATGTTTACTTTACCACCTGCCAGGAAGGACACACATATTTCAGCTTTTATTTTTAAACCAATGTTATCAAAATTCAAGGAAATATTTAAAGCATCTGCTTTTACATGGAGAGTCAAGGGAAAGTAAGTTCTAACAGGAGAATCCTCCGAAATAAAAATGTACTTTAAAACAGATGCATCATTTCAAAAATGCATCATTTAGGTTGCATTTATGTCATGCTATTGATGCCTTGGGTCTGAAAAAAGCTAAACAATTATATTATCACTGTAATGAACAAAAATTAAAAGCACTTTTGTAAAGAAGGGTTTTTCCTTTTGCAAAGATCTTTGAAGAAACTTAGATGCCATGTTGTTCTAAGGTCATTTTAAAAAATGGAATTCCAATTGCAGAACACAAATGCAATTAAAACTAAATATATGAGCACCATACATGAAAAAAATGTTGAAAACTAGTAGTTATCTTTAAGAGATAAATTAAATTTTAACACAAGTTATATTGGTTTTTGGGGATGGATCATTGCTTTCCATGGGACAACCACAAAACCCCCTCCTTTTAGACCAGTCCTCAAAGTTCTTTTTCCAGGTGTACCTTCCAGCATAATACTCCCTAATCTACAAGTAATCCAAATGAGTAAGGGATTATTTCCAAACACTTCTGCTTATTAACCCCTTCTCTCCAGTGCTGAAAAACTCAAGACATGTAAAAGACATATTTTTAACACACATTTGGAAGTGAAGATGGCTTTTGTTAGTTAATAGCAATTGTTAACTCTCAAAATAAACAGGAAATAGTGCCACTTAGCAAGTTGCAGGTTTCAAACCCAAGAGTATTAGGCCTTAAAAAATCCAAGTACTTTTTCTCCTTGCAGTCTAAACAATCCTGCCTGATTCTTAGAAAAAGCACAAATCTCCAGCAGCCAAAGTGCTATTTTGAGAGGCAGGGGACTTTCCTCTGAGCTCGTATGGAGCCAGCTTCTCCAGGTCATCCTTATTGATGCAGTTCTCTTACATTAACACCATGTTGGGCATGGCAAAAAATGGAGATCGTAGCACCACATCAACCTTTCTGCTTGAGAAAAAAAAATTGCATACACCTTTTGCATTTCATAATCAGTAAAAGCCTTATCCTGTATAATGTACTGATAATTTAACAGCTTATTTGTCCTTAACCCTTGGAAACCAATTATAGCCACTGCTAGAGGTAAGCATGGGCAAATCAAGGAGAAAGCAGCTCCAGGAGCACCAAGTTCAAAAAAAGATCAGCTAGCCAGTTTCATCTGTGAAGAACTCTGTCCACGTTGCCCCTCCCCCTCTTTTTCAGATTCCAAGACAAAGGGCGTTTTTAAATATAGTAAACTCAGAAAATTCCTAGAAAGCATGTGTTGAGTTGACACATATTCAGCTGATGCCATCATTTCAGGGTCAGGAGAAATCTGGCCAAGAGACATTTAATATTCCTCAATAAGGTAGCATTTGACAAGACTCCTCTGATAACTTATTTTTTTAAAGCTAAGGCAGATTGTGTAGTGTCTAGATACCGTAGGGCTTTTCCCATCTCAGGCATTGGGCATAATAACGACAAAAGTCAAGATTTAGGGTTCAGTTCCAGCTGATTTTATTTCCTTCTCAAAAAAAGTTATTTACAGAAGGTATATATCAACAATCTGACAGGCAGTGAACTTGACATGATTAGCTGGCATGATTTTTTCTTTTTTTCCCCCAAACATTGTTTTTGTGGCCTTGAATTTTAAGACAAATATTCTACACGGCATATTGCACAGGATGGATGGCAAAAAAAAGTTTAAAAACAAAACCCTTAACGGAACTGCCTTAAAAAGGCAGACGTCCTAGTGCCTGTCATGTTATATTAAACATACATACACACAATCTTTTTGCTTATTATAATACAGACTTAAATGTACAAAGATGTTTTCCACTTTTTTCAATTTTTAAACACAACAGCTATAAACCTGAACACATATGCTATCATCATGCCATAAGACTAAAACAATTATATTTAGCGACGAGTAGAAAGGATTAAATAGTCAAATACAAGAATGAAAAACGCAGTACATAGTGTCGCGAACTCAAATCGGCATTTAGATAGATCCAGTGGTTTAAACGGCACGTTTTTGCTTATAAAAAAAGTGCAAAAAAGATGTGGTTTACGAGTTAAAGCTACAGAATCCCTTTTTGCTGTAAATGCACCAGTTTTAAAGCCTCTGGACAGAGCAGTATTTCTTTTAAAACTTTGTTTTTCTTAAAAGCTTACAGTGTTTGGCTAATTCTCATCCCCTTTTTAAAAGACGGGGATCGGAGGGTGGACACTGGTGGCGGGTTAAGGGATACTGTCACTTTAAGAAGCCTGCAGATTGAAGTGTAAACATGGAGAAATTAGGGGCTGATTTTTTAAACTGTGTGAGATATTAACCAGCCGCCCTGTTATAAAATCAGGAAATCCAAACAGCGATTTACACCGATTAACACCCCCTTTATATATTTTTTACAAAAATACACTGAGAAAATAATCAAACGTTTTCATCTCTCTTGTCTTTTTTTTTTGTTTTTTTAAAAGTGTCAAAAGTCTACATTTAAATATAAAAAATTAAAAGTTAAAACTCTAGCCCTTCAGTGAAGGAGACGTAAAATGGCGTGGGTAACAACAACTACCAAAAAAAAGAAAAAAGAAAAAAGAAAGAAAGAAAAAAGGAAAAGAAAAGGAAGGAATAAAGAAATAAAGCAGGTAAAAAGAAAGGAAAGGAAAAAAAGGGACAAAAGCAAAAAAAGTTTGGCCAGTATAAATACGTCCACATATAAAATGGCATCTGATTACATTTACAAGGAAAAAGAAATACGAGGATGGAGCATCGGTGAAGGAAAAAAACACGTCTTCTCATTTACACCTATAAGGAATAAACACACACACTGAGAAAAAATTTGGTCCTGAATTGTTTTTTTAAAGTCCAGCACAGATTTGAGTTGCGTTTGAATCCTTTAGAGAGTTAAGAATGAAAAAAAGCTGGTGATAATTTCGTTGTAGGAATCAAACATAGCGCCATCTATCTGCTTTTTATATTATCCTACACTATTTTAAAAACTGCTCAACAGTCTTATACAGAAATCTTTAAAAGATAGACAGGATAACATGCTATATTAACCCCACCATTGAAATAATCCAACACCATCACGATTCCGATTAAGAGAAGAAAAAAACCTTTTTTTTTTCCTTTTTTTTTTTTTTTTTTTTCCCGAAACCACTCGCCTTCCACTGACTGCCCCTGTACCACATCAAACAGTCTCCTCTCCTCCACGCCTCCGGGGTCTGGGAAGTCTCACCTCACTGATTTCACGTAGAAGGAAGGCGGAGGACCAGCAGCCGCCGCTGCCTGCTCCCCAACGCGCAAATCCATTTCAGTTTGACCGTGAACCCCCTTCCAGTTCGTGTCCTTCTCCGCCCTCGCCCCTAGCTCCCGCTGCTGCGCTTCCAACGGGGTTCTCGGGTCATTTCCTAGCGCAGGTCACTCTGGCTGGCCTCCTCCCCTCAACATCTCCTCCTCCGGCTGCAGAGGGGGCAGGGGGAAAAGAAAGAGAGAGAAAAAAAAAAAAAAGCCCCAAACGGGAATTCGCCTGCGTGGAGTCTCTCAGTCCCGGCGCTCCCCCAAAACATCTGCCATCGGCCAAATTCGTCACCCCGGAACCTTCTGTCTTCATCAGGCGTTTAAAAAGGGGGGAGGGGAGGGGAGCGCTGGGTTATCCCCTTCTTTCTTGACCAAGAAGCAAAATAAAACAAAACCAAGGTGGTGATGCAGGAACGGGGAGATTCCTTCAGTCTCTAGAAAACTAACTCGGTTTCTTGCTGGGGGTGCAGACAAGTCCGGAAGCTCTTTGGAAGGGGAGGGGGTCTCTTCAAGCAAAGGGGAGGAAACTCGAAGTCGCTTTTTTTTTTCCATCAACAACAACATCAATAACAACAATAACAGGTCGCCCCTGTCTACCCTCTGCCTCCTCCGCGTCCCTCCGGCTGGGCAGTGTGTCCCCGGCCCGGGAAGGTGGGGGATGGGAGCGCGGGTCCAAAACGCCGCCGCGCTCCTTTCCGACGACGGGAACGCGGTCGAAGCCAGCCCTGCTCATTTTTTTTTTTCTTTTTTCCCTTTTCTCTTTCAACTCTTCGTCTGTCCTTTTCGTTTTGTTTTTTTTTTTTTCTCCTCTCCTACCCCCGGCGCTCCCCCTGCCTGCGCGCCCTTCAGTAGGTGAAAACCAGGTTGGAGATGCTGGACTCGAGCCAGTCTCCCGAGATCATCTCGCTCACCTCGGGCGTGCAGTAGTCCGGGAACTCGAAGTGCGAGCCGGAGCCGGGCTCGAAGTTAAAATCCAGGTCCCGGTCGAGCGCCGACGACGAGCTGAAGCTGCCCAGGGACATGCTCTCAAAGTTTGAGCTGGGGTTCAGGTCGAGCAGGTCGTCTTCGAACTCGTCGTCGGAGGACGAGGAGCCCGAGGAGGAGGAAGAGGAGGAGTGGGACGAGGCCGAGGAGGACGCGTGCGAGGGCGCGCTGGACGGGGCGGGCGAGGCGGCGCGCAGGCTGGCGTAGCCGCGGTGGTCGGCGGGCGAGCGGCCGGCGGCGGGGGACGAGGCAGCGCTGCTGCGGCCGCTCAGGCTTGGCGCGTCGGGCGAGCAGCCCGCGCCCTCCTCCTCGTACAAGCCCAGGGGGTCGCTAGGGTCGGCTCCCGCGCCCACGCCGCCCACGGGCGACGACGACGTGCCCAGGCCGCCGAACAGGTAGACGCGCTTCACCTTCTTCTCCGCCAGGTGCTTGCCCGGGGCCGCGAGCGCTGCGGAAGCTGAGGCCGCCGAGGAGGCGGAGGCCGAGGCGCTGGGAGTCCGCGCCTTGTACAGCGAGTGGTGGTCGGCGGCGGCGCCCAGGGGCAGCAGGGCGGCGGCCCCCGCCTGTTCGGCGGCAAAGGAGGAGCCGGCGGCGGCAGCCGCTGCTTTCCCGCCGCCGCCGCCGCCGCCTGCCAGGATGAGCTTGGCGTGCGGTTTGTTGACCCCGCCGCCCGCGCCGCCAGCCACTTTGGAGCCGCAGCTCTTTTTCTGCGCCGGTTTGGAGTTGGCGCCGCCGCCACTCGCACCGCCGCCTCCTCCCCCCGCGTTGCTGCTCCCGCCGCCGCCGCCGCCCCCATGGCCGCCCCCGCCGCTGCCACCGACCTTGTCTCCCTTCTCCCCTGGCTTGGAGGAGGCGGCGGCCGAGGAGCTGGAGTTGGCGTTGCCGGACTTCACCTTCTTCCTGGGCCGGTACTTGTAGTCGGGGTAGTCAGCCATGTGCTTGAGGCGCAGCCGCTCCGCCTCTCGAATGAAAGGGATCTTGTCGCTGTCTTTGAGCAGCTTCCAGCGTTTGCCCAGCCGCTTGGAGATCTCGGCGTTGTGCATGTCGGGCGACTGCTCCATGATCTTGCGCCGCTCGATCTGCGACCACACCATGAAGGCGTTCATGGGCCGCTTGATGTGCCCACTCGGGGTCTTGCACCAGCTCGGGTCGTCGGCCTTGCCGCCCGTGGAGGCGGTGGAGCCGGGCGTGGGGGAGGAGGCGATGCCCAGCTCGAGGCCGGCGCCCGAGTCCGAGCTCTCGCCGGCCAGCAACGCTTCCGTGTTCTCGGCATTGTTGGTTTGCTGCACCATGGCCCCGGCTCGGCGGGCGCCCACGCGCGCTCACACCCTCGCGGCGGCCGCGGCGCGATCGCCGGGCCCTCCCGACTTCCCGGGCCGAGCACACGCCGAACGGGAAGACGCGCGCGGCGGCCGAACTGGCCCCTCAACTCCTCGCAGGGGCGGAGGTGGGCGAAGAGAGAAAAGTCCCCAAAAGATGCGGGGAAGGAGTTCTCCGCCTGTCGCAGAGGAGTTATAGTTCCCAGGCTGGAGAGTCTCTCCCTCTCTCTCGCTCTCTCACCGCGCTGCAGTTTGCTGTCTCTGGCTGAGTCTGGAGACCTTGCTAAAGTAGAGAGGAGTTTCTCGAATGCTGGTTGCTGAAGCTTCCAATACAAGTTTCTCGCGGCCTCCCAGGCAAGTCTTTTTTTTTTCTTTTTTTTTTTCTTTTTCCCTGAAGCAGTTGATTCCAGTTCACGAGCGCTCTCGGTAGCTCAGGAAAGCGACATAGTCTCTAGCACTTAGTCCCTCTCCTACAATGCAAAGCAAAAAAGACTCTGGCTCCAGGACTCTCTGTGGGCGGAATCGGCACTAAGGAGTTTGTGCAATTATTTTGTTGCAAGGTAGGAAGCCAAAAAGCCTGCATGCAACAGACTGGCATGAATAAATGTATGTTTCTCCCTCCCTTCTGCAAGAAGGGAGCTGGTAATGGCAAGAATTCCTCCAGTGCAGACTCTTAAAGAGCGTGCAAGAACTAGAGACCCGACAGCTAAACAGGCCTCTTCCCCTCACACACAGTTTCTCTTGCTGCAGCTTAGAGCAGACCCCAATTCCGCCTCGCGCCTCTTTATCCTTTCACAGTCTTGGCTGCAGCCAATCAGCTGCTGTAACCAACGCTTCCTCATGCCAAACCCCTCCCCCGGGCTTCCCATTGGCTTGGAACCCGATGCAATAATAATCTCCGCGTGCAATGAGAAGCTCCAAATCTGACCTCATTCCAATTTACAGAGCTAACTTTTTAAAAGGGCTAGAAGTACAGCTGAGATTTCTGCTGCCTCTTTTTTCCTTTTGCTGTGTGTGTGTATGCGCGCGCGTGTGTGTGCGGGCGTGCGTGTGTGTACAGTGTGTGAAGAGGATGTTAATGCATGAAATTATTAAAGGGAGAGACGGAAATGTATTCTAACCATTATGTTAGATAACAAGGGACTTGGAAGGGGGCGGGGTAAGGGTGAAATACTGTAAATGGAAGCTTTCTGCTTAAAAGCCAAGTGATTATTTTTATTACTTCTTTTCAGCATTGGAATAAAGAATCAGCCTCTCGTGCAAAATCTGTTCCCCAGCCCTTTCTTAAAGCCAAAGCTGTAAAGGGGAAGAGAAAGCCACAACAATAAATCAATGGATATTGAAAACCATTAAGAAAGTGGTACCTAGACACCTGTCATCACAATTATTTTAACAACTCTAGGTACAGCACAGATGTTGATGTATTGTGTAAATCCCTTCAGAACCATTTTTGTGCTGTTTGTGGAAGGCAGGGAAGACCTCTTTGCAATAATTGCTTACTCTCTTTACCAAATAGGGGTCAACTATGGTTATTTAATGATTTAAACTCCCTGTAAATCCTGCATAGCCCAAACAGAGGAGCTTTCCGTGAAACACATTAGGTAGTGCTCCATAATTACGTCAGTGGGCAAATTTCCAGAGTTTTGTATAGGATGTATAATGGTATGTAAAGGATGGAAATCGGTTTTACTTTCTAAAATATTTGTTTTCCCTGTTTTCAGAATTAAAGATTGCTTCACTCTCTTCCCTCTCCTCCTCCCAAAGCCATCTTCCTCCTTTCCTTCTTATCTATTTCCTCTTGTTGTTACTTGAATCGAAGGGAACTGAAAAACCAAGGCAAAGAGAAACTGTAGAAGGAGGTGATAACTGGTAGCAGAAGAGAGTAGGGCCTCCGGATTCATAGTACACCTGGCTGCTAATCCTTCTTACTGGTTTTTAACTATGGGGATGTGGCCAAGTCTCAGTTTTCCTCATCTATTATATGGGGGAGCTACTTCATAGAGGGTTGTTGTGAGGGGTCAAATAATTTGTGACTATAAAGCACCTGATGTATTGTAAGCCCTCAATGAATACTAATACCTTCCTTTCTAACTCAAATGCCAGACACGCTCCTAGTAAAAGCTGCATGTTGTTCAAGAGACTTAACACAGAATAGCCACTGATGTAAACAAGTAATAACAGGCCAGGCGCGGTGGCTCACGCCTGTAATCCCAGCACTTTGGGAGGCTAAGGTGGGTGGATCACTTGAGGTCAGGAGTTCGAGACCAGCCTGGTCAACGTGGTGAAACCCTGTCTCTACTAAAAATAAAAAAATAAAAAAATTAGCTGGGCCAGGATGCATGTGCCTGTAATTCCAGCTACTCGAGAGGCTGAGGTGGGAGAATTGCTTGAACCCAGAAGGTTGCAGTGAGCTAAGATTGAGCCACTGCACTCCAGTGGGTGATAGAGTGTGACTCTGTCTCAAAAAAATAATAATAATAATAATCACAGATCATTGATGTGAACCATACAAGGACAATAGTGGCAACCCTGCCATTCCATTGATTTTAAAAGAAAGGAACTCCATGAAGAACACTAAGAAGAATGTGGCAAAGAAAGGATGCCAAGGTATTCAAAAGAAATGTTGGCCACAGAAATTACTTGTTTTCCAACGTCTGAAAATTAGAATTGTAGTAAAAATCAGCTTTCCTAACACTATAATAGGAAACTAATATTCTTCAGGCCAACCATAAATGGTTAGGTAAGATCAATCCAAAATAATTAAGTCAGCTTTTGATTCAGATTAAACTAGTGCTGGGTAGTAAATTTCTATTTATCTTGTCAAACTTTTAAAGTATGTAGGCTGGCAATAGGCCCAGGTTGTCAGACTTAGAATTTTACTGGAAAGAACACCCTCTGTAGCCATCTGACTGGCTCTGTAAGGATCAACCACAAGCAAAACTGTTTTTGTGGGTAATAATTTTTGACCATTAGCTACTTGTATTATATACTTTTTTTTTTTTTTAATGAGAAACAAATCCTTAAAAAAAGAAAAACCCAAACCAAAAACACACGGGTACTTTTTCTGCATAACAGTGTTACTGTGTTATAAACTTCATGTTATCTGCTGTGCATAGAAACACATCCTTAAATGTTACCAATCTGACAAAAATAATTATTTTAAGAGGGTTATCATCTATAAGATCAATATTTTCACTAGGATAAAAAAGAATATATTTATTTTTGGATTTGTACTGACTAATGATTTGAGGGTGTAGCTAGTTTGATAATTCAGTTGAGTGTCAATATTATTGATTATATTTCTAAGTCATTTATGCTTCCATCATCAAATATGATGGGGAAGAGTGGAAATTAAAGCAGTCATGTTTCTGCTTAAAACACACGGATTTTTTAAAGGGTGTACTAAATCATAAGCCACTGGCCTCATTCTTTTGTTACATGTATTTTCTGTATTTCAACAAATCCAACAAATTTCAAGACACACCATTATATTACATTCTACCAAGGAAGAAGAACTGCCAGTGAAACTGTGATATCCCCCTAGATGTAGGATGCCTCCTTATTTCAGAAGAGTTGAAATGAAAAGAAAAATTTCCTCTTAGACTTGATGAAATATGGTATTAGTAACTTCCATTGACTTTATAAGATGATTACTGTATATATATATTTAATATTACACAAGTGCTTAGACTTCTGAAATAGATCTGTTATAATGAGTTAGTTCTCTTACAATGTAAGAAAACATATGACAAATGCCCTTTTATTAAAGTCCCCTTTGTGACCAAGTAAGTGTGTGCACACTGGAATGTATTGGACCTCTCAATACCAAATAATGAGAAAAGATTTCTCCCTTCTAATTCCCTAACTTCATATGCTCTGTAATCAGTTCTCCATTACTGACATTTTGTTCCCAAAATACCAGATATTTGGTGGCCCCTACTAAATCAGTACTCAGTGTTCCCTCTGCTGGCTTTGCAGTACATGAAGTAATTCTTAATGCTACTACTCTTTTAGCTCTATGAAGAGAAAGCCAAGATAATTTTGCAGAAAAAAAAGTCCTGGTTTAGAATAATAAACTGTCTTTATTAGCAATGATGTTAGACATTTCAAATTTTGAATTAGGTATTTTATTTTATTCCCTTAAATGATGGAATTCCATTTGAGATGTAAGTGTAATATCTGCTAATGCATTTCTTCTGCTCTCACACATCTACACAACAGAAAATCTCACATCCATATAATTATGGGGCACAGATGACATAAGATTCTATTCCACTGCTTAATATATTCCTTTGGCATGGAGGGAGGGACCTGAATGGAAATTCGTTTAACAAATCTGGATTTGCACTGATTTGCAAGATTTTGCCTTGCCTTGGTTACAGAAACTATGACTGTAGGAGCTAGTCAGACCTGACAAGTATTCAGTTCAAATAAAATAAAGAGGAGGAAAAACTGTATAGTTGTTGCTTTACCTGACAAGGAAGAAGCCCTGGGAAATCTGATGCATTGGCCTTTGTCAACTGAAAGGTGCCAGTATTTTTGGTTCCACACTTTATGGAAAAGAAGCCTCCATATGAGACTGATTTACTTCTCAGTCAGGTACACAAGCATAACTTGCACTTCATCCTTTTGGGTTGATGACATTGCATTGTAACTGGACTCAGCACAGAATGGGGGTGAGGGGGTGGTGGTGCGTGCATTGAAAAATAATATATGGAAATAACTCATATTTGCAAAATATCAAAATAGGATTCTGGGGTAAATGAAACCTAGGATTTATGTTTACCGGTAGAATAAGCTAAGAGTTAAGAAACCTGCATTTCTAACAATTTTACTATTTTCCTGTCATAACCAGTGACTAGCACACAGCTTAAGCTGTTCATGCCAGTGCCAACTCATTATTCCTTTCCTCTCGATTTTTTCATTAAAGCAAGCAGAAGACGAATGTTTGCAGAGCCACGTAGATTGCAAGCATGAACACAGGCTTCTGCTTCACTTCCAGAGGCAGAAGCATGGCACCCGGGAACAGCCTGTCTGCAGCCAGCCGGCTCCCAATCTGGGGAGAAGCAGCCGCCAGGTGGCATCGCTGAGCCTCCCTGCGCCCGCGAGGCGAGGTGGGAAATCGTGGGGACAGTCAGTTTTCTTTCTTCTCCCCCTTCCTCCTCTCCCGAACCCCTACCACTCCCTACCACTGTACCTTCTTAAGTTAGAGGCTTAAATGCTCAACGAATAATAGGGTATGTCGATGAATTGTGATTTTTTTTCATAAATCAAAGTTTAGGGCAACCACCCGCTGCCTCCTGCTCACTTATCAGGAGCTCCTGGTGACCGGGGAAGCCTAGACCAGCCTCCTGTCTGGATCAGGTAACCCAAGTCGGGGGGATTATCAATTTCCGTTTCCCTGTCTTCTTGCTAAAGTGAATGCAGTTTCTCCGGCTTCGGAGAGCGGCTGCAGAGAAACGGCGCGCCTTACTTAAGGACGCCAGTGCAAAGGCCACCCCCTACTCAAAAAAAAGAAAAAAAAAAAAAAAAAAAGAAAAAGAAACAGAGGTTTCCTTCAGGCAGAACGCCTTTCGGAGAGCAGCGACTCGGTCTCGCAGGCACGGCGCTCTCCCTGGCTTAAGCTCGCCGAGGATTAATGGTGCTCAGCCTCGCTCCGCCGCGGCTGCCGAGCCTCTCCTTTCGCTTACAGTTAGAGGGAGGACATAAATTGGAATCGACTCAGACTGTGCTTTCTGGAGGAAAGTCCTTCCTACTGTAAACATGTTTCAGGTGATCCTGTCAGCAGCATTTTAACACCCGTCTTCCATTTAGGTTTTACGACCGGGGAAGGAGCTGAAGACACGCGCGCGCGCGCACACACACACACAAACGCGCGCGCACACGCAACCCAAGCGAGGACACCTCCCGCACCCTCGCGGGCTCCCAGTCCTTTGAATTTGCAACCGATCGCGGACGGTCGAGGGGGGGGGGGTCGTTTCCTGGGCGCTTGGCTCCGCCGTCCTCCTACCCCCATCCCCTGGCCCTTGGAGATGCTATCCAGTTCCATCAATGACCAGAACTGACAGCCACTTGGCCCCTGCTCTCTTGGGTGCCCAGCATCCTTTGCTCTGGACGACTAAATGCTCTCTGTGAGCCTTGCTTGGATGGTACGGTGCGCGCTGTGCGTGTGGGACCCACTCTTCGGCAGGCACACGACCTTCGTACACCGTTTGGGCAACCATCCACTTCATCCCCTCCCTGGACCCCGCAGGCTGAGGCCCAATTAAGAGCGCGGCTGCCTGGTCTCTTTCAGGAGGGCAGAGCAGGCTGTGCGTGCACGGCGCGCGGGGAGAGGAAAAGGGCTGAGAGCTGAGGGAAGTAGACAATTGGTTGCACCCCAGTCCTCAAGCGTCCCTACTCCGCGGATCACGGAGGGGCAGGCGTGCATTGGCGCTTCCCTCGATCCCTCGGTCGGCGGGGGCTCTCTGAATCTGCGAGGGCCACGGAGGCGCCCAAGGGTGCCAGGCGCCCTTGTCAAGGGGCGCGCCCGACGCTCCAGATTCGGTCCCCAGCACCTGTGGGAGGCGGTTTCGGGTCTGAGAGAAGGGAACATATGGCAGGTAGTTAACAGGGAGAGGCTGCGCCCTGGGCGCAGTTACGAGGAAGCCAGGCTCTGCGGAAGGTCTCGGCTCGCTTTGTCCTCCTTGGATCAGCTGGTCTCTGCCTTTCCGCTGGCAGCTGCGACAGTCAGGCCCTGGCGCAAGCGTCCGGGTGGAGCTGCCTACTCTACCCGGGGTGGCGGGGGTGGGGGCGGCAAAACCACCCCAGTGGCCCCAGCAGGCGGTCTAGGTGGGGCACGCCCCACGGGCTTCCCACCCCCAACCCAACTGCCAGTTGTAGCAATTACAGTTTTAGCCCCGTAGGGGAAAGCGGGTGATTTCGCTTTTGGAAAAACACTTCAACAAGAGCAACCCTAAGCCAGCGTTACAAGCCAGTTGACCTGCTATTGGAGGTTGTGCGAGGACGGGCTGGGTCGCGCGCGTCTGCCAGGGAGGGAAACCCGCTGGGGAGTGGGCAGAGGGAAGCAGAGCAAAATGTCAGATAACAGAAAGAGGGGGAGGAGGAGGAAGAAAGGCGCTTGATTGCAAAGAGGGCAAGTGGGAAGGCACAGAGACCGCGTTGGCTGCCAAGTGACGCGGGTCAGGAGGAGAGGGAAGAGTGCGTGGCGGGCAGCGAGTATAGGACGCGCGGGCCCCCTCGCCAGGCAACCGATCTCCTTTCTGCCAGCCCTTCTCCTCCCGTGCTCCCGCCGTAGTCAGACATCACACTTGGCGCAGACAGCGTCGGGGGAACTCCTAGGGAGGGGGGGGGGGGGGTGGGGTAGGGACCGTAGAACCTGATGCCCCAGACCGCGCCTGGAGTGCAGTACACCTGGCAACCGGGACTCGCCATCTGCTCCCAGCTATCGCCTCTCGGGCCAGGGGTGTGGGCCTGGAGAAAGATAAGAGAGTGGATGGCTTGGCGTCAACCGCCTCAATGAACTCAGTCAATCAACGTTTATGGTGCTCCTACTGTGTGCGGAGCGCAGCCTGGGTCCCCTCCAGCTGCTGGTCTCGGGAACTGCACCATCTGTTCAGTTAGTCAGCAAGCTAGAAAAGAATTCTGTTTGTATGGTTGTAAAATAAGTTCAAAATTCTAACAATAATGCATATGCAAATTTGCCGTGAAAGAGGGGTGATAGAGATAGCTTGGGGATCTGGAGAAGTGTTGAGTCTGGCAGTACAGAGGTTTTGTGATTTTTCACTGCTTCCTGAAGCATGAAACTCCCATCCTTCCTGTCCCACATTCCAAGTTAAAAAAATAATTTAGTGACACTTTATCTGGCTATCACGATTCAAAAGTAACTGAAGGCTAGTACTTAAACACTCAAACTTAACTCATTAATTTCAAAATATCAGACCCAAACCACTGCCTTCTTGTAACAAATATTTTGTAATATAACTTTACTCTCCTGAAATAAACGCTGTGGATTATATAACTTACTATGCACAAAATTAAAAAAGAAACTATAATGTTCAAACTATAATACTAAAGGAGAAATACACAGTAGGTAATTTATAATAAGACAATATACACTTCAGATATGCGTGATAGGGCTGTATTTCACTAGAACACCCGAAATGTTGTCCAAAAATTTTAAAATTCTCCCTAGGGAGTACTACTGCCTAGGCATGATTTATGCACTATGGGTGGCAGGCAAATGCTAAATAATGAGGATGCTACTTGTATTCTGAGTTCTTAAATTTATAGTGGATGTGGTAGATTCTCATAATAAATCATCCTCCTATTACATGTGCCTTTATGTGGACCTGTTTCTCTCTGATTCTGGATTTGGTCACTGAGTTGCTTTAGGAAATGGGACATTAGCAAGCATGAGACCAACAGACTTCACAAGTGCCCATGTACTGGGGTTTGTCCGCTGAAACCATCATGTTGTGAACCTACTCCAGTGAGACCATGAAAATATCATGTTGTGAACTACCTTCAGCAGTCTATCTTACTGGAGGATTGAAGGCTCCATAGGGAAAACCAAGGTGCCTTTCCAAGGCCAGCATCCCAGGCATGTGACTGAGGCCATCTTGGACTCTCCAGTTTTGGTTGAGTTGTCAGATGACTGCAGCCACAGGAGTGATTCCAGATGGGTACAACAGAAGAATCACTCAGATTGACAGCCCACAGAATTATGAGAACTAGTAAGTTGCTTTAAATCACTACGCTTTGGGTAGTTTGTTATGCAGTAATAGAGGTCAGAGTTGTATTAATTACAATGCCATTTGATAGATGCCAAAATATAAGTTCATGCAAGAAGGTAACTTTTTCTTTTTCTTTTTTCTTTTTTGAGACGGAGTCTCGCTCTGTCACCCAGGCTGGAGTGTAGTGGCCGGATCCTGGCTCACTGCAAGCTCTGCCTCCCGGGTTCACGCCATTCTCCTGCCTCAGCCTCCCGAGTAGCTGGGACTACAGGCGCCCGCCACCTCGCCCGGCTAGTTTTTTTTGTATTTTTTAGTAGAGACAGGGTTTCACCATGTTAGCCATGATGGTCTCGATCTCCTGACCTTGTGATCCGCCCATCTCGGCCTCCCAAAGTGCTGGGATTACAGGCTTGAGCCACCGTGCCGGGCCAGGTAACTTTTTCTTAATGACTCTAGATCTTTATTAAAAATTCAGTCAGTATTTTCATCAATGCCCATAGTGGATATAGGAGTTAGCTAAAATTGAATAAACCCATTGAAAAAGACATTCCATGCAAATGGACACCAAAAGCGAGCAGGAGTACCTGTACTTTTTTTTTTTTTTTTTTGAGATGGAGTCTCACTCTGTCGCCCAGGCTGGAGTGCAGTGGCATGATCTTGGCTCACTGCAACTTCCGCCTCCTGTGTTCAAGCCATTCTCCTGCCTTAGCCTCCTGAGTAGCTGGGATTAAGGCACCCACCACCACACCCGACCAATTTTTGTATTTTTAGTAGAGACAGGGTTTCACCATGTTGGCCAGGTTGGCTCTTGTACTCCTGACCTCAGATGATTCACCTGCCTCAGCCTCCCAAAGTGCTGGGATTACAGGCGTGAGCCACGGCGCCCAGCAGTGGAGTACCTATTCTTCTATCAGATAAAACAAACTTTATTTTTTTATTTACTATTAATTTTTGAGACAGAGTTTCACTCCTGTCTCCCAGGCTGGAGTTCAATGGTGTGAACTCAGCTCACCTCAACCTCCGCCTCCCAAGTTCAAGTGATTCTCCTGCCTCAGCCTCCCCAGTAGCTGGGATTAGAGGCATCCGCCACCATGCCCAGCTAATTTTTGTATTTTTAGTAGAGACAGGGTTTCCCCATGTTGGCCAGGCTGGTCTTGAACTCCTGACCTCAGGTGATTCACCCATGTCAGCCTCCTAAAGGGTTGGGATTACAGGCATGAGCCACTGCACTGGGCCAAAACAAATTTGAAAGCAACAGCAGTTTGAAAAGACGATGAGGGACATTATATAGTGATAAAAGGTCTTATCCAAGAAGAAAATATCACAATTCTAAATATATATGCACCTAACATGAGCTCCTAGATTATAAAATAATTGGTAGTAGGCCTAAGAAATGAGATAGAAAGTAACACAATAATAGTGGGGAACTTCAGTACTCCACTGACAGCACTAGACAGGTCATCAAGACAGAAAGTCAACAAGGAAACACTGAATTTAAACTATACCCTGAAACAAATGGACTTAACAGATATTTACAGAATATTCTACCCAACAACAGCAGAATATTCATTCTATTCATCAGTGCATGGGACTTTCTCCAAGACAGATCATATGATAGGCCACAAAACAAGCCTCAATAAATTTAAGAAAATCAAAGTATCAAGCACTCTCTCAGACCACAGTGGAATAAAACTAGAAATCAGCTCCAACAAGGAACCTTCAAAACCATACAAATACATGGAAATTAAGTAACCTGCTGCTGAGTGATCACTGGGTCAAAAATGAAATCAAGAAGGAAATTAAAAAATTCTTCTAACTGAATGACAATAGTAACCCAATCTATTAAAACCTCTGAGATTACAGCAAACGCGGTGCCAAGAAGAAAGTTCATAATCCTAAATGCTACATCAAAAAGTCTGGAAGAGCATAGACAGGTAATCTAAGGTCACACCTCAAGGAACTAGAGAAACAAGAACAAACCAAACCCAAACCTAACAGAAGAAAGGAAATAACCAAAATCAGAGCAAAACCAAATGAAATGAAACAAACAAACAAACAAAAAACGCAAAAGATAAATGAAACAAAAAGCTGGTTCTTTGAAAAGATAATTAAATGGATATACCATTAGCAAGATTAGCCAAAAAAGAAGAGAGAAAATCCAAATAAACTCAATTAGAAATTAAATGGGGCCAGGTGCAGTGGCTCATGCCAGCGCTTTGGGAGGCCAAGGCAGGAGGATCACCTGAGGTCAGGAGTTCGAGACCAGACTGGCCAATGTGGTGAAACCCCATCTCTACTAAAAATACAAAAATTACCCAGTCATGGTGGCATGTGCCTGTAATCCCAGCTGCTCGGGAGGCTGAGGCCAGAGAATTGCTTGAACCTGGGAGGCAAAGGTTGGAGAGAGCTGGGATTGCACCACTGCACTCCAGACTGGGCAACAGAGTGAGATTCTGTCTCAAAAAAAAAAAGAAATGAAGTGAGAGATATTACAACTGACACTACAGAGATACAAAAGATCATTCAAGGCTAAAAAGATCATGAACACCTTTACTCACATAAACTAGAAAACCTAGAGGAGATGGATAAATTCCTGGAAAGATACAACCCTCCTAGCCTAAATCAGGAAGAATTAGATACCCTGATCAGTCCAATAAGCAGTGAGACTGCAATGGAAATAAAAAAAATTACCAACCAAAAAAAGTCCAGAACCAGATGGATTCACAGCTGAAGTCTACCAGACATTCAAAGAAGAATTGGTACCAATCCTGTTGATACTATTTCACAAGATAGAGAAAGAAGGAATCCTCCCTAATTCATTTTATGAATCCAGTGTCACCCTAATAACAAAATCAGGAAAGGACATAACCAAAAATGAAAACTACAGATACTGTTCTTTTTTAAAGATTCCAAAAAGTCATTAGATATGAATACTTCTGCTTTTAAGTACAATGTGGTAATAACAGAAGGCAATTACAACTAGAAAAAAGACAAATTACATTAAAGATATCAAAGATATATAGATGCATATAAGACTGTAAGAAATAAATTCTAGAGAGAGAAATGTCTTTGTTATATGAACCGAGATTGCTGGCCATTGTCTTGCCTGGGGCATTTTCTGAGTCTGGACACAGGCTTTCATAGACAGAGCAAGCAACTGTACTAAAGGGAAAAAACAGAATTTTCTTATTGCCATCTGATTCAGCATGGACAAATTGGAATCTACAAGATCATCAAATGAATAGCTCTTTTCCTCACAAATTATTCATTGAGTGCTAGGGTAGTATAGCAGACTGGTAGGCTGAGCCACGAAGACTCAAATCAAAGACTCAAAGAGAGAAATCAACTGGAGGCCGAGTCATGCTCAAGGCAAGAAAATACAAAACAGGAAAAACAAAATATCTCCCTTTCAAAAGATTTGCCAGATTTTGAACCTGGATGAAGAGAAAATAAAGAGCTAAGCCCTATACCTCTGAAGGACAGAACTTTCAAGGTGGAGGAAATAGAGAGAGACTTACCAGTCTCCCAATCCATGGACTACAGGTAGACCATGCCCCAGAACAGGCTGGGCAAGAATGGCAGAATAAAATCTCCAGAAGTCTCTTGGTACTTAGGAGACAAAGTTCCATGGAGGGAGGAATCTGCAACAAACATAAGAAGGTCTGGCCCTAAGATAGTTGAAAACACATATAAGCTGCATTTAACTAAAGGTGCAAGCCAGCCCCAAACTAATGCCATTCCTGGTTGGCTTGAAATGATCAGTCCTTCACCTTATCCATTTAACAGACAAAACTACAAATTCTCTCTGGGTAGAGAAAGAGTAACAATTGCAATGTGTGTAGTAATTTTATATACAAGGTTCATCCTACAATATTATGTGATATGCAAAGAAGCAGGTAAATATACATGAAGAGAAAAACTAGAAAATAGAAGCAGGCCATAACCTGCTTCCAGGTTCCAGATCATCCAGATATTAAAGTTTGCAGAGATGGACTTCATTATAATTGTTTTTTCATAGAAGAAATTGTGGAAAAAGTAAATGAAAAGATGAAACATTTAAACAGAGAATCAGAGTTCTTTTTTTTACAGAGAATCAGAGTTCTTTTTTTTTTTTTTTTTTTTGAGATAGAGTTTCGCACTTGTTGCCCAGGCTGGAGTGCAATGGCGCGATCTCGGCTCACTGCAAACTCCGCCTCCCAGGCTCAAGCGATTCTCCTGCCTCAGCCTCCCGAATAGCTGGGATTACAGGCATACACCACCACGCTAGGCTAATTTTGAATGTTGTTTTTTTCAGTAGAGACAGGGTTTCTCCATGTTGGTCAAGCTGGTCTTGAACTCCTTACCTCAGGTGATCCTCCCACCTCAGTCTCCCAAGGTGCTGGGATTACAGGCATGAGCCACCGTGCCTAGCCAAGAATCAGAATGTTTGTTCAACAAAGGAACAACCGGGTCCAGTGTCTCACGCCTGTAATCCCAGCACTTTGGGAAGCTGAGGTGGGTATATCACTAGGTCAGGAGATCAAGACCATCCTGGCTAATACGGTGAAACCCTGTCTCTACTAAAAATACAAAAAATTAGCCGGGCGTGGTGGCGGGCACCTTTAGTCCCAGCTACTCAGGAGGCTGGGGCAGGAGAATGGCGTGAACCCGGGAGGCAGAGCTTGCACTGCACTCCGGCCTGGGCGACAGAGCAAGACTCCATCTCAAAAAAAAAAACAAAAAACAAAAAACAAAGGAACAAACAGACATTCTAGAAATGAAAAGTACACTATCTTTTTTTTTTTTTTTTTGACAGTCTCTCTTTGTCACTGAGGCTGGAGTGCAGTGGCACGATCTCAGCTCCCAGCAACCTCTGCCTCCCAGGTTCAAGTGATTCTTCTGCCTCAGCCTCCCGAGTAGCTGAGATTACAGGCACCCACCACGATGCCCAACGAATTCTTGTTTTTTAGTAGAGATAGGGTTTCACCATGTTGGCCAGGCTGGCCTTGAACTCCTTAGCTCAAATGATCTGTCTGCCTTGGCCTCACACAGTGTTGGGATTACAGGCATGAACCACTGTCCAGTCATACACTGTCTTAATGTAAGAGCACATTGAATGGATTTTACATAAAACTAAAAAAAGCAAAAGTCAGTGTTTTAATCCATTTTGTACTATACTGTAGAATACCTGAGACTTGGTAACTTTTATTTATTTTTATTTATTTATTTTTGAGACAGAGTCTCGCTCTATCGCCCAGGCTGGAGGGCAGTGGTGTGATCTTGGCTCATGGCAACCTCTGCCTCCCGGGTTCAAGAGATTCTCCTGCTTCAGCCTCTGGAGTTGCTGGACTTACCCACCACCATGCCCGGCTAATTTTTGTATTTTTGTAGAGACAGGGTTTCACCATGTTGACCCGTCTGGTTTTGAACTCCTGACCTCAAGTGATCCACCCATCTTGGCCTCCCAAAGTGCTGGAATTACTGGTATGAGCCACTGCGCCTGACCGAGACTTGGTAATTTATAATGAAAAGAAACATATTTCTCACAGCTCTGGAGGCTGGGAAGTCCAATATCAAGGTCTTGGCACCTGGTGAAGCCCTTCTTGCTTTGTCATCCTGTAGTGGAAGGCAGAAAGGCAAGAAAACTCAAGAGAGAGTGAGAGAGGGCCAAATCAAACTCAATCCCATGATAATGACATTAATCCATTTATGAGGGCAGAGCCTTTATGGCCTAACCACATCTTAGAGGTCTGCCTCTCAGCACTGTTGGATTGGGGATTACAATTTTAATATATGAACTTTGGGGAACACATTCAAACCATAGCAGACAAGAGTAGGACATCTAAAGACAAGTCAATCGAAAATATTCAAATTAAATACAGGGAGAAAATGGAGAAAATAAAACAGAGTGGAAAAGGTGTGTGGAATATAGACATATGGTTTAACATTGTGTTACTGAAGTCCTCTAAAGAGAAAACAGATAGTGGGTCAGAAGCAACATGATGAGATGCTTACTGAGAATTTTACAAAATTGATGATACATATCAATCTATAGGTCCAAGAATCTTAGTAAGCCCCAAGTAGCTTAAAAACTAGCAAACAAACAAACAAAAAACCTGTCTTTGAAATGAAAACCAGCATCAAAGATAAAATCTTTAAAGCTGTCAAAGGAGAGGATGACAGATTATGCTAAAAGAAGAAAACATAAGACTTAAGACTAACTTTTTAACAGAAACTATGGAGATCAAAAGACAATATACTGACAATTTTAAAGATTTGAAGCTAAACAAAAAAGAAATGCTGACTCTAGAATTCTAAAACTTAAAAACATTCATCAAAATAAAGGTTAAGACTGGGTGTGGTGGCTCACACCTGTAATCCCAGCACTTTGGGAGCCTGAGGCAGGCAGATCACCTGAGATCAGGAATTTGAGACTAGTCTGGCAAACATGGTGAAACCCCGTCTCTACTAAAAATACATAAAAATTAGCTGGTTATGGTGGCATGTGCCTGTAATCCCGGCTAGTCAGGAGGCTGAGGCAAGAGAATACCTTGAACCTGGGAGGCGGAGGTTGCAGTGAGCCAAGATGGCGCCACCACACTCCTGCCTAGGGGACAGAGCGGGACTCTGTTTCAAAAAAAGAAAGAAAGAAAGAAAGAAAGTTAAAAAATTCAGCAAATTACAGTTAGAGATTTTGTTTCTAGCAGACACATACTCTAAGAAAGATTGAAGGAAGTTCTTCAGGCTGGAGGAGAATAATATTAAATAGAAGCACAGAAATACAGGAAGGAATGAAAAGCATAAGAAGAGATAAACACCTGGGTAAATATAAAAAGATATTGACTGTTTGAAGCAACCATGGTAACTATGTCTTATGGGCTTTATGCACAGAAGGAAAATACATGGGAACAATAGCACAAAGAATGGCAAGGATGTGAATGGAGTTAAACTGCTGTAAGTTGCTTGTAGTGTTTGAGAAATAGACAATACTAAGTCAAGTATGCATTTGCACATTTTTAGGGTAGCCACTAAATCACTAAAAGAACAATACAGAAATATATAACTGGCTGGGCATGGTGGCTCACACCTGCAATCCCAGTACCTTGGGAGGGCGAGGCAGGAGGATTGCTTGAGCCCAGGGATTCGAGACCAGCCTAAGCAACAGAGTGAGACACTTTTTGAAAAAAAAAATAATAATAATTTTAAAAAATGTTTATTAAAAAAAAAATTTAGGCCAGGCATGGTGGCCCATGTCTGTAATCCCAGCATTTTGGGAGGCCGAGGTGGGTGGATCACCTGAGGTCAGGAGATCGAGACCAGCCTGACCAACATGGTGAAACCCAGTCTCTACTAAAAATACAAAAATTAGATAGGCATGGTGGCAGGCGCCTGTAATCCCAGTTACTTGGGAGGCTGAGGCAGGAGAATCGCTTCCACCTGGGAGGTGGAGGTTGCAGTAAGCTGAGATTGTGCCACTGCACTAAAGCCTGGGTGACAGAGTGAGACTTCATCTCAAAAAAAAAAAAAAAAAATTTTTTTTTAAATGTAACTAAAAATAGAGGAGATAAAATAGAATATTAAAAATATTTGATTAATTTAGAAGTAGGCAAGGAAGACAGAATAAAGGAACAAAGCATAGGCAGAGCAAATAAAAAGCAAATAGCAAGATTACAGACTTATAAGCAAACCAAATCAGTAACTACATTAAATATGAATGGACTAAACACTCCTATTAAAAGTCTAAGATTGCCAAATTGGCTTTTAGAAAGCCTCAACTATATGCTGTTTACAAGTCACATTTTAGATATAAGAATACAGACTAGTTAAAAATAAATAGTTTGCATTTTGGAAGGCCGAGGTGGGCAGTCACTTGAGCTCAGGAGTTTGAGACCAGCTTGGGCAACATGATGAAACCCTGTCTCTACAAAAAGCACAAAAATTAGCCAGGTATGGTGGCGTGAGCCTGTAGTCCCAGCTACTCAGGAGGCTGAGGTGGGAGGATGGCTTGAGCCTGGGAGCCAGAGGTTGCAGTGAGCTGAGATTTGTGCCACTGTACTCCAGTCTGGATGACAGAGCAAGACACTGTCTCAAAAATAAATAAATAAATAAAAATAAATAAATAGGTAAATGTATCCTATACAAACACCAAAAGGAAGCTGATGTGTCTATATTATAATTATAGTGACTTTAAGATAAGAAGTATTTCTAGAGGTAAAGAAACAGTCAAATAAATGGCTCAAGAAGAAGATAATAAAAAATCGGTGTGCACCTAATAACATAGCTTTAAAATATAGTAAACAAATGAACAAATGACAGAACTAGAAAGAGAAATAAACAACTACAAATTAAAATGGAGGACTGTAACACTGCTATCTGTTGTGGTCTGAATTTTTCTCCCTAAAATCCATATGTTGACACTTAATTTGCAATGTGATGGTATTGGGAAATGGAGCCTTTGGGAGTTGGCTGGATCATGGAAGTTCTGCCCACATGAATGTGATTAGTGGCCTTGTGAACGGGTTTGAGAGGGTCTGTTTGCCCTTTCTTCCACTTCTGCCATGCAAGGATGCAACAAGAAGCACTATCTATGAAGCAGGGTGAGCCTTCGTCAGACATCGAATCTGTTGGTGCCTTGATATTGGACTTCCTAGCTTCCAGAACTGTGGAAATACACTTCTGTTGTCTATAAATCAGCCAGTCTAAGGTATTTTATTTTAGCCTCACAAATGGATTGATATGGTAACTAACAGATCAAAACAATAAAACACCAGTAAAGATATAGAAGATTTGAAAAACACTGTCAATGGACTTGACCTAATCAACTTGGATACAGCAATATACCAAACACTGCAGATACACAGTCCTTAAATCCTTATCAAAAGAGATTAAATTTTATGTCTTAAATCAAATTTCAGTAAATTACAAAAGACTGGTATTTCAGAGTGTATCTCTACTGACAGTGGGATTAACTGAAAATTAACAATGAAAAGGTAATCAGAATATCCCAAAATGTTTGAAAAGTAAGACACAAACTTTACATTTTTTTTTGTTGTTTATTTAAGTTGAGGGATGGAGCATCACTGTGTTACTCAGGCTGGAGTGCAGTGGCTATTCACAGGTACAATCATAGCTCATTGCAGCCTTGAACTCCTGGGCTCAAGCAGTCCTCCTGCCTCAGCCTCCCAAGTAGGTGATACTATAGGAGCATGCCACCACTCCCAGCCAGCAACATACTTTATTTTTTTGAGACAGAATTTCACCCTGTCACCCAGGCTGGAGTGCAGTAGCATGAACAGAGCTCACTAAAGCTGCAACCTCCCAGGCTCAAGCAATCCTCCTACCTCTCAGCCTCCCAAGTAGCTGGGACTATAGGCACACACCACCACGCCCAAATAATTTTTTGTATTTTTTTTTTTGTAAAGATAGGGTTGCCCATGTTGCCCAGGCTGGTCTTGAACACCTGGGCTCAAGTGATCCACCTGCTTTGGCCTCCCAAAGTGCTGGAATTACAGGTGTGAGCCACCACACACGCCAGCAATGTTTCTTTGTTTTGTTTTATTTTTGTTTTTTGTTTTTTGAGACAGAATCTCACTCTGTTGCTCAGGCTGTAGTACAGTGGCGCAATCTCTGCTCACTGCAACCTCTGCCTCCTGGGTTCAAGGGATTCTCCTGCCTCAGCCTACCACCTGAGACTACAGGTGGTAGCTGGGACTACAGGCGCCCACCACCACGCCTGGCTAATTTTTTGTATTTATAGTAGAGATGGGGTTTCACCGTATTAGCCAGGATGCTCTGGATCTCCTGACCTCATGATCTGTCCGTCTTGGCCTGCCAAAGTGCTGGGATTACAGATGTGAGCCACCGTGCCTGGGTCAGCAATGTACTTTTAGATAACCAACACTTGAAACAAGAAATCACATTAGAAACTATTATTTTGAACATATTGAAAATGACAATACGACCTATCAAAATGGATGCACTCACAGGACATTTTTTTTTTTTTTTGAGACGAAGTTTTCCTCTTGTCTAGACTGGAGTGCAATGGTGCGATCTCGGCTCACCACAACCTCTGCCTCCTGGGTTCAAGCGATTCTCCTTCCTCAGCCTCCTGAGTAGCTGGGATTACAGGCATGTGCCACCATGTCCGGCTAATTTTGTTATTTTTAGTAGAGATGGGGTTTCTCCATATTGGTCAGGCTGGTCTCGAACGCCCGACCTCAGGTGATCCGCCCACCCTGGCCTCCCAAAGTACTAGGATGACAGGCGTGAGCCACCATGCCCGACCTCTCACAGGAAAATTACAACTTCAAATGCATGTGTTAGAAAATAAAATCAAAGATGTCTTGGATTCCAACTGAAGAAACTAGAAAGAGTAAGTTAAACCCAAGGAAAGTATAAGGAAGAATGATTATAAAGAAAAGTGCAGACATCAGTGAAATAGAAAGCAGATGTACTGAAAATAAAAATTTGTTCTCGGAAGTGATTACTACCCCTAGCAAGACTGATCAAGAGAAAAAAAATAAAGCACAAATTACCAATATCATGAATGGAAAAGGTGCATACATACAGATTATACTGGTATTAAGAAGATGAAAAATATAATAAATAGCTGTATGCCAATCAATTAACAACTTGAAGAAAATGGGAAAATTCCTTGCAAAACACAACTTACAAAAATTAATACAAAGAGGAAGAGAATCTGAATGATTCTGTATCTGTTAAAGTAATTAAATCTATAATGTAAAAACCCTCTCCCCAAGGAAACACAAGGCTCAGACGACTTTCCTTGTGAATTTTCCACAAATTTAAGGAAAAAAAGACACCAATTTTACAAGAAAAATTTCAAAAACCAGAGAAAGAGAAGATACTTTACAATTTATTTTATGATGCCACAGAACTTTGATACCAAAATCTGACGAGGAAATTATAAGAAGAGAAGATTACACTCCAAAATTCCTCATGAACATAGAGGCAAAAATTTTCAACAAAATATTAATACATCAAATCCAGTAATATATAAGGGTATGGCCGGACGCGGCAGCTCACACCTGTAATCCCAGCACTTTGGAAGACCGAGGCGGGCAGATCATTTGAGGTCAGGAGTTCGAGACCAGCCTGGCCAACATGGTGAAGCCTAGTCTGTACTAAAAATACAAAATTAGCTAGGCGTGGTGGCGGGCGCTTGTAATCCCAGCTACTCAGGAGACTGAGGCAGGAGAATTGCTTGAACTTGGGAGGTGGAGGTTGCAGTGACCTGAGATTGTACTGCCACACTCCAGCCTGGGTGACAGAGTGAGACTCCGTCTAAAATAAATAAAAATAAAATAAAATAAAATAAACAACAACAGCAGTATATAAAGATATATATATATAATACATGATCAGTAGGGTTCACTCCAGGAATGCAAGATTAGATTACACTTAAAAATAATCAGTATAACATACCACATTAACAGAATAAGGGAGAAAAATAATATCATCGTTTTGATAGCTTCATAGAAAGCATTTGATAAAACTTACATCCACTTAGGATAAAAACTTTCAGCAAACTAGGGGCAGAAGGGAACTTTCTCAATCTCATAATCCTACAATTATACATATAGTGGGATTTTGAATCCTTTTTGGTTGAAGTGGGAAATAATGCAACACTGTCCACTTTCACCACTTTTATTCAGTTATGGTACTAGAGGCCCTACCCAATATAAGAGGGTGAAGAAAGGAATAAAATATATAAAGATTAGAAAAAAGAAATAACATTGCTTTTGTATAGAAAATCCAAAAAATCTATAAACTATTAACATTAATAAGTGAGTTCAACATATTAAGGATGCAAAATCAATTGTATGTCCACGTACTAACAACAAATCAAACTGTACAAAAAAAATTTATAATAGAACCAAAAATCATAAAATACATATGAATATATCTAATAAAAGAAGTAAAAAGCCTTTGTCCTGAAAACTACAGAACTTTTCTGAGACATTAAAAATACCTAAATTAGCCAGGCACCATGTTCACATTTATAATCCCAGCACTTTGGAAGGCTGAGGCGGGTGGATCACCTGAGGTCAGGAGTTTAAGACCAGCCTGGCCAACCTGGTGAAACCCTGTCTCTACTGAAAATACAAAAATTAGCTGGGCGGGGTTGGTGGCAGGCGCCTGTAATCCCAGGTACTCAGGAGGCTGAGGCAGGAGAATCACTTGAACCCGGGCGGTGGAGGTTGTAGTGAGCGGAGACTGCGCCATTGCATTCCAGCCTGGGCGACAGAGCGAGACTCCATCTCAAAAAACAAACAAACAAACAAAAACCTAAATTAGGCCAGGCACGGTGGCTCACACCTGTAGTCCCAGCACTTTGGGAGGCCAAGGTGGGTGGACCACCTGAGGTCAGGAGTTTGAGACCAGTCTGGCAAACATGGCAAAACCCCATCTCTACTAAAAATACAAAAATTAGCCAGGTTTGGTGGTGGGCACCTGTAATCCCAGCTACTCAGGAAACTGAGGCAGGAGAATTGCTTGAATCCAGGAGGCAGAGGTTGCAATGAGCTGAGATCACGCCACTGCACTCCAGCCTGGGTGACAGAGTGAGAGACTCCGTCTCAAAAAACAAAACAAAACAAAACACCTGAATTAGGAGGTATACTGTGTTTTTAGGTTGGGAAACTCAATTTTGTAAACATGTGTATGCCTCTGAGACTCATGTATAGATTCAATGCAGTCCCAAACAAAATTCTAGGTTTTTTGTTTTGTTTTGTAGAAATAACCAAGCTGATGATAAAATTAAATAGAAATGCAGAGGACCTAAAATAGTCAAAAGAATCCTGAAGAGGAAAAACAATGATGGAGAATTTATATACTGCCAGAGTTCAAGAGCTATAGTAATTAACACAGAGTGGTATTGATATAAGATTAGACAAATTATAAACCAAGTGAACAGAAAAGAGAGTCAGAAATAGACTCACACTTAGAGAGTTACTTGATTTATAACCAAGACACCACTGCAATTTTGTGGCAAAGGAGAGTGGGTTTATTTTTTCCACTAGTAAATGGTGCAGGGGCAATTGTATGTTCACGTTCGCATGGAGAAACAAAATGAACCTTGACCTCTATTTCAAGCCATATATAGAAAATAATGTATCGTATGTTACAAACCTAAATGTGCAGAGAAAACGTAAGAGGATATCTTTATGAATCTTGAAGCAGGCAAAGATTTCTTACATAGGGCACACAAAAATACTAAGCATTGGCCAGGGGCAGTGGCTCACACCTGTAATCTGAGCACTTTGGGAGGCCAAGGTGGGTGGATCACTAGAGGTCGGGAGTTTAAGACCAGCCTGGCCAACATGGCAAAACTGCATCACTACTAAAAAAATAGTCAGGTGTGGTGGTGCATGCCTGTAATCCCAGCTACTTGGAAGGCCGAGACACAAGAATTGCTTGAACCCAGGAGGCACAGGTTGCAGTGAGCAAAGATCGTGCCACTGCACTGTAGCTGAGCAACAGACTGAGACTGTCTCCAAAAAAAAAAAAAAAACTAAGTGTTAAATAAACCAACTACTGGAAGAAGGTATTCATAATACATATATCTGATGAAGTATTTATTTTTTTCCTGTTAAAAAAAATGAGGCAAAGACTTGAACAGGCACCTCAAAAAAGAGGCTATACAAATTGCCATTAACCATATGAAAATGTATGTATTAGGGAAATACAAAATAAAACCACATCAATATGCCACTTGTAGACCCACAAGAATAGCTAAAATTGAAAGAGTAACAAAATCAAGTGTTGGCACAGATGTGGAATATTTGAAATTCTCACAAATTTGGTGGTCATGTACATTTATACAACTGCTATGGCAATCTGTGGCTACTTACTAAGCTAATATGTCCAGCAACCTTTCTCCTAGGTATATACTGAAAAGAATTAAGTGTATAGATCCACCAAAAGGCACATACAAGAATGTTGGCCAGGCACAGTGGCTTATGCCTATAATCCTAGCACTTTGGGAGGTTGAGGTGGAAGAATCACTTGAGTCCAGGAGTTTGAGACCAGCCTCAGCAATATAGTGAGACCTCATCTCTACACATAATTAAAAAATTAGCCTGGCTAGGTGCAGTGGCTTACGCCTGTAATCCCAGCACTTTGGGAGGCCGAGGTGGGTGGATCACCTGAGGTCAGGAGTTTGAGACCAGCCTGGCCAACATGGTGAAACCTCGTCTCTACTAAAAATACAAAAATTAGCTGGGCGTGGTAGCGAGCGCCTGTAATCCCAGATTCTTGGGAGCCTGAGGCAGGAGAATCACTTGAACTCAGTGGGGCAGAGGTTGCAGTGAGCCAAGATCACGCTACTGCACTCCAGCCTGGGTGACAGAGTGAGACTACGTCTCAAAGAAAAAAAGAAAAAAATTCGCCTGCATGGTGTTGGGCACCTGTGGTCTCAGCTATTCTGGAGGCTGAGATGGGACAATCACTTCAGCTCAGGCAGCTGAGGCTGCAGGGAGCCATGATTGCACCACTGCCCTCCAGTCTTGGTGACAGAGGGAGACCCTGTTTCAAAAAAAAAAAAAAAAACCAAAAAATGTTCATGTCCCAAACACAGAAATAATCCAAATATCCATTAAGGTAATAATGGATAAATATCTTGTGGTATTTTCGTACAGCAGAATGCTACACAGAAATAAAATAACAGACATTATATTGGGCAAAAGAAGCTAGCACAAAAAAGAGTATGTGCTGTATTATTCTATTTATATGAAGTTCAATAACAGACAAATTTAATTGTTAGTCATAGCAGTTAGAGTAGTGGTTACCTATCGATGAAGGGTTGTGTAGGATGGCCATGAGACAGCCTTCTAGAATATTTGAAATAGTCTATATTTACCTGAGTAATGCATGCAAGGGGTTTTTTATACATAATAATTTATCAAACAGTATACTAAAGATCAGTGGTGTTTATGCCTTCATGCATGCCTCAGTAAAAAGATAAAAACAAATCAGAAAACACAAAGATATTTAAAGGAAATTTACTATCCAATACTTTAAAGCAGGAGTCAGCAAATGTTTTCTGTAAAGGGCTAGATAGTAAATATTTTAAGCTTGCAGGCTATATTCTCTATCACAACTACTCAGCTTTGCTGTCAAAATGTACAAGCAGCCATAGACAATACATAAATGAATGAACATGGCTGTGTTCCAATAAATTTAGTTTTCAAAAATAGGTGGTAGACCACATTTAGCTTGCAAAGAATAGCTTGCTGACGTCCTGCTTTTAATCATCAGCAAGGATATCACCCTTTGTTTAAAATAAGTCGTAAAATATGATTCTTTTCTTTTGCAAGATGAGGTAATTGTAGTAAGGTCTCTTCTAGTGCAAATACAGTGTGATTGTTTTAGGAGGACTGAAAGTAGGCTGTGGCTTTGGTGTTTTTTTTGAGATGGAGTCTTACTCTGTTGCCCAGACTGGAGTGCAGTGGCAGGATCTTGGCTCACTGCAACCTCTGCCTCCCAGGTTCAAGTGATTCTCTTGCCTCAACTTCCTGAGTAGCTGGGATTACAGGCACGCACCACCACGCTCGGATAATTTTTGTATTGTTAGTAGAGATGGGGTTTCACTGTGTTGCATAGGCTGGTTTTGAACTCCTGACTTCAAATGATCTGCCCACCTTGGCCTCCCAAAGTGCTGGGATTACAGGTGTGAGCCACTGCACCCAGGTTTGTTTTTTCTTTTGTTAAAAACAAAAAAGGGTACCAATAATCATACCAAAATAGTCACAAAATACCTCTCCCATCTTTCCCTTTTTTCTATACTTTCTCCCTTCTCCCCCACTAGATCAGAAATGAAACTTTCACTTAGCATTAATTTAACAAGTATTTCTGGGGCACTTATTATACAGAAAATACTGTGTTAGGAGCTGGTGTATGGTGGAAACCAAATTAAGCATGCTTCCTGCTTTCAAGGAATTGTCTAATGAGAGTCAGAAATTGAATAGAAGGAGGTGGAGCAAGATGGCCAAATAGAAGCCTCCAGCAATGCCCTTCCCCCTACACTCCCTGCAGGAATACCAAATTGAACAACTATCCACACAAAAAAGCACTTTTGAAAGAACCAAAAGTCAGAGAGGGATCACAGTACCTGATTTTAACATCATATCAAGGAAAGAGGCACTGAAGAAGTTAGAAAAGACAGTCCTGGTGGGGCACAGTGGCTCACACCTATAATCCCAGCACTTTGGCACTTTGCTCACACCTATAATCCTAGTACATTTGGAGGCTGAGGCAGGCAGATCACTTGAAGTCAGGAGTCCGAAACCAGCCTGGCCAACATGGTGAAACCCCGTATCTACTAAAAGTAAAAAAATTAGCTGGGCGTGGTGGCAGGCGCCTGTAATCCTAGGTACTCAGGAGGCTGAGGCAGGAGAATTGCTTAAACCCGGGAGGCGGAGGTTGCAGTGAGCGGAGATCATGCCACTGCATCACTGCACTCCACCCTGGGCGACAGAGCGAGACTCTGTCTCAAAAAAAAAAAAAAAAAGGACAGTCCTGAATTGCCGAGACCACCACTCCCCCATTCCCCAGCAGTGGCCATATGGCATAGGCAGCTCAGCACACACACACACACACACACACACACACACACACACACAGAGAGAAAGGGCAGGAGAGCACAATGATTATATGGGACTCTGCATTGGAACTCAGTGCTGTCCTGTCACAGTGGAAAGGAACATGGGCAAAACTCAGCCAGTGTCCATAGAGGGAGCATCTAGAGGAGCCCTGGCCAGAAGTGAATCGTCCATCCCAGTGGTTGTAACCTGAGTTCTGACAAGCCCTGCCTCTGTGGGCTAAAGGACTCAGAGCCTAAATAAACTTGAAAGGGAGTCTAGGCCACAAGGATGCTATTCCCAAGGCAAGTCCTGTTGCTGTGCTGGGCTCTGAGCCAGTGGACTTGGGGGGGCATGCAACTTAGTGAGACACCAGCTGGGACGATCAAGGGAGTGCTTGTGTCACCACTCCCCCGACCCTAGACAGCATAGCTTGCAGTGCCTGGAGAGACCCCTTTCTTCTGCTTGAGGAGAGGAGTGGGGACAATAAAGTGCACTTTGTTTTGCAACCTGGATACCACCTCAGCCACAGTAGAATAGGGCATCAGGCAAAATCCCAAGGTCCCCATTCCAGGACCTAGCTCCCAGATGACATTTCTAGAGACACCCTGTGCCAGAAAGGAACCTGCTGTCTTGTAGGAAAGCACCCAGTCCTGGCAGAATTCATCTTCTGCTGCCTAAAGAGCCTTGGGCCCTGAATAATCAGCAGTGGTAGCCAAGCAGTACTTGTCGCAGGCCTTGGGTGAGACTCAGAGCTATGCTGGCTTCAGTTATGACCCCGCACATTCTCAGCTATGGTGGCTGTGGAAGATACTCCTTCTGCTTGAGGAAAGGAGAGAGAATAGTAAAGGGGACTTGGTCTTGCAGCTTGGGTGTCAGCTCAACCACAGTAGAGGAAAACACCAAACAGGTTTCTGGGGTCCTTGATTTGAGGCCTTGCCTCCTGAATGGCATTTCTGGACCTGCCCTGGGCCAGAGGGGTGCCCACTGCCCTGAAGGGGGAGACCCAGGCTTGGCAGCATTCACCACAAGCTGACAGAAAAGCACTTGGGCCTTGAGTGAATATTAGCAGTAGATAATACCTCACAGTGGGCCTGGGTGTGGTGGTGGCCATACGGAGAGACTCCTCTGCTTGAGGAAAGGGGAGGGAAGACTGGGAAGGACCCTCTGTTGTGACCTGGATGCCAGCTGCAGTAGAATAGAGCCCCAGGTAGACTCCTAAGTTTCCCAACTTCGGGACCTGGATCCTGGATGGCGTCTCTGGACCTGTCCAGGGCCAAGGGAACTTGCAGCCCTGAAAGGAAGGACACAAGCCTGGCTAGATTCACTGTAGAGCCCTTGGGCCTTGAGTGAACATAAATGGTAGCTAGGCAGTGGTCACTGCAGGCCTTGGGTGAGAACCAGTGCTGTGCTGGCTTTAGGTTTGACCCAGCACAGTTCCAGTGGTGGTGGCCATAGGGATGTTTGTGCCCACCCGTCCCCGAGCTCCAGGCAGCTCAGCACACACACACACACACACACACACACAGAGAGAGAGAGAGAGAGAGAGAGAGAGAGAGAGACTCCATTTGGCTGAAGGAAAGTAAAGGCAGAGAACAATAATCTTTGCCTGGTAATTCAGGAAATTCTCCCAGATCTCACCGAACATTCAAACATTACCAAGGTGATATCTTTATGAGTCTGCAACAGCTGCAGTGTTACTGAGCTTGGGATACCCTGTAATGCAGATATGGCTGCAGTGACCAAAGACTTAGATCACAACACCCAAGTCCCTTTGAATACTTGGAAAGCCTACTCAAGAAGGACAGCTACGAACAAGCCCAGGGTGCAAAGACTACAATAAATACCTAACTCTTCAATGCCCAAACACCCATGAACATTCACAAGCCACAAGGCCATCGAGGAAAACATGACCTCACAAAAAGAACTAAATAAGGCACCAGTGACCAATTCCAGAGAGACAAGGGATATGTGACCTTTAAGACAGATAATTCAAAATAGCTGTTTTGAGAAAGCTCAATGAAATTCAACATAATACAGAGAAGGAATTCAGAATTCTATCAGATAAATTTCACAAAGAGATTGGAGTAATTGAAAAGAATCAAGCAGTAACTCTACAGCTGAAAAATGCAATTAACATACTGAAGAATGCATCAGAGTCTCTTAGCAGCAGAATTGATGAGGTAGAAGAATTAGTGAGCTGGCTGGGCACGGTGGCTCAAGCCTGTAGTCCCAGCACTCTGGGAGGCCGAGACGGGCGGATCACGAGGTCAGGAGATCCAGACCATCCTGGCTAACCCGGTGAAACCCCATCTCTACTAAAAAAGAAACACAAAAAACTAGCCAAGGGAGGTGGCGGGCGCCTGTAGTCCCAGCTACTCGGGAGGCTGAGGCAGCAGAATGGCGTAAACCCGGGAGGCGGAGCTTGCAGTGAGCTGAGATCCGGCCACTGCACCCCAGCCTGGGCGACAGAGCGAGACCCCGTCTAAAAAAAAAAAAAAAAAAAAAAGTGAGCTTGAAGACAGACTATTTGAAAATACACAATCAGAGGACACAAAAGAAAAAATAAAAAAGGATGAAGCATACCTACAAGATCTAAAAAGTAACCTCAGATCAAAAAAAAAAAAAAAAAAAGTGAGCTTGAAGACAGACTATTTGAAAATACACAATCAGAGGACACAAAAGAAAAAATAAAAAAGGATGAAGCATACCTACAAGATCTAAAAAGTAACCTCAGAAGGGCAAATCTAAGCGTTATTGGCCTTAAAGAGGAGATAGAGAGAGAAATCAGAGTAGGGAAGGTTTACTCAAAGGTATAAAAGAGAACTTCCCAAGCTTAGAGAAATTTATCAATATTCAAGTACAAGACGGTTATAGAACACCAAGGAGATTTAACCTAAATAAGGCTACCTCGAGACATTTAATAATCATACTCTCAAAGGTCAGGGATAAATAAGCAGCAAGAGAAAAGAAAGATGACATACAAAGGAGCTCCAAAATATCTGGCAACAGACTTTTCAGAGGGAATCTAATAGGCCAGGAGACAGTGGCATGACATATTTAAAGTGCTGAAGGAAAAAAAAAGCTTTTAACCTAGAATAGTATATCCAATGAAAATATCCTTCAAATATGAAGGAGAAATAAGGACTTTCCCTGAAAAGTAAAATCTGAGGGATTTCATCAACACCAAACCTTTCCTACAAGAAATGCTAAAGGGAGTTCTTCAGTTTGAAAAAGGATGTTAATGAACTGTAAGAAATCACCTGAAATAAGTACACAGAAACACACAGAATATTGTAACACTGTAATTGTGGTATGTAAACTACTCATAGGTTGAGTAGAATGACTAAAAGATGAACCTATCAAAAATAATAACTACAACTTTTCAAGACACAGATATTATAAGTTATAAATAGAAACAAGAAGTTAAAAAAAGCAGGGGGATGAAGGTAAGGTATAGAGTTTTAAATTAATTTTTTCTTTGTTTATGCAATCAGTATTAAGTTGTCATTAGTTTAAAATAATGCATTATAAGATATTATTTCCAAGCATTATGGTAACCTCAAATCAAAAAATGTATAACAGATATACAAAAAATAAAAAGCAAGAAATTAAAACATGCCACCAGAGAAAATCACCTTCACTAAAAGAAAAACAGGAAGGAAGGAAGGAACGAAGGAAGGAAGGGAGGGAAGGAAGGAGAAGAGAAGACAACAAAACAACCAGAAAGCAAATAACAGAGTAGCAGGAGTAAGTTTATACTTATCAGTAATAACATTGAATGTAAATGGACTTAACTCACCAGTCAAAAGACATAGAGTATCTAAATGGACAAAAGCTACGACTCAATAATCTGTTGCCAACAAGGAACAAGCTTCACCTATAAAGACATATAGACTGAAAAGAAAGAGATGGAAAAATATATTCTATGCCAATGGAAACCAAAAAAGAGCAGAAGTAGCTACAATTATATCAGACACAATAGCTTTCAAGACAAAAACTATATAAAAGACACAAAGAATTACATAATGATAAAGGGGTCAATTCAACAAGAGACTCTAACAATTATGAATATATATACACCCAACACTGGAGCACCCAAATAGACAAAGCAAATATTATTAGAGCTAAAAAGAGAGATAGACTCCAATGCAATAATAGCTGAAGACTTCAATACCATACTTTCAGCATTGGAAAGATCATCCAGACAAAAAATTAACAAAGAAACAATGGACTTAATCTGCACTACAGATCAAATGGACTTAACAGAGATTTACGGAACATTTCTTCCAAAGGCTATAGAATATACATTCTTCTCCTCAGCACATAGATCATTCTCAAGGATAGACCAAGTCTTTAAAAATTCAAAAAAATGAAATTATATCAAGGTTCTTCTCTGATCACAATGGAATAAAACTGGAAATCAATAACAAGAGGAATTTTGGAAGCTATACATATGCATGGAAATTAAACAATATGCTCCTGAATGACCAATGGGTCAATGAAGAAATTAAAAAGGAAATTTAAAAAATTTTTGAAATAAATGATAATGAAAATATAGCATATCAAAATCTTTGGGATAGAGCAAAAGCAGTACTAAGAGGAAAGTTTATAGCAATAAGGGCCTACATCAAAAACTTCAAATAAACAACCTAACAATACATCTTAAAGAACTAGAAAAGCAAGAGAAAACCAAACCCAAAATTAGTAGAAAAAAAGAAATAATAACAATTAGAGCAGAAATCTATGAACCTGAAACAGAACAAACAATACAAAAGATCAATAAAACTTTAAATTATTTGAAAAGATAAATAAAATTGACATTTAGCCAGACTAAGGAAAAAATAAATAATTAAATCAGATAAGTAATTCAAATAATTAAAATCAGAGCTGAAAAGACATTACAACTAATACTGCAGAAATTCAAAGGATCATTAGAGGCTACTATAACAACTATATGCCAATAAATTGGAAAACCTAGAAGAAATGGATAAATTCCTAACCACATACAACCTACCAAGATTGAACCATGAAGAAATCCAAAACCTAAACAGACAAATAACAAGTAATGAATTTGAAGCTGTAATAAAAAGTCTCCCAGGCACAGTGGCTCACACCTGTAATCCCAGCACTTTGGGAGGCCGAGGCAGGCAGATTACTTGAGGTCAGGAGTTCGAGACCACACTGGCCAGCATGGTGAAATTGCCTCTAACAAAAATACAAAAAAATTAGCTGTAGGCCGGGTGCGGTGGCTCAAGCCTGTAATCCCAGCACTTTGGGAGGCTGAGACGGGCGGATCACGAGGTCAGGAGATCCAGACCATCCTGGCTAACCCGGTGAAACCCTGTCTCTACTAAAAATACAAAAAAACTAGCCGGGCGAGGTGGCAGGTGCCTGTAGTCCCAGCTACTCCGGAGGCTGAGGCAGGAGAATGGCGTAAACCCGGGAGGCGGAGCTTGCAGTGAGCTGAGATCCGGCCACTGCACTCCAGCCTGGGTGACAGAGCGAGACTCCGTCTCAAAA
>NC_045438.1:146937246-146988202 GCF_002776525.5 Piliocolobus tephrosceles
TTTACAAAACATTTAAAGAAGAACGAATGCCAATTCTACCCAAACTATTCCAAAGAACAGAGGAAGTACTTCAAAACTCATTCTATGAAGCCAGTATTACCCTAATACCCAAAACCAGACAGACACATCAAATAAAAGAAAACTAGAGGCCAGGATCCCAGATGAACACTGATGCAAAAATCCTCAACAAAATACTAGCAAACCGAATTCAACAACATGTTAAAACAACCATTTATCATGACAAAATGGGATTTATTCTGGGGACATAAGAATGTTTCAACATATGCAAATAAATCAATGTGATACATTATATCAGCAGAATGAAGGACAAAAAACGTAAAGATCATTTCAATTGATGCTGAAAAAGCATTTGATAAAATTCAACATCTTTTCGTGATAAAAGAAAACCCTCAAAAAACTGGGTATAGAAAGAACATACCTCAACATAATGAAAGCCATGTATGACAGACCCACAGCTAGTATCATACTGAATGGGGAAAAACTGAAAGCCTTTTTCTTTTCTTTCTTTTTTTTTTTTTTTTGAGACGGAGTCTTGCTCTGTCGCCTGGGCTGGAGTGCTGTGGCTGGATCTCAGCTCACTGCAAGCTCCGCCTCCCGGGTTTACGCCATTCTCCTGCCTCAGCCTCCCGAGTAGCTGGGACTACAGGCGCCCGCCACCTCGCCCGGCTAATTTTTTGTATTTTTAGTAGAGACGGGGTTTCACCGTGTTAGCCAGGATGGTCTTGATCTCCTGACCTCGTGATCCGCCCGTCTCGGCCTCCCAAAGTGCTGGGATTACAGGTTTGAGCCACCGCGCCCGGCCTTTTTTTTTTTTTTTGAGACAGAGTCTTACTCTGTCACCCAGACTGGAGTGCAGTGGCATGATCTCAGCTTACTGCAACCTCCGCCTCCCAGGTTCTAACAATTCTCTTGCCTCAGCCTCCTGAGTAGCTGGGACTACAGGCATGTGCCACAATGCTCGGCTGATTTTTGTATTTTTTAGTAGAAATGGGGTTTCCCCATATTGGCCAGGCTGGTCTCAAACTCTTGACTTCATGATCTGCCTGCCTTGGCCTCCCAAAGTGCTGGGATTACAGGCGTGTGTCACCGTGCCTGGCCTGAAAGCCTTTTCTCTAAGATCTGGAACACAAGGATGCCCACTTTCACCACTGTTATTCAACACAGTACTGGAAGTCCTAGCTAAAGCAATCAGAGAAGAGAAAGAAATAGAGGGCATCTTAATTGGAAAGGAGGAAGTTAAATTATCCTTGTTTGCAGATAATATAATCTTATATGTCAAAAAGCCTAAAGACTCCACCAAAAAACTATTAGAACTGATAAATTCAGTAAAGCTGCAAGATACAAAATCAAAATAAAAAATTTAGTGCATTTCTATATGCCAACAGCAAACAATTTGAAAATGAAATCACGAAAGTAATTCCATTTAGAATAGTTACAAATAAAATTAAATACCTAGGGATTAATGAAAGAAGTGAAAGATCTGTACAATAAAAACTATAAAACTTGATGAAAGAAATTGAAGAAGACACAAAAAAATGGAAAGATATTCCATGTTCATGAATTGGAAGAATCATAGTGTTAAAATGTCCATAACACCCAAAACAATCTATAGCTTCAATGCAATCCTCATAAAAATACCAACAACATTCTTCACAGAAAGAGAAAAAATAACCCTTAAGTTTATATGGAACCACAAAAAACTTAGAATAACCAAATAAAAAGGACAAAACTGGAGGAGTCATATTACCTAATTTCAAATTATACTACAGAGCTATAGTAACCAAAACAGCATAGTATTGGCATAAAAACAGACACATAGATCAGTAGAACAGAATAATGAACTCAGAAATAAATCCATGCATCTACAGTGAACTCATTTTCAACAAAGATACCAAGAACATACATTAGGGAAAGGACAATCTCTTCAATAAGTGGTGCTAGGAAAACTGGATATCCATATGCAGAAGAATGAAACTAGACTCCTCTCTTTGACTATGAAGAAAAGTCAGATAAAAATAGATTAAAGGCTTACATCTAAGACCGCAAACTATGAACTACTGAAAGAAAACATCTGGGAAATTTTCCAGGACATTGCTCTAGGCAAAGATTTCTTGAGTACTACCCCACAAGTATAGGCAACCAAAACAAAAATGATCAAATGGGATCACATCAAATTAAAAAGCTTCTGTATAGCAAAGGAAACAATTGACAAAATGAAGACAACCTACAGAATGAGAGTATTTACAAACTACCCATCTGACAAGGGATTAATAACCAGAATATATAAGTAGCTCAAACAACTCAATAGGAAAAAAGTCTAATAATCCAATTAAAAATAGGCAAAAGATCTCAATAGACATGTCTCAAAAGAAGACATACAAATGGCACATAGGTATATAAAAAGGTGCTCAACATCACTGATCATTAGAGAAATCTAAATCAAAACTGCAATGAGATATCATCTCACCTCAGTTAAAATGGCTTTTATCCAAAAGACAGGCAATTACAAATGCTGGTGAGGATGTGGAGAAAACCCTTTTACACTGTTGGTGGGAATGTAAATTAGTACACTCACTATGGAGAACAGTTTGGAGGCTCTTCAAAAACTAAAAATAAATTTACCATGCAATCCAGCAATCCCACTGCTAGGTATATACTCACAAGAAAGGAAGTCAGTATGTCAAAGAGATATCTGCACTCCCATGTTTATTGCAGCACTATTCACAATAGCCATGATTGGGAAGCAGCCTAAGTGTCCATCAATAATGAATGGATAAAGAAGATGTGGTACAGGCCTGGCACGGTGGCTCATGCCTGTAATCCCAGCACTTTGGGAGGCCGAGGCGGGCAGATCACCTGAGGTCGAGAGTTCGAGACCAGCCTGACCAACATGGTGAAACCCTGTCTCTACTAAAAATACAAAATTTAGCTGGGTGTGGTGGCACGTGCCTGTAATCCCAGCTATTCAGGAGGCTGAAGGCAGGAGAATTGCTTGAACCTGGGAGGCGGAGGTTGCAGTGAGACGACATTGCACCATTGCACTCCAGCCTGGGCAACAAGTGTGAAACTCCATCTTAAAAAACAAACAAACAAACAGTCTGGGCACGGTGGCTTACGCCTGTAATCCCAGCACTGTGAGAGGCCGAGGTGGGCAGATCATGAGGTCAAGAGATCGAGACCACCCTGGCCAACGTGATGAAACCCCTTCTCTACTAAAAATGCAAAAATTAGCTGGGCGTGGTGGCGCATTCCCATAATCCCAGCTACTTGGGAGGCTGAGGCAGGAGAATCGCTTGAACCCAGGAGGTGGAAATAGCAGTGAGCTGAGATCCCGCCACTGCACTCCAGCCTGGTGACAGAGCGAGACTCAGTCTCAAAAAAAAAGGCCGGGCGTGGTGGCTCACGCCTGTAATCCTAGCACTTTGGGAGGCGGAGGCGGGCGGATCACGAGGTCAGGAGATCGAGACCATCCTGGAGAACACGGTGAAACCCCGTCTCTACTAAAAATACAAAAAAATTAGCCAGGCGTGGTGGTGGGCGCCTGTAGTCCCAGCTTCTAGGGAGGCTGAGGCAGGAGAATGGCGTGAACCCGGGAGGCGGCGGAGCTTGCAGTGAGCGGAGATTGCGCCACTGCACTCTAGCCTGGGTGACAGAGCAAGACTCTGTCTCAAAAAAAAAAAAAAAAAAAAAAGATGTGGTACATATATACACAATAGAGTACTATTCAGTCATAAAAAGAATGAGGACCTGTCATTTGCAACCAATATGGATGGAACTGGAGGACATTATGTTAAGTGAAATAAGCCAGGCACAGAAAGACAAATTTCATAAGTTCTCACTTACTTGTGAAAGCTAAAAATTAAAATAATTGAACTAATGGAGATAGAGAGTAGAATGATGATTACCAGAGGCTATGAAGGGCAGTGGGCAGGGCTGGAAGTGGGGATGGTTAATGGGTACATAAATAGATTTAGAGAGAATGAATAAGATCTAGTATTTGATAGCACAACAGAGTGACTATAGTCAACAATAATTTATTGTACATTTTAAAATAACTAAAAGAGTATAACTGGATTGTTTGTAACACAAAGGATAAATACTTGAGGAGATGGATACCCCATTTACCCTGATGTGATTATTATGCATGTATGCCTGTATCAAAATATCTCATTGCCCCATAAATATATACACTTACTATATACCCACAAAAGTTAAAAATTAAAAAAAAAGAGCCAGGCGTGGTGGCTCAAGCCTGTAATCCCAGCACTTTGGGAGGCCAAGACAGGTGGATCATGAGGTCAGAAGATCAAGACCACCCTGGCTAACACGGTGAAACCCCATCTCTACAAAAATTACAAAAAATTAGCCAGGCGTGGTGGTACACGCCTGTAGTCCCAGCTACCCAGGAGGCTAAGGCAGGAGAATCGCTTGAACCTGGGAGGCGAAGGTTGCAGTGAACCAAGATCGTGCCACTGCACTCCAGCCTGGGCGACAGAGTGTGACTCCATCTAAAAGAAAAAAGAAAAGAAAAGAAAAATAAATTGACACCTGAGAAGGAATAGAAGAGAGGCATAACGTATAGATGGGGTTGGTCAGATCAGACTTCTCTAAGATTGGGTCATTAAATATGAGATCTACAGAATGAATAGAAGTTGTCTAGGTGAAGATTGGTGAGAAATATAGGGAGAAAGGGATAGTACACTTTGCAGAAGGGCGAGAATGTGATACAGCGGAAGAGAAAGGAAAGCTTGGCACCTGAAACCACTGTGGCTAGAATACAGCAGCAAGAGAAAAAGTAGCACAGATGAAACCACTGTGGCTAGAATATAGCGAGCAAGCAAAAAAGTAGCACAGATGAAAATGGAGTCAGACCATCCAGGGCACTGGGTTATATTAAGGATTATAGATTTTTTTCTGAATAAGATGGGAATCCATGGATTAATTTTAAATAGGTGAATGGCATACTGTGATGACCATTTAAAAAACATCGCTCTAGTCACCATGTGGAGAATTCTTGGAGAGGGCAATAAGATGGTAGGGAGAATCCTTGGAAGACTATATCCCAGCCTAGAGATGATGGTGGTTTTGGAAGCAATGGAGGGAAGTGAATGGTTAGGGGATATATTTTGGAGGTAGAATTCATAGAGTTTAGTGATGGATTCTTAAAGAGATAGGGAGAGAAAGATTTGAGTAGAGTGAGAAGTAGAAAATAATCATTTAGGAATGTGACTGACTGAGTTTACTAGAGATACATAACTAGGTTGCCAGGCAATGTTTAGGTTGGAGATGTTGATTTTTCAATGATATCAATCAGTTCAGGTGTGTGTTTTCTCCAGCTTAGTGTGAGAACAGAGAAGACAGATGGTCGCGTTCATCTAGGGTTGGCATTTGGTGTGTTTGACAGAGGGGAAAGAAGCAAGGTAATTAGTGTAGTGTTTGCAAAGGAGTTATACCAAGGGACTCTAAGTACCTAAATCAATAGACACGTAAGGCAAGTGGGGCTGATGGACAGAGAGAGAGCAATGGGTTGTGCACTGGAAGTCTTAGTGAGATGGAAGATGGTAGCAGAGTGGTGTGCTTGGTGAATTCACTGAAAACAACATAGTTTTGTTTCAGAAGTGGATGTCTCACTTGTGATTGTATAGGCTGCTGAGGTGGAGAGTTCCATGAACTAACAGTGTAGTGTTTTGGCTGGGTCATTCAACATACATTAACATTGTCTAAAATGATGACAGGAGGTAAGATGGACTGGAAGATTGCCAGCCAGGTGCTGAAATCTCAAATGAATGAAGAGAGGTGACAGCTGATGACAGTAATAAGGAGGAGGAGGGTGATTCAGCTAAATGGTATGAGTCTCAAAAGAGACAAAAGGAACCAGGTTTAATGTCTGAAAGCAGGTAAACAGGGACCCAACTACCAAAGCTGAGATGAGAAAAAGCAGTCTTCACTTAAGAGGCAGGCAGGGGAAATGATGTTCTCAGACAGTGCTTTGGTCTTACTGAGGCAAAATTGTGGAAGGAGCGTGGAAGCAGAGATGGAGAATATCGGGGAGTTTGCTGAGCACAGAGCAAGCATTTTCAAGCTCATCGTGAGGTACAGGGTTGTGTCACATGGAATGATGGATGTAGTAGTCAGCTGTTTGGAGCTAGTTAAGATAAAGGATTTCTGGAGAGACTTCTATGTCTGGTGGAGGATTTGCTTCTAAAAGGCTTTCAGAAGAAGGTGGCCACTTGGTCTAATACTGGTCTAAAGATGTTTTTTATTATTTTTACAAAAAACATGATAACTTGGCTGGGCACGGTGGCTCATGCCTGTAATTCAAGCACTTTGGGAGGCCGAGGTGGGTGGATCACGAGGTCAAGAGATCGAGACCATTCTGGCCAACATGGTGAAACCCCGCCTCTACTAAAAATACAAAAATTAGCTGGGTGTGGTAGTACAGGTGGGTGCCTGTAGTCCCAGCTACTCGGGAGGCTGAGGCAGGAGAATCGCTTGAGCCCATAAGGCAGAGGTTGCAGTGAGCTGAGATCGTGCCACTGCACTCCAGCCTGAGTGACAGAACGAGACTCTGTCTCAAAAAAAAAAAAAAAAAAAAAAAAGAAAAGATAACTTTAGGTACCATTTTCCTTTCAAAGCTGCCTTTTCTTTATAAAGTTGATGACAAAAGTATACAACCAATTAATGAGTACAGAGTTTCTGCTTGGGATGATGTGAAAATTCTGGAAATGGACAGTGGTGATGGTTGCACAGCATCGCAAATGCGCTTAACGCCACTGAAGTGTACACTGAAAAGTGGTGAAAATGGTGTCTGAGTCTGCACAGGGTGCTTGAACAAAATATCATAAACTGGGTGGCTTAGAAATAACAGAAATTCATTTCTCACAGTTCTGGAGGCTGGGAAGTACAAGATTAAGATGCCAGCAGATTCAGTGTGTGATGAGGGACTATTTCCAGGTTCTTCGAGGGTGCCTTCTCACTGTGTCCTCACTTGGTGGGAAGGGGAAAGGCAATGGTCTGGGGTTTCTCGTATAAAGAAACAAATCCCATTCTTGACGGTGGAGCCCTCATGACCTAACCACCTCCCCAAATCCCCACTTCCTAACATCATCACATTGGTGAGTAGGTTTCAATATATGAATTTTGGGGGGATGCCAACATTCAGATCACAGCAAATGGTCAATTTTATGTTACGTATTTTTACCACAATCTGAAAAAGTGCAGTGTGTAGTGAAGGTTGTAAACTAGCAGCCTGTTGATTAAATGTGCTCTCAGACATGCTTGTTCATCCTCACGCTGTTTTGGCCATTAGCGTGTGTAATAATAAATAAATAGTTTCCAACGTTTAAAAATCTGGAGATTTTGTATTAAAATCCCTTTAAAAATTTGGGCTATCTAGAAACTATGAACCCACATTCCTACTTAGGGAGGATCCGCTGGTGCCAAGACGGGCACGTCCTCCCAATCCCTGGATGGAGCGGACACCTCCTACCACTCCTTATTGTATTCTTGTCACCCTGGTGCTTGCTCTGTTGTTTCTCTTTTCAGAATTAATAGAATGGTGAAACAATTGTATAGCCACATCTCTACAAAGATCAGAAAATGAAAGACTTAACAGGGTCTTGTGTTTCAAGAAAAGTGGGAGAAAACACATTTCTTGGTGGAAGTGAAGCTACATGTTTAATGTGTAAACAAAGTATGTCCCAAGAATATAATCTGGCCAAGTTATTTTTATTACCTGCCCAGCTCCTGAGGGCGGTTTACCTCCTTGATTTATATAAACTCTTTATTACTTTAAGTTTTAAGTAATTTATGTAAAGTAAAAACCTAACAAAATTTCAAGGACATAGAACATCTCTAATTTTCATCAAGGCTTTGGCTAGGAAACATGCCCAGACTTTGAGCTTGTTGGGAACAATGTGGGGTATCAATTAAGTGATCGATTAAAAGATTGTTCTCAGTGTTTGTACATAGAAAAAACAATGATACGTTTTCTGTGTTCTGCGTGTGTGTGAAAGGGGTCACGTAGATCTGTGTGATTCATTGGCACATGGACTCATTGTTTGTGCCAAATCAATCAGTAGACATGGAAACATTAAATCATTGTATGTCAACATCGCTGTGGAAAAAATAAAAGGTTTTGGTATACAGAATGGGCACGTCCTGTCACCAGAAAAAGTGCACCGACTTCTTTTTGAAAGTAAAAATATAGTAAACACCAGATATTCTGGCACTATGATTTATTCTAATCTAAAATATCCTAACACTTCTAAATATTAAGAACTAAATTTTAGTTCTTTTCCTGCTGGGTGACCTTACCTAGGAACATCTTTGCTTTGTAATAAGAATGCAGTGAATTATAGCATTGCTGGATAATAGTTGAAAACAATGCTTAATGTGAATGCAAATGTCCAATTTCTACTTAGAAATGGAGGAGTGCACAAGTATCTCTCAACCCCTGTCTGACATCTGTTGGTGTCCCATGACATGAGAAAATACCCATGACCCAGACCAAGTCAAGCACCAGCATAGAGGGTATATTCATTTTCTAGAGCTGCCTAAAAAGGACCACAAACCGGGTGGCATTAAACAATAGAAAGCTATTGGGGTTTGGCTCTGGACATTAGAAATGTGAAATACAGATGTCAGCAGGGCCAACCTCCCTCTGAAGCCTTTAAGGAAGACTCTGTTCTGTGGCTTTCTCTTAGCTTCTGGTGTTGCCAGCAATCCTCGGCATCCCTAAGCTCATAGATGCATCACTCCAATCTCTGCCTTCACTGGCACATGTCATTCTCCCGTGTGTTTTTATCTGCGTCCCTCCTCTTCTTGTTTTTGAGACGGAGTCTTGCACTGTCACCCAGGCTGGAGTGCAATGGCGCGATTTCGGCTCACTGCAACCTCTGCCTCCCAGGTTCAAGCAACTCTCCTGCCTCAGCCTCTCGAGTAGCTGGGATTACAGGTGCCCGCCACCATGCCCGGCTAATTTTTTTTTTTTTTTTTATTTTTAGTAGAGATGGGGTTTCACCATGTTGGCCAGGCTGGTCTCAAACTCCTGACCTCAGGTGATCTGCCTGCCTCGGCCTCCCAAAGTGCTGGGATTACAGGCGTGAGTCACCACACCTGGCCCCTTCTCTTCTTTTAAAGACTGCAGTCATATTGGGTTAGGGCCCACCCAAATGTCCTTATCATAACTTGATTACCTCTGCAAAGATTCTATTTCCAAGTAAGGTTACAGGTTAGGACTTCAACATATCTTTTTTGGGGGTACAATTCAACCCATAACAGAGGGACAGCACGGTGGACAGACCATATCCTTGAATTAACTCTTTACTTAGACTCCGACCCAGCCACATTTCATCTCAGCCATGGCTACCTTGCTTTCTTCCCTTATTTTAGTGTTGGAGTCATCTCCTCTTTATCCTTCTTCCATGATGGTCAATGTCAACTTTCATCAATGTGTACGTTTCTGACTGTGAACAGTCCCCTGTTAGCATGCTCTTTCCTTACTCCAAACCCTGGAAGTAGAACTTCTTGATTGGAACCTGGAAAGCCATTCCTATAAATCACTCCTATCGATTACCTTCCCCCTGCCTTAAATCTTCCCTGGGTTGCACAGGTTTTCCATTGTCGTAACTTTAGTCACCTTCTTGCAACTCTTCTGTCCTGCCGTCTTTCCCTTTCACCTACTTGTTGGAACCCAGCCTTGAATAAGTCCAGTTCTTTAGTCTGGGTTCACACCTGGGCAGCTGAGCGCTGTGAGAGGAAATCAAATCTGTTTAACTAGTTAGCTTTCTCTTCAGTTTTCTGCATGGGCATTTTATTCCATCCATAAGCTCCTTAAACCTGTGACATCATCAGTTTCCTCTCATCCACATCTTTCTTCCCTCAACTCTTAATTCATGAGTAAAATACACCTGTACCTTCTTAAATACATGGAGAAAACACACAAGTACCTTCTTCTTCTTCTTCTCCTTTTTTTTTTTTTTTTTTTTTTGAGACAGAGTCTCACTCTATTGCCCAGGCTGGAGTGCAATGGTGCCATCTCGGCTCACTGCAACCTCTGCCGCCCAGGTTCAAGCACATCTCCTGCCTCGGCCTCCCAAGTAGCTGGGATTACAAGTGCCTGCCACTGCCCCTGGCTAACTTTTGTATTTTTAGTAAAGACAGGGTTTCATCATGTTGACCAGGCTGGTCTCAAGCTCCTGACCTCAGGCGATCTGCTTGCCTTGGCCTCCTAATGTGCTGGGATTACAGGCATGAACTTCAGAGACTGACCTGTCTTTTTTCTTTTTTTTCTTTTTTTCTAAGACAGCGTTTGGCTGTCACCCTGATTCTCCTGCCTCAGCCTCCCGAGTAGCTGGGATTACAGGCATCCACCACCATCCCCAACTAATTTTTGTATTTTTAGTGGAGATGAGGTTTCACCATGTTGGCCAGGCTGGTCTTCAACTCCTGACCTCAGGCGATCTGCCTGCCTCAGCCTCCCAAAGTGCTGAGATTATAGGTGTGAGCCAGTGCGCCTGGCCTGTTTCTTAAATATTAGTGTTCTTTGATTTCTGCCTTTGGCTATCTTTTTTTTTTTTTTTTTTGAGACAGGATCTCAGTCTGTCACCCTGGCTGGAGTGCAGTGGCCTGATTTTGGCTAACTGCAGCCTTGACTTCCCTGACTCAGGTGATCCTCCTACCTCAGCCTCCTGAGGAGCTGGGATTACAAGCATGCGCCATCATGCTTTTTTAGTTTTTGTAGAGATGGGGTCTCACTATGTTGCCCAGGCTGGTCTCGAACTCCTGGGCTCAAGGGATCCTCCTGCCTCCGCCTCCCCAAATGCTGTGATTACAGGTGTGAGCCGCTGCGCCCAGCCCCTTTGGCTATCTTTGCTCCTCATTCTGTCTAGTTTCCCATGGGATTTCTGTCACGCCCATGAATTTATCACTGACAATTTCCAAGTCGATAACTCTAGCTCAGATCACTCCAAAGGCTCACATTCACATATCCAACTGTCTACTAGACAACTCCACTTTGATGTTTCCCATGAACGCAACAAATGGACCATGTCAAAAATGAAACCCGGGCCGGGTGCAGTGGCTCACGCCTGTAATCCCAGCACTTTGGGAGGCTGAGGTGGGCAGAACACAAGGTCAAGAGATTGAGACCAGACTGGCCAACATGGTGAAACCCCGTCTCTACTAAAAAAAAAAAAAGAACAATACAAAAATTAGCTGGGCATAGTGGCACGTGCCCATAGTCCCAACTACTCGGGAGGCTGAGGCAGGAGAATCATTTGAACTCGAGAGGCAGAGGTTGCAGTGAGCCAAGATTGCACCACTGCACACCAGCCTGGCCAGCCTGGGCAACAAGAGCAAAACTCCATAAAAAAAAAAAAAAAAAAAAAAAAATCAAACGCATAACCTCTACTCCTCAGCCCCTTTCTGTCTTCAACTCCTGAGTTTCTGCACGCAGTTAATCAATCCTTACCTCATTTACCCAAACCAGAGATCAAGCGTCAGCTGAGGCAGATGTCCTTTGGGTCTTAACCGTGCTACTGCATTCCTGCCTATTGCCAATGGCCGCTAGCCAGGTTCCCACTGCCGTAGCCTGCAACACTGTAGCCTGCAACACTGCTCCGTCTCCTACCTGCCTCCCTCCAATTCGTTCCCCTTTGACCCTTTTTCTTTTTCCAGGCAGTGACCATTTAAGTATGCAAATTTGACTATATTACCACTACCCTGGGCTTCTCAGGTCTCAATTAACGTGTAACTTCCTGGGAGAAGCTTTCCTCAATTTTCTTTCAATTCTAGGTACCTATTCAAAAGAATTAGCTTGTCATTTCTCTTTTAGAGCACCTCGCACACTATATGGTGATTCTTTTTTTTTTTTTTTGAGACAGAGTCTCGCTCTGTGACTCAGGCTAGAGTGCAGTGGCACGATCTCAGCTCACTGCAAACTCTGCCTCCTGGGTTCACGCCGTTCTCCTGCCTCAGCCTCCAGAGTAGCTGGGACTACAGGCACCTGCCACCATGCCCAGCTAATTTTGTTTTTGTATTTTTAGTAGAGACGGGGTTTCACCGTGTTAGCCAGGATGGTCTCGATCTCCTGACCTCGTGATCCACCTGCCTCGGCCTCCCAAAGTGCTGGGATTACAGGCATGAGCCACCACGCCCGGCCAATATACAGTGATTCTTGACTCCGAGCTATTCCTAACTAGACTGTAACCTCTCTAAGAATAGGAATGGTGTTTTTCTCTTTTTTTTCTCCTTTCCTTTCCCATTTTCCCTCCCCTCCCCTCCCTTCCCCTCCCCTCTCCTTCCTTCTTAGTTGTTGTTGTTTCATCCCATTTCCCAGGATGTCTCCGTAGAATATGCTCCAGGCATTCACAGCATAGTTGGCTAATGGGGCTGACTCTTTCCTGGCTGCTTTTCAGTCCCTAGACTGCAACTCAACAGAGGATACACAGTGCAAACCCAATAGATCTTTTGAAAATAAATAAATAAATGCCATCTCACCCATCTTGGCCTGTTTCTGGAGGGCCAGAATCTCTGATTGTTTGAAAACATACTGTGATACCTAATGAACACGTTGTCAGTTTGACCTGTGTTTACTCTAATGTTCCAATTCAAGGACCTTTTCTTCTATAAATGATGACTAGTGACCTATTAGGGGACATGAGTTCATCAGACAACAGTCAGTGGGCATAGGACTGATTTTGTTAAACCTTAGTAGGTAGTTATTTCTGTTACTTGGTGTAAAAAGAAGTATGGGCAAGATGATGACTTAGAACCTTCAAATTCTTTACATTTAAGGACTTTTAAAAATCCTTTCTATTCACTCTTTTTTAAATTGACTCATAAAAATTACATATATTTTTGGCATACAACATGATGTTTTGATATATGTATACATTGTGAGATGATTAAATCAAGCTAATTAACATATCTAGCACTTTTGTCCTTTTTTTTTGTGGTGAGAGCATTTAACATCTACTTTCATCAAATTTTATTTTATTTATGTATATATATTTTTTGAGACGGAGTTTCGCTCTTGTTGCCCAGGCTGGAGTGCTGGAGTGCAATGGCGCGATCTTGGCTCACTGCAAATTCCATCCCCCAGGGTTCAAGCGATTCTCCTGCCTCAGCCTTCCGAGTAGCTGGGATTACAGGTATGCACGACACCTGGCTAATTTTGTATTTTTATTAGAGACGGGATTTCTCCATGTTGTTCAGGCTGGTCTCAAACTCCTGACTTCAGGTGATCCGCCTGCCTTGGCCTCCCAAAGTGCTGGGATTACAGGCGTGAGCCACTGCGCTCGGCCTTTACTCTCATCAATTTTCAAGTATATAACACCTTAGTATTGACAATAGTCACCATGCTGCACAATAGATCTCCAGAAATTATTCCTCCAGTCTGACTGAAATTTTGTATCTGTTGACTAACATCTCTACATCAGCCCTTCCCCTTAGCTCTGGCAACCACCATTCTACTCTCTGCTTCTATGAGCTCAACTTCTTTAGATTCCAAATATGAGTGAAATTATGCAGTATTTGTCTTTCTGTGCCTGGCTTATTTCACTTAGTATAATGTCCTCCAGGTTCATTCATGTTGTACCAAATGGCAGGATTTCCTTGTTTTTTAAGGCTGACTAGCATTCCGCTGTGTTTCTACAGCACATATTATTTTATTTTTTTTCTCTTTCTTTGTTTAAAAATTTGCTTTAAGTTCCAGGATACATGTGCAGAACATGCAGGTTTGTTACATAGGTATACATGTGCCATTGTGGTTTGCTGCACCTATCAACCCATCATCTAGGTTTTAAGTCCCACGTGCATTAGGTATTTGTCCTAATGCTCTCCCTCTCCTTGCTCCCCACCCCCTGACAGGTCATGGTATGTGATGTTCCCCTCCCTGTGTCTGTGTTCTCATTGTTCAACTCCCACTCATGAGTGAGAACATGCGGTGTTTGGTTTTCTGTTCCTGTGTTAGTGTTACAGCACATATTCTCTATCCATTCATCTACTGATGGACATTTAGGTTGATAATGCTGCAGTGAACATGGGAATCCAGATCTCTCCTCAACGTACTGATTTCATTTCCTTTGGATACGTACCAAGAAGTGAAATTGCTAGATCATGTGATCATTCTATTTTTATTTTTTTTAGGAACTTCCATATTGTTTTCCATAATGGCTGTACTAGTTTACATTCTCACCAATAGTACAGGGTTCCTTTTATTCCACATCCCCACCACCACTTGTTATTTTTTGTCTTTTTGCTAATAATCATTCTAATACATGTGAGGTGATATCTCATTGTGATTTAAATTTGCATTTCCTTGATGATCAGTAATGTTGAGCATTTGTTTTTTTTTAGACAGAGTTCCGCTCTCGTTGCCCAGGTTGGAGTGCAGTGGCGCGACCTCAGCTCACTGCAACCTCTGCCTCCTGGGTTCAAGCGATTCTCCTGCATCAGCCTCCAGAATAGCTGGGATTATAGGCGCCCACCACCATGCTGGCTAATTTTTGTCTATTTTTAGTAGAGACGGGGTTTCATCATGTTGGCCAGGCTCAGGTGATCCACCCACCTCAGCCTCCCAAAGTGCTGAGATTACAGGTGTTAGCCACTGTGCCTGACCGAGCATTTTTTCATATATCTGTTGGCCACTTGCATGTCTGCTTTTGAGAAATGTTTATTCAGGCTTTTTGGACATTTTAAAATCAGATTGTTTTTTGTTATTGAGTTGCTTGAGTTTCTTAAGTATTTTGGATATTAACCACTTATCAGATCTATGGTTTGCAAATATCCTCTCCCATTCCATAGGTTGTCTCTTCACTCTGTTGTTTCCTTTGCTGTGCAGAAGCTTTTTAATGTGATAGAATATCATTTGTCTGCTGTTGCTTTTATTACCTGAGCTTTTGGGGTCACATCCAAAAACTCCTTTCCATGACCAATTCCAACAGGCTTTTTTCCTATGTTTTTTTCTGATAGTAGTTTTATAGTTCCAAGTCTTATGTTTAAGTCTTTAATGGTTTTGAGGTGGTTATTGTATATGAGATGAGATCAGGATCCACCTTCACTCTCCTGAATGTGGATATCCAATTTTCCCAATACTATTTGCTGAAGAGACTGTCCTTTCCCCATCGTGTGTTTCTGGCACCTTTGTTGGAGGTCAGTTGATCATAAATACATGAATTTATTTCTAGGCTCTCTTTTTTGTTGCATTGATTTGTATGTCTGTTTTTATGCTAGTACCATGTTGTTTTGATTACTATAGTTTTGTAATATATTTTGAGATCAGGTAGTATGATACATTCAACTTTGTTGTTGTTACTCAAGATTTCCTTGGCTATTCAGGTTTTTTGTAGTTTCATAACAATTTTAGTATTGTTTTTTCTATTTCTGTGAAAAATGTCATTGGAATTTTAATAGGAATTGCATTGATTCTGTAGATTGCTTTGGGTAGTATGGACATTTCAACAATATTACGTTTTCCATTCCAGGAACATGGAATTTCTTTCCATTTACTTGTGTTTTCTGCTATTTCTTTCATCAGTGTTTTGTAGTTTTCATTATACAGATCTTTCCCTAAGTATTTTTTAATGCTATCATGTGACTATTTTCTTGATTTCTTTTGTTATATAGTTTGTTGTTTATTCTCTCACAATAACAAATTTGTCAGTTCATTAATGCCTATTATTACTTGAATTCTATTAATTGAATTTCTACTGAGCTAGGCATGTTTGTGTTTTTTAAAAGCTACCATCGGCTGGGCGCAGCGGCTCATGCCTGTAATTCCAACACTTCGGGAGGCCAAGGCGGGCAGATCAATCATGAGGTCAGGAGTTCAAGACCAGCCTGACCAACATGGTGAAACGCCATCTCTATTAAAAATACAAAAACTTGCTGGGCGTGGTGGCGGGTGCCTGTAATCCAGCTACTTGGGAGGCTGAGGCAGGAGAATTGCTTGAATCCGGGAGGCAGAGATTGCAGTGAACAGAGATCACACCATTGCACTCCAGCCTGGGTGACAGAGCGAGACTCCATCTCAAAAAAAAAAAAGCTACCACTATTGTTCCTACTCAATTCTACAAAATTCAAACTTCAGAACTTCTCTTTATCCATGTCTAATGCCTCTAATCTAGACACTTCCTTTACTCATTGAGGAATATTCAAAACTTGCACTTGTATTCTAAATAAATTGATAGAAATGGGCAACTTGGACTCTAAGTTTTATTATTTGTAATATAAGATTTCAGCTACAGGACACAAACCACTTTATTTTTCTCTCTCCTTTTCTTGTTAGTGTGGGATACTTGTTAAAAGCACAAGTTTTAGGTTTTGTTTGTTTCTTTGTTTGTTTTGAGACTAGGTTCTGCTCTGTCAACCAGGCTGGAGGAGTACAATGATGGGATCAGAGCTCACTGCAACCTTAAACTCCTGGACTCCAGGAATCCTCCCATTGCAGCCTCCTGAGTGGCTGGGACTACAGGCACGTGCCACTGAACCTGGCTCATTAAAACAAAAAATTTTTGTATACGTGGGGTCTCAGTTTGTTGTCCAGGCTGATCTCAAACTCCTGGGCTCAAGCAATCCTCACACTTCAGCCTCCCAAAGTGCTAGGATTACAGGCGTAAGCCACCACACCTGGCCTAAAAGCACAAGTTTTAGAATGAGACAGACAAGCCAGAGTCCTGATTCTGCTGATGATTAAGCTGTGTAAGCAAAGGCAGGTTACTTCCTCTCCATGCCTCAGTTCTCTCATCTGTTAAAAGAATAAAGTGATATCTACCTCATAGACTTTCTATGTAGCTGAGATAGAATATGTAAAGAACTTAGCACACAACAAGTACTCGATAATTGATATCATCATCATTGCTATTGTATCATCTGTTAGTTGGAGAATATACCCTTATATTGCCTTATTTAGTCTTTATAACAATTTTATAATATAGGCAATGCTATAATCCCCATCTTACAAATAAAGAAATGGAGACCTAGAGAAGTTTAAGTAACTTGCTTAATAATAATAACAACTACAAATGATATGATGGACTTTGGGTACTCAGGGGGAAGGTTTGAAGGGGAGTGAAGGATAAAAGACTACACATTGGATACAGTGTACACTGCTTGGGTGACAGGTGCACCAAAATCTCAGAAATCACCACTAAAGAACATATCCATGTAACCAAAAGCCACCTGTTCCCCAAAAACTATTGAAATAAAAATAAAATTAAAAAAACTACAATAATAATAATGACAAATAATTATAAAGTGCACACCATGTGTCAGGTACTATTCTAAACTGTTTTCATATGCATTCATTTATTTGTTAATCCTAAAAGGCAGATCTTTTTGTTATCTCCACTTCGCAGAGAAGACTGAAACGTAGAGGTATGAAGTAACTTGTTTAAGGTAACACAGCTCATAGTGGTGCAAGTAGGATTCAATTTCACCTGGCTTCAGTGAATGTGCGCTTAATCACTGTGCTATGCTACTGAAACCAGCCCAATTCAGTATAAATATTCAGTCCCACAGAACTGATATTTATGGTTTCTTTAAATAAACATAAAAGTTGATCCTCCCAGTTTAAAAACTTGAGAAAGTTCCTTTTGTCTTATCTGAGTTCCTTTCTCAGGAAACCAACCATCAGGCCTCCCAGAGAGTATCAAGAAGCTGGAACTCACCAGATCATTGCATCTGGTCAATGGGACACCAGACTCCTCATGAATCATGATTAATGAACTGACCACCTTCTTCTTGTTAACCAACATCTCTTCCTAACTCATCCCTAATTCCTATTTTTCCTCACATGGTTACATTTCTTCCCTGCTTTATAAACTCCTAATTTTAGTCAGTCAGGAAGATGGACTTGAGACTGATCTCCCATCTCCTCTTCTGCAGCACCTGATGAAAGCCCTCCTGGCAATACTCATTGTCTTGGTATTTGGCTTTCTGTGCAGCAACAGTAGGACCTAAACTGAGCGTCTGATGTTTCAGTAACACTACCTCTCTAGTTCTTTTATACAGTGGCATGGTTTGTAAAACAACTAAGGTAATAAATATAAAATAGAAAGTTGAGAAAAACACAAAAGTACATTTTGATTTTAAATTTAAGAATATCTAATAGGTAAATTCCTATCTACATTCTGATACTATCCAGGGCAAACAAAACAAAAGTCAACATTTCACTGATCTAAATTCCTTTGAGCTCTCTGCAATGGTACTTGTGGTTTTGTAACACAAACTGTCACAACTACTTATGCTTCTTCGAAGAAAACAATTTTAATTCAATGTCATGGACAAATATAGATTTTATGTGGTTTTGTTCAACCTAGACTCAGGCTCAGAACCTTTGCTCCTTGGAAATACACTTGGAAATCTCCTGGAAAATGTTACCTTTCTCTTTCTCTACAATATTGATATACCTGTCACACTCTAGCAGGGCCCATGATTAATCTTAATGTGCAGGTGTTCCTAACTGAGGCTGGATGTTTGAATTTGCTTCATTCTATGCAGTCAGTTTTAATTTTGATTATTGTCATCAGGAATAATAACTCCTCAGGGTAGATCCTTAGGAAGCTACAAAATCGATTATGTTTAGCTACAGAATATGTAAAACTGTTCACCACCACTGAAACAATCATAGGTGCCCTTTATGTTGCATGTACAAGGAATGCTTAGGTTCGTTACAATTGGGTTTCAGAACAAATTAAAATAGAGTTGGAAATGCTTTTTTATAAATAAGTTAGCTTTCAGATTTGCCCTTTCTTTTCCTTAATAAATGTTTCTAATTCTACCATGAAAATCAGTGACCATAGTTGGTAATCATGGAAAATAAGAATAATATGCTTTCCATATAGACTGGGGAATATATTTCAGTACACATTTGCAATAATGAATTGGCAGACTCATGAGCCCCTGATGCATAATAAAAGACCCAAGCTTACCTCCTATCCCCCACCCAAGACTATTGCCTTAATTGAGGTCCTGCTGGCTTCACTTTGCAGCTAATGCAACAGCCTCCTAACTGCATCCAGCTTCCTCACCTCTTGTGTAGTTCACACTGCTACTACCAGAGCAATCTTCAACACAAATATCATAATCATGACCCTGATTAGAATCCTTCCATAGGTCAAGCGCACCTTCTCTATAGGATGCAAACCCCTGTTTGTAATATTCAGGGAAAACATTTTCAATGGCCTTCCATGGCTATACTAGTTAAGTCAAGAGATGGTGAGGTAATAGACAACCTCCAATTCTCACTGGCAAAAGGCAATCAAAGTTTGTTTTCCACTCATTCAAAGTCTGCCATGTAAAGGGTATAGCTCAATGGTGGAGACTTTAGTTGAAACATCAGCCATCTTAACACAAATCATCCTCCATGACTGGTGTGGTAATAGAGAATCATGCCCTGGCATGTGAAGGCTTTGCTTTAAAACTGTAACATTGCCTCATGTCACAGTATATTGGTCAGAATCTTTCCCATGGTCTTGCCCAGCTGCAATGGGGCAAGGAAACATATCTTCAATCTAGGGTGGGGAGGAGAATTGGAAATATTGGTCAGCACCATGTCTACCATGATGGCCTTCTATATAACATGTAAACTCTTCAGCATAGCATTCAGTGAAAGTCCTTCATGACTAGTCCCCTGCCCACCTTACTAGCCTCCCTGTCTCCAGTTTCTTCTTGATCCACTCATTTAACAATTTGTTCTTCCCACACTAGCTCATACCTTTGCACCTGACCCTCATTATGCCTGGAACATTCTTGCTCCCCTTTTTCATCTGGTTATCTTGTATTCATACTTTTAAGATTTATCTTAAACGCCACCTCTTCTAGGAAGCCTTGCTTGTGGCATCACTGCTTCAGGAGACCCTTCTCTGTGTGTCCCAGTGCATTTCTGTGTAACTGCTATCACATCTTATTGTCACCAAATGTCCATTTCCTCTATTAAACTGTGAAGTCATTGAGGGCAAAACTTCTGTCTTGTCTCTCTACTGCCCTACTTCAGTGGATTGTGACGTTTTTGTCCTCTCTTTACCTTTGAAAATCTGACGAAAACTCTATATTATAAACTATAAAGTCTAGATAAATTATTCTAAATTTTGCTAATAATTTCAACACGTTCTGAGATGCTCAATCCAAATCCATCTGTGGACCTTGGGAATCCAGGGACCCTTGGTTAAGAACCCTTGTATTAGCTCCCGGATACATCAAAATAGTTTTCATCTACCAAGTGCTGAATGTATAGCAGATGCTGTTGTGACCACTTCACATGATTTACCCCATTTATTCCTTTATATGACTATAACCCATTTATTCATATAAAGTAGATACTATAATTATCCCCAGTTTACAGATGAGGAAACTGAGGAACAGCATTTAAGTAACTTGCTCGAGGCTATTCCTGAGCCTGCTCTCTTAACCACAACACTACATTGCTTCCCAGTCTCACTATGGTAATATACACAGTACTCTACCTAAAAGACACCATATAAATGTCTGTAGAATGAACCATAGAATGATTGCAAGCAGTAATGCTATATACCAGGAACTATGAATAGGGTTAATATCATTCAAAAAATACAGAGGTTCAGCAATCAAATTGAAACTGATTTTGCAAAAATTATAACCGAAGAAATTAAGACAGAGGAATGTGACGTGGCTGACTCCATTTTGTCTCTAGCCTCACAGGCTAGCTGTCTTTGCTCATTCCTGGGCATGGGCCAAGCTAACTTTGGGAGAAATTTAGTTTATAGTTTAAATAATAGCCCTTCCCCAAAACCAAGCTGTTCTTGTAAAACTAGTGAAAGGCCACCAATTTAGGATGAGAGGGGCTTGAATTCTAAATAATTACCAGCCATTATTCTAGAGCTCATAAGATTTGCAACTTCCACAATTACTCTTGAAGATAACATCACTATTGTAGAACCTAAGATGGGCCTCTTGACATGTCTTTTCAGGTTTTTCCATTTCTTTTATTTCCTTTTTTTTTTTTTTTTTTTTTTTTTGAGGCAGAGTCTTGCCTTTGTCACCCAGGCTGGAGTGCAGTGGCGTGATCTTGGCTCACTGCAACCTCCACCTCCCAGGTTCAAGTGATTTTCCTGCTTCAGCTTCCCGAGTAGCTGGGATTACAGGCGCCCACCACCATGCCCCACTAATTTTTGTATTTTGAGTAGAGTTGGGGTTTCACCATGTTGCCCAGGCTGATCTTGAACTCCTGACCTCAGGTGATCTCTCCGTCTCAAAGTGCTGAGATTACAGGAGTGAGCCACTGTGCCAGGGAGGTTTTTGCATTTCTGACAACTGGATGGCCCCAACTGGACCTGCCAACCAGTCCTGTGGCCCCCACCCAGGAACTGACTCAGCATAAGAGAACAGCTTTGACTCCCTATGATTTCATCCCTGAGCCAACCAGTCAGCATGCCTGACTCACTGACCCCTACCCATCAAATTATCCTTAAAAGCTCTAATCCTAGAATTCTCAGGGAGACTGATCTAAATAATAAAAAAAACTCCGGTCTCCCATACAGCCGGCTCTGTGTGAATTAAGCTGTTTCTCTATTGCAATTCCCCTGTCTTGATAAATCAACTCTGTCTAGGCAGCGGGCAAGAGGAACCTGTTGGGTGGTTACAAAATGGTGTGTAAATGCTTTGAGCTTTCTCAGTGGAGTAGATAACGCAAGGTATGCACTACTCCAACCTTCAGGTAGCTTTAAGGTTAAGGGGTGAAAAGGTAAAGAACTTTCATTGAATACTTACTACATGCCTGATACTGAGTTTGGTACTTTCTCAGCAGACCACAACATAAAATAGTGCCAGTAGACCTCGGTATATAATTAAATTTTAAGCTCAATATTGACCCTGAATATCGAATGGGAAAAATGGGAAGGACTGAACGGGAAAAAGTAAAATGTAATGTTCTCCAAGACAGGCATTATTTAAACCACAGTTGGTAAAAATGTAACTGCTGTCTCTTTGGACATCAACCAGTGGAAGCTTTACTATTAGAACAGAGAATGGGTTAAGCAATTAGGGGTGGGCCTTTCTTTTTATAAAGATAGACCTTTCAAGTCTTTGGTGATAAGAAAGAGTTCTATAATTACAGTCCATTGCAAGGAGGAGGAGCTTCACTCAAGTGTGCACACGAACACTTCCGCTTTGGTTTCAGAAAAGTGGGAAAGGAAGGCAGGAAAGAGAGAGAAAGAGACCACTATGTGCCAGTAATCGCACTAAATTATTCCAAATAGGGTCTCTTAGGCTATCTAGCCTAGAGCTCCTACTATGGTCAATGGTTCAAAGGTCAGATGCCTGGCACTTGGTTGGGGGAGGGGCCTGGCAGGAAGACTTTTCCTCCCTTAAGAAACTTACTGTCGGCCATGAAATTTACAGGTGGTGACTCACGCCTGTAATCCCAGCACTTTGGGAGGCTGAGGCAGGTGGATCACAAGGTCAAGAGTTCGAGACCAGCCTGGCCAACATGGTAAAACTCTGTCTCTACTAAAAATACAAAAATTAGCTGGGCATGGTGGTTCATGCCTGTAGTCCCAGCTACTGGGGAGGCTGAGGCAGAAGAATCGCTTGAACCCAGGAGGCAGAGGTTGTGGTGAGCCGAGATCATGCCACTGCACTCCAGCCTAGGTAAAAAAACGGACTCCATCTCAAAAAAAAAAAAAAAAAAAAAGAAAGAAATTTATGGTCATATGTTTGTTGGCTGAGTAAATGTCTTCTTTTTAGAAGTGTCTGTTCATATCCTTAGCCCACTTTTTGATGGGGTTGTTTTTTTCTTGTAAATTTGTTTAAGAGATACCATCTCACACCAGTTAGAATGGCAATTATTAAAAAGTCAGGAAACAGGCCGGGCACGGTGGCTCATGCCTGTAATCCCAGCACTTTGAGAGGCCGAGGTGGGCAGATCACGAGGTCAGGAGATTGAGACCATCCTGGCCAACATGGTGAAACACCATCTCTACTAAAATACAAAAAATTAGCTGGGCGTGGTGTCATGCACCTGCAATCCCAGCTACTCAGGAGGCTGAGGCAGGGGATTTGATTGAACCTAGGAGATGGAGGTTGCAGTGAGCTGAGATCACGCCACTGCACTCCAGCCTGGCAACAGAGCAAGACTCTATCTCAAAAAAAAAAAAAAAAGAAAGAAATTCAGGAAACAACAGATGCTGGTGAGGCTGTGGAGAAATAGGAACGCTTTTACACTGTTGGTAGGAGTGTAAATTAGTTCAACCATTATGGAAGACGGTGTAGCAATTCCTCAAGGATCTAGAACCAGAAATACCATTTGACCCAGCAATCCCATTACTGAGTATACATTCAAAGGATTATGTCATTCTACTATAAAGACACATGCACATGTATATTTATTGCAGCACCATTTACAGTAGCAAAGACTTGGAACCAACCCAAATGCTTATCAATGATAGGCTGGATAAAGAAAATATGGCACATATATACCATGGAATACTATGCAGCTATAAAAAGGAATGAGTTCATGTCCTTTTCAGGGATATGGATGAAGCTGGAAACCATCACTCTCAGCAAACTAACAGGAACAGAAAACCAAACACTGCATGTTCTCACTCCTCAGTGAGAATTGAACAATGAGCGCAGGGAGGGGAATATCACACTCCAGGGCCTGTCAGGGGGTGGGAAGCAAGAGGAGGGAGAGCGTTAGGATAAATACCTAATACATGCGGGGCTTAAAACCTAGACGATGGGTTGATAGGTGCAGCAAACCAGCATGGCACATGTATACGTATGTAACAAACCTGCACATTCTGCACATGTATCCCAGAACTTAAAATAAAATAAAATAAAATAAAATAAAAAAGAAACGTACAGTCTACTTAGAGAGACAAGACAGAATTTATTGAAACCCCCATCGCAAAATTATAGCTGAGACAGTGAAAGAGATCTGACATAACCAACTCCATCTTGCCTCTAACCTCCAAGCTGTCCTTGTTCATTCCTGGGTGTAGGTAGAACCAACTTTGGAAGGAACTTAGTTTGTAGTTTATAGTTTAAAACAAAGACAATAATAGCCCTTTCCCAAAGCAAACCCCCTTCCTGCCTGGGGACTAGACTGCCTTTGTAGGACTAACAAATTAACTAAAAGATTAGAAATTATGGTCTAGGAGTCATGCATCTGGAGGCTACAAGGTTCTGACCTTTCCCAAATTGTTCCTGGATATAACATCACTACAGTAAAACCTAAGAGCAGTGCTTGGGATATTTTGCAGACCTTGCGCTTGATGGATCAGCTGGCACCACTGAGATGTATAAACTGGCTCATCTGATCTTGTGGGCCCCACCCAGGAGCTGACTCAGGGCAAGGGGACAGCTTCGACTCCCTGTGAGTTCATCTCTGACCTGACCAATCAGCACTCCCAACTCACTGCCTCCCTCCCACCCCTGCCCCACCAAATTATACCCTGATCCCCGAATTCGATTAAACCCTGATCTCTGAATGCTCAAAGGCTCAGGGAGACCAATTTGAGTAATAATAAAACTCCAGTCTCCCACAAAGTCGGCTCTGTGTGAATAACTCTTTCTGTATTGCAATTCCTCTGTCTTGATAACTTGGCTCTGTCTAGGCAGTGGGCAGGGAGGACCTGTCAGGCAGTTACATGATGGCACACTACATTAGCAATTCTAACATTGTCCACGAGCAATTGCAGTCATACTCAGGAAGGCCTAACAACAAGGAAAATAGATTTGGTGTCATTCATCCTACATGGTTTTTTTTCTTTTTCTTTTTCTTTCTTTCTTTTTTTTTTGAGGTGGAGTCTCACTCTGTCGCCCAGGCTGGAGTGTAGTAGCACAATCTCTGCTCACTGCCACCTCTGCTTCCCGGGTTCAAGCCATTCTCCTGCCTCAGTCTCATGAGTAGCTGGGATTACAGGCATGCACCATCACACTCAGCTAATTTTTGTATTTTCAGTAGCAGGGTTTCACCATGTTGGCCAGGCTGGTCTTAAACTCCTGACCTCAGGTGATCCACCCACTTCAGCCTTTCAAAGTGTTGGGATTACAGGCATGAGCCACCATGCCCGGCCCTCCATGGTTTCTAAGGATAATTATGTCGTATTCTGCAAATCCTACTCAGGAAATACATCTCTAGGTAAGCTTTGAACCATTTTTAGCCTGTGCAAAGAGTGGCCCAGGTCTGCACAGGGTCAATATATAATCCTAAAACTCTTGAAGATATGAATCTGCATGCCTGTTTGGAAGTAGGTGGAGGAAAGGGTATCTAAATCAACTTCAAGGATCAAGGGTAGGTGACATTGGTCATTGTCCAAGTTTCTGTTCTCACTGCTCAAGTTTGTGTCCTCAACAGTCAAAGTACTTGCAAATGCATCTCACAAATTGCTGTGATATTTTTCCTGTCAGCCTTTTTCATTGCCCTCACATTTATCTACATCACTGGCTCTAAATATCTTGGTTTTTCAGTGTCAATATATTTGAATTAAGGAGGATGATTTAAAGAACAAAGTAATATGGAATTTTTAAAGAAAAATATTTGGAACTAAATTTGGGGGAACGTTTCTGGTTTCATTGTTTATAACATAGAAAAATGTCTTATATTAGCAAGTCATTTAAAAATATTTGGTTGAAAGTGTTTTAAAATGTTCTAATGTTAGCTTGAATATTCTGTATAACTATATTATATTTTTTGTTGTTGTTGAGATGGAGTTTCACTCTGTCCCCAGGCTGGAGTGCAATGGCGCGATCTTGGCTCACTGCAACTTCTGCCTCCCAGGTTCACGCCATTCTCCTTTCTCAGCCTCCCGAGTAGCTGGGATTACAGTGTGCGCCACCATGCCCAGCTAATTTTTGTATTTTTAGTAGAGATGGGGGTTTCATCATGTTGGTCAGGCTGGTCTCAAACTCCTCACCTTGTGATCCATCCGCCTTGGCCTCCCAAAGTGCTGTGATTATAGGCATGAGCCATTGCACCCAGCCTATGCTGTCTTAAAGTATAATGTTTATGGAACTCTTACTTTGAAATACAGTCATTTTCTCTCACAAGTCATCTGAAGGGGACTAAATCAAGCCAGCTTTCCAGTGAGTTACAATCTCAGACTCTAATTATACAGTCTGCATCTCAAGTTGTGTTGTAATTCATTAAAATTCTTTTTGCCCCTTTTCAGTTGGATGCATTTCAGCATTCTAAATTTTAGTCTCTTCCGGGTTCAAACAAAATGTAGACAGTTAATAGAGCATATTTGTTTCTCATTTGTTTGTTAATTTGATTTTGTAATGATCTCTTTGTCCCTTCATTTCTGTAACCCATGGTGGTGCCTATCATAAGCAGTCAAAATGCAAATTTTCCTAGAGGCTGGCCCCTCCAGTCCCATAGCAAAAGAATTCTGATCCTGCAAAATGATTTGCATTTGGATGAAGGATTCCCACCACGTGTATGAATTTGCACCTGGATGCAAATCCAGGAAGAGTGGGCTTAGGGGTGGGAAGAGGGAGTTGGAGTCTTTGGGGTGAAGGAAGGAGGTATTACACTATGTGAAGACTGCAACTCTGTGCTCAGAACAGGAGTGAGAGTGAAGCATTGATTTTTGCCCTTCTGGAAGGTCTGCCTAGGTGCGTAGCCATTAGATGTCGGCAGGTCAACTGCATATTGTCAGGGCAGTCGAATTTATGTCAGTAGTCTGGTCTTTGGCTTTCACAGATCTCTCTGGGCAGCCTGACTAGGAGAGGTTATCAGGTCCCCTGCCTGCTTGGTGGGGGTCACTATTTAACTTCTTTAAACTCTGCTTGGGAATGTGTATCTTTTCTGCTTGTGGACCACATCGTTTTTGTTAGTAGGCACCCAGGGAGGCCTTGAAGTATTCCTAATAGGGATGTGTAGCCTTGGAGTTGCCAATGTGAAGTTTATCTTTGCTTTCCTGGTGTTTGCTATCTGGAGAGGATTATCCAGGGAGTAGTTTGGCTTAGGTGTGAGGCTGATCCTCTCATTTCTTCTCACCCATTGAAAACATTACGAACCAAATATAATCCCATGGGAAGAGTAGACTCCGACAAGAAAATACAAGCCGTCAAGGACCAACAGTTGAGGATTACTGGAAATGAGATACAGTATATTTTTCCCCCAATTTTTTTAGAGAAGAAAGGACTGTAATTTAGACTGTAATTTACCCTAGAATTTTACATTGTGTTTTTAAGATGTGAACTGGAGACTCTTTTAGGAACTATTGCTTGCCCAAATTCAAAAGGGAGAACAAAGCTAGAAATAACTTTGAATATACATCCAATTATAAGAATATGATTTTACAGGTCTAGATAGAGAGAATATGATTTTAAAATTATAGATGATAGTGCAATATGTGTTAATAATATAGAAATTCAATTAGATTGCTCATCATTTTTTTTGCATTTTACTTAATGTAGTTTCACTAAATAGAGATTTTCAAGTGTAGTTCACTATTGCTAATGCAGTGATTATACTAAGGGTTACTCACTTAAGATAAAAATTTTGAGCTGATTAGGAATTTTATCCAATTACATTGGTCCATTAAAAAATACAGTATCCATAGGTTGGCTAAACAGCAGATGCCTAAGTGCTAAAATTATTGCTAGAAATTTAAAAGCTATCTCCCTAGATTTCTCATTTGTCCTTTGGAACATGGTGTATCAAAGGATCTTATCTGCAAGTTTTGTAAGATTTGAACAGCTCTCCCTTTAAATCCTTTCTGCAAGAGTCATTTTTTTGTTTGAAAGGGTGACTGTCATTTGGGCCTTGAATCCCTGGGAACCCTCTGGGTTACATTAAGGGGTCCTGGAATCTCCATACCAAGGATTATCAAGGACAGAATAATGTACTGCAGTATTTGTACTACTCTTTTTCATGTGTAAGTAGCTTTGTAATGATGAATAAATCCAGAATGTACGGCTTTCATGGTAACTTTTGGTGTTCTCAATCAACAGAGATTAAAACAAAACTACTACTTTCGGGTAAAAATACAGGCTCTCCTACTTGAAAAGCTTGGAAACTCCTAGAAACTGTGAGTAGAAAGTGCCACCAATGTGACAAGCTTTCCGTTTCAACTACCGTGCCTTGTGTGCCTCTGAACTCCAAGTGGTCAAAGGAGCCATTCAATTCCAAGAGTGACTCATGCTTATGTAACATACTGGTAGCAAAAGTGTAGAGCTTTAGGGTTTGTGGAAAAAGGGATCACATTCAAGTCATCTGCTAACATGGAGTCTTTTGAGTTTTTGCATTTTTTTCTACTTTGCTCTCAAATCACCACATTGGAGCTAAGCAGATGACAGCTGACTGTAGAGGTCTATAAACTCATTTTCATCTTGTGTTGAGCCAACCAGGACCCACTGAATCATGATTAAGGAGAGGACTCAATGAAATGCCCCCAACTCCGCCCCATTTCATTTCCAGAGCTGAGCTACGTTTCTCCCGCTTCAGATCATTGCTGGGTCAGAAAAACAGAAGCAAGGGGAAGAGAGGCCAGCTAGTGGCAGACGTACCACAAGGTACCGAGGCAAAGGTATGAAGAGAAGGAGTCTTCGTTTGCAAAGGTTAGAATGGCTAAGTAGCAGACAGCACACAATAGATATGAAGAGTCCGCCCCCATCACTCCGATACAAACAAGACCTAGAGTCTCATGTTCAAATACAAAGGGTAGAGGAGGCATTTCTAATCATGGCCCCAAAGACGTCAACAACCAGGAAAATGTCTACTTACACTCTGAGTAGGGAAATAAACCCATTCATTTTATATGCGCCATAGGAGTTTTTATTGTTTATAAATAATTACAGCTCTCTTTCATGTTGCAGCATTCTGGGTGGAAGAAGAGAAGGGAATTGGGCCTGTTAACCTTCGCATGTAACCAAGGAGCCGTTTATGACTGGCCAGGTGCAAATGCCATATCTAATCTTTCCCTGTGTCTGCCGTGCAGCAGCTGCAGCAGTTGGAGGGAGTTAGGGAGTTATTAAATATCAAGGAAATGTTTGCGCCAGGACTGTCTACTTCTGGGTGGTAAGTGAAATGTACAAACTTTTTCGTTTTCCGTTTAGAAAGAGTGACAAATGTTAACAGGGAAAGTTATTCTTAGTGAGATCCCAACAATGGGGTTGAGGGCAGAGTGACTCGTCTGAGTCCAGAGGAAAATTTAGGACCCTTTACCAGTCTGTTGTCCCTATAGTTGCAAAAGCTTTTAAGTGTATTTTCTTTATTCCCTCTGGTTCTTTGATTATGAGCAGGGCACTCAGATACTGAAAGCCAAAGTGGATTCACCTGAGAAACAAAAAAACTTTCTTTAATTCCTATTAATGCCCAAGGATATTTGAAAGGTTAATAATATCATTTGGGTAAAGTAAAATGAGATCTTGAAGAGAAGGTATAATACAAAAGGGAGGTTTGTGTGAGTTATTCTAATGATGTGGAGTACTACAATTAACACTGGCTGTGAGAATATGAGGGTGAACCCCAGCTCTAGGACCCTTTTTTTTTTTTTCTGAGACAGAGTCTCCCTTTGTCACTGTCACCCAGGCTGGAGTACAGTGGTGCAATCTCACCTCACTGCAACCTCCACTTCCCAGGTTCAAGTGATTCTTCTGCCTCAGCCTCCCGAGTAGCTGGGACTACAGGCGTGCACCATCATGCCTGGCTAATTTTTGTATTTTTAGTACAGATGGGGTTTTGCCATGTTGGCCAGGCTGGCCTTGAACTCCTGACATCAGGTGATCCACCCCTCTCAGCCTCTCAAAGTGCTGGGATTACAGGTGTGAGCCCATGGTTATATTATGTAGTGGTGAAGACTAGGCTTTTAGTGTATCTGTCATCTGAATAGTGTGCACTGCACCTAGTAGGTAGTATTTCATCCCTCACCCCCACCCCGCCATATATTTTGATAGATAGATGGCATCTGCAACAGCTGGTAATTGCATTAGATAAATGTGACAGAAACCTAGTGACAGAGGCTTCATCAAATAGGAGTTGTTGTCACATCTCCAGGAGTTATATGACTGGAGGTGCACAACACAGGGTGGATGCTACAGCCCCACAGTGGCATTGTGACCTGGACTACATTTTTTCCGTCTCCATCATTCTTCTGATTTGATTTTCATTCTCATGGGTCTGGCCTCTTCAATAAACTGATCTGGAAGCCTACCCAGTGACTCTGCTTTCATCTCATTGGCCAGAACTATATCACATGACCACTACTAGCTGCAAGGGATGCTGGGAGTTAAAACACCTAAACTGGGTCCATTGCTACAGTCAAACTAAGTCAGGGATGTGTAAGTAAGGAAGAAAGTGAAAATGGATATCAGATATGTGGTTAGCAGTGTCTGTCACAGGGCTCTTAAGAGATTCACATATTATACAGGCTGGAGAGGACACGTACATGGAATGATAGAGTCACCACTCTAAAGGATCTTAGGAGAGTGAAATAATAAAATAATTTAACATGCAGAATTGAATAGGGTTAAATTAAAGTCTTATCCCAAGTCTAAAATGGTAACTGGACACACACAGAATGGGGGAAATGTTCCTCAAGAGCACCCTATAAAAATACTTATTCATTTTAATTTACCAGAAGAGTAATATCAACAAAGTAATATTTAACATTTCTTGCCAGGCGTGGTGGCTCACACCTGTAATCCCAGCACTCTGGGGAGTCGAGGAGTGTGGATCACTTGAGGTTAGGAGTTCAAGACCAGCCTGGCCAACATAGTGAACTCCCATCTCTACTAAAAATACAAAAATTAGCTGGGCATGGTGGAGCCTGGCTGTAGTCCCAGTTACTTGGGAGGCTGAGGTGGGAGAATTGCTTGAACCCAGGAGGCAGAGGTTGCAGTGAGCCGAGATTGTGCCACAGCACTTTAGCCTGGGCAACACAGTGAGACTCTGTCTCAAAAAAAAAAATGTCCTGAATGTTTACTGTTAGTTATTTCATGTAATTTCCCAGTAATTCTCTGAGGTAGATACATTATTATTATCCCCATTTTTTTTAGAAAACTGAAAATTATATGTAGCTTGATCAAAGTCCTCCAGCTAGAAAGCGGTTTGAACCTAATGGCAGAGTCCTTGCTATTTACCTCTATATTGTATTGTTTCCCAAGGAAAGGTGATCTATTGTCTAAAAAAGCTAAGTAAATCTTGGACTGCACTAATAGTATTATGACATCAATGTCCAGAAAGATGGTAGTCTCTCTTTTCTGGTCAGAACATCTGTGCAACATTGCTCTTTACTCTGGAGTCCACACTCAGACAGGAACCACCGTCCCCTTCCTACATCCATACCTCCTTTGCCCTAGTCTCAGACGGTAAGAAGGACACTGAAAGCCAACTCTCTCACCCTGCTCTTGGCCCCATCTCATGTCTCCTCTGGAACTCTATCAACTGACCCTTCAAACTCCCATATCTTCAATTTATCACATTCTGCTGATTTTTTTCCTCAGCAATTAAATTATTTTTTTTCTTTTTTTTTGAGACAGAGTTTCGCTCTGTCACCCAGGCTGGAGTGCGGTGGTGTGATCTCGGCTCACTGCAACCTCCCGGGTTCATGCCATTCTCCTGCCTCAGCCTTCCGAATAGCTAGGACTACAGGCGCCCACCACCACGCCCGGCTAATTTTTTCTGTTTTTAGTAGAGACGGGGTTTCACCGTGTTAGCCAGGATGGTCTCGATCTCCTGACCTTGTGATCCGCCCACCTCAGCCTCCCAAAGTGTTGGGATTATAGGTGTGAGCCACGGCGCCTGGCCAGCAATTAAATTTATTCAGAAAGTTTCCACCCCAATAAATAACCCCCACAAAACTTCATTTGTGGAAATGTGCACTTTGTAAACTACTGCTTCTAATGAATCCTTGTTAATCACACTTCTTAAAAGAATATTTAACCTATGCTGTCTCCACCTCCTTACTTCCCATCCACATCTTCAGCTTCCAAGACACGTGGCCTTGGGCTCTCCTGCCTCTTTACTTACATGATGCTGTTGCATGAGTCAACCATTTTGAGCTTCAATTTCCTTCCTCAACTGCAAAACAAGAAAGTTGAAAGAATCAATTGTTTTCATTTACTTTTTTTTTCAAGGCACCTGAGTAAGGGTTTATGTTATGTGAATTAATCAGGGAAAGCTTACATAGTATTTTTTTTTTTGAGACAGATCCTCACTCTGTCGCCCAGGCTGGAGTAGAATGGTACAATCTCGGCTCACTGCAACCTCTGCCTCCCAGGTTCATGGGACTCTCCTGCCTCAGCTTCCCGAGTAGCTGGGATATAGGCGTGCGCCACCACGCCTGGCTAATTTTTGTATTTTTAATAGAGATGGGGTTTCACCATGTTGGCCAGCTGTTCACGAACTCCTGCCCTCCTGTATTTCCCAGCATTTGCAACATACAAGCCCCTCCTCAGTGGCAGCTATCTTTAAAAGTCAAAGAAGTTTACAGATTGTGTTATTGTATTTTAAGGGCTGCTCATTTATCTGACGTGGATCTAGAAAGCATTCATAAATCTGTTAAGTCTAGTTTTCACAAATGTGCTCTCCTACTACTAAATCAAGATAACTTTTAATTCCCAATGACATTGCGAACCTAAACTCTGTATAGTTTTATTGGCTTTCTACTGGTTTTCTCATTACATTATTCTTAACAGAAGAAGGCTGACTGCTTCTGCTTTTTTATACTTAGGAAATAATTTTGGTGGCTATAACAGTATTTAACTTATCATGGAAACAGTGGTGTGTTGAGTGATAAAGTGAATGAAAAGTGGCTGGTTCCATTTTGAATTATCAGCATATTCAAATCCAACAGAGCTTAAAGGAAAAAAAAAATTATCAGCATAATAAGCATTAGTGACAGGAAGGACCCAAGGAAAGAAAATCCACTATCAGTCTGCATCTACCCTAGGATTGTCATTCTCCACCACTACATCCTCTGAGAATGGGAAAGAAAATCTGAATCACTTGGTAAAACACTTTAGAAGTAGGTAATTTCACAAAGGTATGGAAAGCCTTAAGCATCTATTGCAAATGTAATATAATCATATTTCTAAACTTCACCATCTAGAAGATATTAAGAACACTGGTGGTGTTGGAAAGTTCTGATACTTGGTAATTTTAACTGTTAGGCCACTTCGGTATGCAGTCATTGAAGCAAGCAATGTTCTTCAAGGAAAAATCCTCAGATTTCTTAAAGGTAGAAGCGAAACAGTAATTAATTTAGTATCATGTTATGGCACAAAGGATAATTTCTTCACCAGATACTTATTTGACTTTTTGCAGCTTTTGGCTCTTGACCATTTACAGAACATGATGAGAATAAAAAATCACTAAAGAGAGGAGATGGTATGAGAGGTGGGGTCCAGGAGCAGTGGGGATGGAGACTGAGTAGCAGTATGCAACGACATCATTTTAGATTAATAGAATTACTCCAAATGTTAGAAAATTCAATTACATTTGTAGGTGTATTTTTAAACAGCACTTCAAACTTTTAAAAGCACATTCACATGCATTATGCTTTTGTGTGCAGTACTCAGAAAATGTTTACATTCCCAGCTTAAAACTTATAAGATAGGAAAGGTAACTGCTTTGCCCAATGTCTACTACTTCCTAACGCAAAGATCTCTTCCCCATGCCACACACACACACACACACACACACTTACTTAGTTTTATCTCTGACCTACATTATTTTCTAATTCCTGAAGTGAGAAGAGAGAGAGAGCGAGAGCGCAAGAATGGGCGAGAGAAAAAAAAGACATGCAATTGAACTTGCTATTAAAATTAAATGGAATAGGCCGGACACGGTGACTCACACCTGTAATCCCAGCACACTGAGAGGCCGAGGTGAGTGAATCACTGGAGGTCAGGAGTTCGAGACCAGCCTGGCCAACATGGCGAAACCCTGTCTCTACTGAAAATACAAAAATTAGCTGGAAGTGGTGGTGCATGCCTGTAATCCGAGCTGCTTGGGAGACTGAGGCAGGAGAATCGCTTGAACCCAGGAGGCAGAGGTTGCAGTGAGCCGAGATCATGCCACTGTACTCCAGCCTGGGCAACAGAGTAAGGCTCTGTCTCAAAAAAATAAAAAATAAAAAAATAAAAATAAATAAATAAAATAAAATGGAATAAGAGGTTAGCAACACTTGGACTTGGAAAACACTTTGGAAGCACATCCAGATGCTAGAAAGAGCCCTATGTTAATCAAACAAAAAGTATTTTTCCAAAAATAGACTGCATTTGATGATCAACTTTGAAAAGCTAATAATGTTTACATAATGTAGAAAAAAACCCAAGCTTCATACTTGGCTTTTTAATGTACACTTAGAGGCTACACTTTTGTGTATTTTACCAAATATTCTTCAAAGGTGTTATAGCTTAGTATTAAACAGAATTTTTTTTTTTAAAGAACAACTTTAAAATGTGCCATAGGTAAAAGAACCACTTTAGGGGAATATTCTATTAAACATGTTTTTATGGAGGGATCATATAGCATGCAATTATTTTGCAGTTACCTTTCAGCCCCTTGCTATGTAATTATTCATTTAGTTGTATGTGCTTTACAAATTCGCAGCCCCAAAGAGCTAAAAAAAAAAAAAAAAAAAAAAAAAAAAATTACACACAAAATGGTGATTATCTTTAGAGTTACATGGTTTCTCAAAGTATTTAATTTGCCATTTAATTTGTTAGGTCTGAATTCATATCATGACCTCATGGTAATCATGTACTTACCGGGGGACTTCCATGGATGTTGGGGTCTCAAAATATTGTGGGAAGGCATTTCGGAACAGGTGCAAATCCAAAATGATGAGTGCTATGTGTTCATACACACCCCTGGCTTATACAGGGATAGCAGTAAATATTGTTGGATGCATGCATGTGTATACATGTGCACACATAAACATACACCTGCAGGTGCCTTAGGTCTGCTAAAGACTGGTCCACTTCACAAGGGTGAGGAAACATTTTACCCAGTTAATCAAAGGCCACTCCACTTACAAAGCTACCCACATGTGTTAGATTTATTTGATGGTCATGGGGAGAGAAACATAAACATCTGAACTTCCTTTTAAAATCAAGAACAACAAACTAAAAATATTGCCATTAAATACAAGAAGTAAAAGCACCCAGTTTGGGAGGGACAGCAGGAAGCACACAAAGGACTACCTCAAATCTTTAAACATCAGAAGACTCTGCCTTTAATCTGCCTTGAATGTATAGGTATTATAAAAGGATACAGCTTCTAGAGCGGGGCAGAATAATTTGCTACTTGAGTCCAAATTGTGGTGTCTTGAAGCCAGCTCCTACTGGCTTATGAGAGCTAATTGTTAAATACCCAGCAATTTTGCAAACAGGTTGTTAAGCTGTTACAATCTTGAAATCAGCCATGATGGCAGTGTTTACACTACAGAAATTGGCAAACACTACAAGCCAGGTCTCCCTCCAACCCCCAACCCAGAGAGCCAATTTACCAGCACACCAATGAGTTCAAATATTATTAAGGAACACTTTAATGAAAAAGCCCAATTTTCTGATAATTCTTATGGGACAGAGTCTCTCTACTCACCAACTCTTAGACTTTAAACCTTCCCCTGAGTGACTCCAAGTCTAATTTCTATTTTTTCCTTCTTTCTTTAGGCTCTTCCAATCCCCCTGGAGCCTATCACAACTAAACACTAATTTGAAAGATGCTCATATTTGAATATTAATGGTTAAGAGGACAAGATTTGAATTTGAATCTAGATTAGACACATCCGAGTTTGAACCCAGCAGCCTGCATTCACCAGATGTGTGATTTAAACAATATGCACTCCACATGCTTTTATTTTTTTTTTCTGAAAAGAGCACGATAATAACTACCTACTGGAGTTCTTGTGGGAATAATAGTAATATTTCCCTTACAGGGTTGTTGTAGGGATTAGATGAGTTATTCATTGTAAAGCACTTGGAACTCTGGCTACAGAAAGCTATATGAATGGTAACTATGTGATGTGATAGATACGTTAATTAGATTGATTGTGACAATCATTTTACAATGCATATGTATATAAAAACTTCATGGACCGGGCACGGTGGCTCATGCCTGTAATCCTAGCACTTTGGAGGCTGAGGTGGATGGATCACCCGAGATCAGGAATTCAAGACCAGCCTGGCCAACATGGTGAAACCCCATCTCTACTAAAAATACAAAACTTAGCTGGGCATGGTGGCAGGCACCTGTAATCCCAGCTACGTGGAGGCAGAGGCAGGAGAATCGCTTGAACCCAGGAGGTGGAGGTTGTGGCGATCCAAGATTGCACCATTGTTTTCCAGCCTGGATGACAAGAGTGAAACTCCATCTCAAAAACCCAAACCAAAACAAAACATCATGCCATACACCTTAAATATACAAAAGTTTTATTTGTCAATCGTATCTTAAAAACTTTGGGAAAAAGGAGAAAGTCCTATGCATGTACTTATAGTTGAATGTATTAATATGATTGGGAAGATTAAGATACTATGTGTACCTAGGACATTGTAGACACTCAGCAAATTGTAATTGTTTCTGTTCTTCTTCTTGCAGTTCTGCTATTATACAGAACTAATATTTGGATTCAAACACATTTTCTGCAGGAGCTGGAAGGCTGATGTCTCCTGGGCCATAGCCCAGCCATTTGTCATGCCTGATGCCATTTTTGGAAGTAGACCTTTAGCTCTGAAAATGAGCAAGCCCAAAGTGGCTGGGCCAGGAGACCCACACTGCAGAAGGAGACGGGCAAGGAGAGCAGCACGCTCTTCCCTTTCTTTGAACTTACAGAACTTATTACCAGGAACTCTGGGTCTGTGATAACCGTTTCTGACTTTACTCTGTATTCTCTTTTACAGGGGACTATATTTGAACCTTGGATACCATGGTGATAACGTTATTCCCTTTTTGTACTTTTGTGGCTGGGCTGGGCTGGGTGGAAGTTAGGGGGCTTCTGCATCACCTCTCCTCAGCTGTTTCACTTCCCTCTCCCTGGGGTAGTGGTCTCGATTTCCATAACACTATGGCCCAGCTGTTTTAAAAAGCAACAATCTTGAATTGTAATGTTTGCCAATTTTTGTGGTGCAAATACTCCCTCTATGGTTGATTTCAAGCTGCTAATGGTTTAGTACCCAGGTTGCAAAATTCCTGAATATTTAAAAAATTGTCTCTCTCACCACCTGACTCCAGCACACCCCTGTCTGTTAATATGTAATGGAGAGAGTCTGATGTAGGTTTAGGACATATGGCCTTGGGCTCTCCTGCATCTTTACTTACATGATGCTGTAGCATGACTCAACCATTTTGAGCTTCGATTTCCTTCTTCCATTGCAAAACAAGAAAGTTGAAGGAATCAGTTTCTTTTACTTAATTTTTTTTCAAGGCACCTGAGGAAGGGTTTAGGTCATGTGAATTAATCAGGGAGAGCCAACATAGTTTTTTTTTTTTTTTTCTTTTTGAGGTGGAGACTCTCTCTGTTGCCCAGGCTGCAGTGCAGTGGCACGATCTCAGCTCACTGCAGCCTCCACCTCCCAGCTTCAAGTGATTCTCCAGCCTCTGCCTCCCAAGTAGCTGGGATTATAGGCGTGAGCCACCATGCCTGGCTAATTTTTGTATTTTTAGTAGAGACAGGGTTTCACCATGTTGGCCAGGTTGGTCATGAACTCCGATCTCAAATGATCCACCCACCTTGGCCTCCCAAAGTGCTGGGATTACAGGTGTGAGCCACCACGCTGGGCCCATAGTATTTCTTTTTAAATGTGAAGATGGGAATCTGCTAGTAACTAAAAAGGTCACTTTTAAGAAGAAACATTCAATCTTAATTTTAATGAAATTCAATACATATAGTTATCTATTCCCCTTCCCACCCCCTAATCTTGTCTAGATTTTTCTTTAACTTGCTTCCTTATTGGGTAATAGTTGGAAGAGAGAAAATCAAAGTCACTTTGCGATTTCACTTTGGAAGTATTTTGGTTTTCTAAGGCAAAGGTGAGGATATTGGATATAATTAGTTTCCTGTGTAATCCTCTTTATTGTATTGCATATGCATATAAAAGTATTATTGAAAAGTAATCCACAGAATTCTCAAGAGTGCTAGAGAGTGTATGGCAAAAAATAATAATAATAAAAAAAAAAATCAGAGCAGAGGGTTTAGGAAGAGAATGTTTTCCTTCCTTGGTGCTGAAGAGGGGAGATTTCTAGCAAAGGAATTAAGAGCCACCCTCCTCCCTGGACTCTCTCTCTCAGTACATAAGGAAAAGAAAATATATACCGCATTCTTCTGAATAAATATCTAAAATTAACTGAAATTTATTAGGCATATAGAGTTTTTTTTTAAATTTTTTAAATTTTTTAATTTTTAATTTTTTATTATACTTTAAGTTCTAGGGTACATGTGCATAACGTGCAGGTTTGTTACATATGTATACCTGTGCCATGTTGGTGTGCTGCACCCATCAACTCGTCAGCACCCATCAATTCATCATTTACATCCGGTATAACTCCCCAGTGCAATCCTTCCCCCCTCCCCCCTCCCCATGATAGGCCCCGGTGTGTGATGTTCCCCTTCCCGAGTCCAAGTGAGCTCATTGTTCAGTTCCCACCTATGAGTGAGAACATGCGGTGTTTGGTTTTCTCTTCTTGTGATAGTTTGCTAAGAATGATGGTTTCCAGCTGCATCCATGTCCCTACAAAGGACGCAAACTCATCCTTTTTTATGGCTGCATAGTATTCCATGGTGTATATGTGCCACATTTTCTTAATCCAGTCTGTCACAGATGGACATTTGGGTTGATTCCAAGTCTTTGCTATTGTGAATAGAGGCATATAGAGTTTTGATTGACTTTGTTTCACAAAGCATGTTATCCATTTTTCCACGTCCCTCCTTTTTTTTTTTTTTTTTTTTTTAATTATTTGCTGTATAGTCTTTAGGTCAATGTTTATAGTTGAAAAATAACATTCTTTCCCTTATGGGGAAGCATGTGATTTCAAGATAATCTACAATGAAAGAAAAACTTTATGTTCTCATGTTGGACAGTTGGATGTCTCTAAACTTTCTTGTCTAACAGGAAGATGACTTTAGTAGAGAAAGGTTTTCTCCATGTTGGTCAGGCTGGTCTTGCACTCCCGACCTCAGGTGATCTGCCTGCCTCGGCCTCCCAAAGTGCTGGGATTACAGGCATGAGACACCGCACCCGGCAGGAAGATGACTTTACATCACCTCATTCCTGTAATGAATACTGTGGAGACCTGCCATTTGCCAGGCAGGCTAAAGGCACTGGGGCCAGTGAGATAAATGTGTCATGCCCCTATCCTCAAAGAGTTCCCAAATTCACAGAGGAGGACACGAGGTGAACAAAACGTTATGACACAGGCGGGCAGTGAGTGCTGTAAGACAAGAAGGGGCCGTGGGAGGGTGTACCTACTACATGTGGCTAGACTGTCCCTACATATGGGTTGATCACAACTATATGGGTTTTCTCTATTAAAATTATTTTCTTTTTATTGATTAGTACAGAATTTTATTTTATTTTATTATTTTTTGAGACAGAGTTTCACTCTTGTCACACAGGCTGAAGTGCAATGGCGTGATCTCGGCTCATGGCAACCTCTACCTTCCTGGATCAAGCGATTCTCCTGCCTCAGTCTCCCAAGTAGCTGGGATTACAGGCGCCTGCCACCAGACCTGGCTAATTTTGGTATTTTTGGTAGAGAAGAGGTTTCACCATGTTAGCCAGGCTGGTCTTGAACTCCTGACCTCAGGTGATCCACCAAACTTGGCTTCACAAAGTGCTGGGATGACAGGTGTGAGCCACCATGCCGGATCATTGATTAGTAAAGAATTTTAATGGTAAAGATAAGAATAGATAAATTTAAGGGCTCATTTTCGTTTCTTCATTCTCATGCTATAACATACAGTGTATTTGAATTTCCAAGCAGAAATTCGCAGGTGCAAAAAAATAACACATGGCATTATTTCATCAGTAGTTCTTTCTTTTCTTTCTTTTTTTGAGACGGAGTCTTGCTCTGTCACCCAGGCTGGAATGCAGTGGCGTGATCTCGGCTCACTGCAAGCTCCACCTCCTGAGTTCACACCATTCTCCTGCCTCAGCCTCCCAAGTAGCTGGGACTACAGGCGCCCAACACAATGCCTGGCTAGTTTTTTCTGTTTTTAGTAGAGACGGGGTTTCACTGTGTTAGCCAGGATGGTCTCAATCTCCTGACCTTGTGATCTACCCGCCTCAGCCTCCCAAAGTGCTGGGATTACAGGCGTGAGCCACTGTGCCCAGCCTCATCAGTGATTCTTTATTTTGGGTATATGGTAGAATATGGCACCTGGGAGAGTTTTCAAAAAGTACCAAAGCTTGAGCTACTTCTTGGTGAGCAAGGACCTTAAAAAACTCTCGAGCAAAAATGGCATGCCTTCGAGGAGGGTGAGACGCTGTCAGAGTCTCTCCTGCCCCAAGGACCCAGACTGATCACCAATGTTCATGGCACAAATTGGCTATAGGGGCTTCCAGGCCGAATGCTCCCTATTAGCATTGGGAGAATAGACACTGAACCTACCAGATGATGAAGCAGAAGTGGCCTGCCTAGAAAAGCTCCTCATCCCTCAGAAATGATTTCCTACCTTGAGAATTGATACTTGAAATTTCACAGTTAGATGGCCACACCTTTTCCAGAAGCTTTATTTTCTTCAAAAATAAAAGTGTCTCTAAGGAGTTACAATAAAACTTACTGGTGATTTGTATCATTTGGGGCTCATCTCCTCATAGCAGGTTTTGAAAGGGGTTAGCAAGGTAAGTTTATGAGACTATTGGATTCTACTAATGAGCATTGGAAAAGGTGCAAGAATAGAAACCTGTATTTGGCACTTCTGAGCATGGGTCTGCAGCTTACCCTAAAAGTGGAGTTGGTCCCTTATTTTAATATCACTTAATGCTCTTTGTAATGCTATCATTATAGGGATGATGCTCTTTCTTCTAGTTTTGACCTCTCTGCTGTCTAGAAACTTTTTCATGTCAAAAGTTCACATTGTTCATTCATATCAAAAGAACCAAATGAGATACAAACAGAAAAATACAATTTATATGGCAGAAGTGGGGAAAATCACGGAAATTCCTCAAAAAGCGAGTAGCACAGGTCAGGGTGGTGTTCCTTGTACGCTTTCATACAAGATATTTTGTATCATTCTCGCTTAGAAAGAAGCACCTGTCCTCAGAGAGGCTGGTCACGGATGGTTCTGCAAAGCACTTAGCACATTCTGAGTGCTCTGTAAATGTTGAGGCTATGAGGTAATCTTCAGAAGATGTCTCCTGAGAGGAAGGTGCTATGCAAATACTAGTACTGTTATTCTTTTAGCACAAATATATAATTGACTTTCTGTTAAACATTGCAGCAAGTTAAATTAATTCAGTATGATTACAGTCATTAAACAAATGCCTGGTAATGACTGCCTTCTTATTTTAGCAATTCCTCAGACCACTGGGGTAATACCATATAAGACTTTTGCTCCATTGTCAGATTAATTGGGTTGTACAACCTGCGTTTCACGATAGAGTGTGCACACTGCCTTACAGCAACCGGACTATGATTTAAGGCTAGTGCTGAACTAATTTACCTTCCAGTTTTCCCTATTGCTCTTGCCATTCCGTTAGGTACAATTGACTAGTTCATTACAGCATACAAGTAGCTTAAGGCCATTTCTACCTGTTAAAAAAGAAGTGTGCTTTTCAAACCAAAATGTGGGCAGGAATTCTCCCACAATCATTCTCGCAACGCTGAAACCAGCCAAAACGAGAGGGACAGCGATGGCTTTAACCTGTGCTCGCATGGGGGTGGTCACCCTAAGAATTACCTGCCATCTTAGCAAGCAGGACAGAAACAGTTAAGTCCTAAAGGCTGTGAGTTAAAAACTCTGCCTGAGAGAAAAGCAACGTAAGATGTCCCTGCCAGGTGTGGATGGAGAAAGACTGCACTCCTTAAGCCTCTCTTTCCACTGAAGGTCATCTGTCTGGTGCCACCTTAGAAACTGGTCTGATTCTGCAGAGGACATTGAATGATAACACCCCACAAGTCAGCTGACTGCTGTGTCAGAGCTGCTGCTTTCTGCATTATCGCAACTGCCAGCTCCAGCTCCTGCAGTTTCCCAGTCGCAATGCAGCAAAGCAGAGACAGACAACTAGGCACAAAGCAACAGAGTTTTAAAGTTTTCTTCTCCTGCTACTACTTAGCGTGTCTTGCATGAGGAGTATTTACCTTTGTTTAGCCAGGAGCAAAGACGCAGCCTGAATGTACACGATGGCTTCTAACTTGGCAGCGAGAATTTTCAGCTGAGCAGGTACTGCTCGGAGACTTGTAACCAAACTGCTTCTGATGGAGCACGGCTGGTTTCCCACCATGTGTGTGAATAGTTTGGGGGCTTCTTATGCCACGCTGCTCTACCTGCAGGAATAAAGGCTAGGACAAAGGAGAGGATGCTTGCCATGGTTTGTCTGGCTGGGGCCTGTGCGAGCGACTCACCGCACTGATGCTGTGTGACTCCCCAGCTCACCTTTAAGGCTGGTCACGGGGCTGGCGCAGATCCCCACTCCTCAGTTAGAGCACGGTTTAAAGGAGAAACCAGACTCCCTGATCTAAATCTTTCCCAGTCCTCTCTGGATGCGGGACAGCTGTCGACTAGCAGTGACACAACCAGCCATCAAGTGGAGAATCCTTGCGACTGCAGTCTGTGTGCAGGTGGAGCCCGGGAGAATGACAGTCTAATTTCGGTCATCCAATGGCTTTTTCTGATTTTCCTAAATAATCGTGCTCGCTAAGTATACAGTTGTCTGGATTAGCCTGCCTGCCATGCAGTCCTCATCAACTCTGGCTGGAAATCAGGGTGCCAGGCAAGCCGCCTTTAGCTCTGGCTTCTTTCTGCGTGATGCTATGCAGCTAGGATGGGTCACGCTGACAACAAAGAAGGAAGCAGAAAGCATCACTCTCTCTTCTCTTGTGATGTTAGCGGAACATAACTCTTCTTCGCAGTGATGCCCTCCTCTGTGTGTGTGTGTGTGTGTGTGTGTGTGTGTGTGTGTGTATGCGTGTTTTAATTCATCTAATCGAAGAGCCTAGCAAACATCATCATGGACGTGGTTTTTAATGATTTGGAAAAAACGAAAAAAAGACAGCCTGTGGAGACAGCGATTCGAAACAGCGGCACATTTAGGTTATTGCCAATTTGAAATACTTGGTTTGTGAAGCTGAGCCCTAAGGGACAAGCTCGGCAACTGAGGAAGAGATCGTAGATAAAGAAATAAAAATGACAAGCGTAATGGAGGCTCTGCGAAGGGACTGTCAGAGCATCAGTTCATGGATGGCAATTTCGCCAGGCTGAGATTGAATAATTCATAGATTGAAATTACCCTGCTTTCACCTTTCCATTTAAACCGGCATGATCTGAATCTCTAATAAATTTTCAAGATAAAGTAAAATGCCAATTTGAATCTGAAGAGCTTTTAAAACCAGATGCTGCATCCCTGCATCTTTCGGTATCTTTCACAATTATCCTATGAGAACAGCACTTCATCACGAAGCACCATTACCAGGGAAAATTACTGTGATTACAATAGCAACAATAGAATACCATCAAATGATCTCTAATTTACCTAATTTGCTGAGACTGACTGTGTGGTTTTGATATCCATTGTATGTCACCATGCCCGGCACCCGTGAAGCTATCTCGCGCTGGAACAAAAGTGGCATCGTGTGTGTGTGTGTGTGTGTGTGTGTATGTGTGCATGCACACCCTGCTACCTTAACTGTGAAAGCCTAGCAAAGAATATTCTCCTAGGTTACCATATTTCTTTCCTTTGCTTCACATTTTTGCTTTTTTCCAATGCCTCTACCCCAAATGTGTGTGGGGAAATGGAGAGCCTGTCATGGATGACTGTTTTTTGATACAGAAGAGCATTGATTTGTTAATTTATATACCCACTTTATTTTAATGTCTACAAGCATGTGTTTACTAAAAGGGAGGTAGGATGCTGTTCTGGGAGAGTAGTTTTAAAATGCAGCCGAGATGTAGCAAATGTGTTTGTTTCATCTTTGAAACCCCTGTCTGTCTCTTTCAGGTTAGAAATCCTTTCCAGGAACTTTAGTCCTGGTGTGATGTGTCAGAAGCCTCTCAGATTGCAAAGAAGCTCGGGAGAGACAATCAGTAATAACTCTATACAGCTTTTATTAAAAGCATGCATGTTCAATTCAGTGATTAAATGAAGCTTCGGTACAACTTTGGCTATGTTTATGCCTGCTCACTCTGGAGTAAAAGTCTGTACTAAAGAGAACTTTTTGGGACAGGCTGCACGGTTCATCTCAGGGTAACTGTGCCATCCTGAGAAGGTGGCATGGATCATAAATCCTCCCTGGAGAACAGACTGTAATCATTAACAGGCACAATGGCTTCTGGAATTTTACTTTCAATAGCATGAAGGTAGTATGTGGGTTTCTGCTAGTCAAGTGATTTAAGTGTGATTATCTAAGGTAGGGCTTCGGAGGTGTGACAACCATCTGGGAGGAAGGTAGGTTTGAAACATACTTTTCCAATGTTCTGGGATTTTTGCATGAGATCCTTAGCTCTGATACGTTCCTCAATCCATTATCACAGCGTTACCCCTTCCCTGATCCTGTGACTCAACAAATAACGTTGTCAGGGTAGGTAAGTTGTGTTTCTCATCATTTGTATAATTGAATATGTTTTTCGTCGTGTGCTTTCAGCAAGAACATGCTCTTTTATGTTATCTTTTCTTTCTGCTTATTGTTACTTTATGCTTATTGCTATTTTCACTACCCTTGAGATAACTCACAACTTTTTCCCCTTGTGTTTTTCTAAGTACAAATGAAAACGTGGTATTTTTAAAAGTAATTTAAATATAGTTTTTGTTCCCTTTATCTAACTAAATACACTCAAGGTTTTAATGCTTTTCAAAAAGAAGGGGAAAACAGTTTTACTTAGTGAATAATTTGTTTAAAAATAGCAAGCAATTCAGTAGATATCAAGTATGTTGCTATATTGTTTTCTTTAGATAGCTCACATTTCTAATACTGAACCCATTATTCTTATTTTTCAAGAAAGAGGCTTGACTTAGTGACAAAGGACTTTTCAAAAGCCCACACTGCCTACGTGCTGATGTGTTTTTATTATTATTAGTATTAAAACATAGTCTGGATATTCTGCAAAGGTTTTTAATTTCTAGCATTTTAAAGCTGCTCCGTAGTTGAAGTTTGAACAGAGTCATCATTGTTTGAGCAGATCGGTTTACATGTCTGATGTTTGATACAGGAATCCTAAGATCATCTAAGAATACTTTCAAATCAGACTTTTGTCACTTTCTTGGGTCTCATTAGAAACTAATTCTATTCACTTGATAAAAATGGGTAATTTGAAGCTCATTGTTTGATCATTCAAGTATTTATACTTTATAGCCTTGGAAAATGTCTTGTTTATTTAGGATGCAAGTGCCAGACTATTAGTCTTTTACATAAAATGCAAGCAAGAGTTTACTATTGCATGTTAATGCCTGATATTGAAATTCGCTTGTTTTGCCATAAAAAAGATAAGATCCATTATATAGAGCTGCTAACTTTAAAAATCCTAACTCCATTGTTTCTTTGAAATCAATTTTTCTTTTCAACTTTATTTAAGTAATTGAACATAAATAAACATAACACTTTGAAATACATTCATCAGGTAAGTTTTAATCCACTACTGGCAATGTTTTTGCTATTTATGGATATATCTTACTTATAATGCTCTGGATAAGCATAACATAGGTGAAAAAGACATAGAATCACTTTACATTTGCAAGTAATTTGAAAATAAAGAATCAACTATGAAAGTATATCAGCATGAGTTAATTTAGGTGAAATCTTAGACAATCATGGGTTAACAGTATTTTGCAAGGTTTTTTGTTTTGTTTTGTTTTTGGTGGGAATGAGAAGCATAGGCAAAAAATTATCTCCTCCTCTTGACTTCTGAAAACTCTCAATCGCTCGAGAACATCAGCTGCAGTTACAAAGAGTGATTTAAAATTTAAACACACAGGAACCCATGCATAGAGTCCAAACAAATGTGTTATACTTTAAGATAGAATGAGTAACAGTGCCACCTAACAATTGCAGTCACTTCTGGATATTAGTGTATTTTCTATTTTACCTCATTGCTAGCAGGGAACAAAAATCTAAACTAAACTAAAATTCTTCATAGACAATATATTAATATTTCTTGGCTATTTGTTAACTAGTTAACAAGTGCTATAGTGAAAAAATGCATTTTTACATATAACCAAATGGGATATTCCTAGTTGACAATCACAGTTGGATTTCTCTCATTAACGTATTCCGCAAGAACAACAGCATAGTATACTTTCTCCTAAGTTTTAAGCATAGTAATAAAACACGCCTTTACCAAGTACCAATATTTGTGTTATACTAGTCCGCCAAAGAGAAAAAGGCAGGCAAGACAGAAGAAATAGGTAAAGATAAAAGAAAGCACTCTATATTCAGTGAGGCTTTTTATTTTTAATGGCGTAATCAAAAAAGATTGGTTATGTTGTGTCTGGGTGCCGTCTGTTAAAAAAACCTCTTCTCTCTAGTAAGATTTTTTCCCAACATTTTATTATACATTTTTGTGAACATATAAAAAAGCTAAAACATTGTGAGCACCCATACACAAACCACCTCGACTCTATGAATAACAGTGTACTGTGCTTGTTTTGTCACATATCTATCAAACTACCCACCCCTCTATTCACCCATCACTCCATCTTATTGTTTTGATGCACTTACAAGTAAGTTGCAGACATCAGTACACTTCACTCCTAAGGATGTGCCTGCTGAAGTGTTTCACTAGAATTCAACATTTGTTTACAGTGCTTACCTTTACGTAAGATTTCTATGTGTATGTTAATGACCTGATTTTGGAAAAATGCACTGTTGTATTTTATATGACATAAACTATCTCTTTAACATAATGAATAGCTGGATGTAAACTCTCATGATTCTATATTTTAACTTGGAAGGTAAATTTGAGGATTTGTCACAAATCCTCATTTGTGACAAAGGGAAACCGCTATGGTAGAGGTAAGTGGGCCTTCCCCATCTTCAGGTGCTATGTGTCCCCCATCTCAGCCTTCACCTACCATGCCCAGGGACCACTGGTAAGTCGCCATCAATTTTGGGATGGAGGAGGTGTCCAGGCATACTAAAGTAATTCCCAGAGTCTATTTTTGTTTTTGGACCACCTTTCCTTTCTCTCTTCTGCAGGTGCATGAGAAGTAACCCATTGGCCTCTTGACCAATCACCAGCTTTCCTTCTACTTGGATTCTTCTCTGCCTCTTTTCTTTCCTCCCCAACTCTTCCCACTTAGCTTTCTGTTTTCCACTTTCTCCCTACTCCTACCTTTTCTTCTCAGAAACAAAGGAACAAATCTCTTCCTTTTTCAAGTCATTCTCCTGCACTCAATTTCATGGATGCAAAGATGAGGGATTTAAATAATCACAAGAACTCTTAAAGGGATTAGTTTCTCTTGGTCTTAATTAAAACATAAATGAGTTGAGAATTGTCCTCTCAAGACCGCTTCAGTAATTCATCTCTTGGATCCAGTCGTGTGAATGAGATTTACTCATTCATCTTTTTTTTTTTTTTTTTTTTTTGAGATGGAGTCTTGCTGTGCAATGGCGCAATCTCGGCCCACTACAACCTCTGCCTCCTGGGTTCCGGCGGTCCTCCTGCCTCAGCCTCCCGAATACTTGAGACTACAGGCACACACCACCACACCCAGCTAATTTTTATATTTTTAGTAGAGACAGGGTTTCACCATGTTGGCCCCAGGATGGTCTTGATTTCTTGACTTCGTGATTTGTCCGCCTCGGCCTCTCAGAGTGTTAGGATTACAGGCCTGCACCTCCGCGCCTGGCCCTACTCATTCATCTTTTAACTGAACGCTATACCAAGCTTCTCTAAGATTTGAGTTTGTTTAGCTCTGAAGAATGGGGCCATTTGCTATGCTTCCAAAATCTGCTAAGTGTCATAGACTGCAGCTTCCTGTCATTAGCCATGGTCCGTGGCACTTCCATTCAGGACCATCACAAGGCCTTATGCCCTTGGTCCTTGGCCCCCAGGATGCAGACGTTTCCAAAGCCTTCTTCCCTAGGTTTTGGTCCACTTACACAAGGCAGTCACCTTCCAGGTGGCTCCTCTCTCAGGCCATTTTTCTTTATTTAGTTCACCATGCCTAAAGTTTTCATTGGATAGATAACAATGGGTCTAACCTTAGCTGGAATTCTACCAATTTGCCTATTTTTATTAAGTAGTAATTGGATATGACAGACTGGTCAAGAGTTTAGGCTCTGTAGTAAGACAAACCTGAATTGTAGTCTCAGTTTTGCAACTTAACTAGTAGCATTACTCCAGGCAAGTCATGGAATCAAATTTTAAGCTTCACTTCTTCAGAAGGTTGTTATGAGTATTAGAAGACACACACACACACACACACACACACACACACATATGAAAATATGGCCAAGTTTTGGAAAAGTGCACTATTTTGTGTATTTGTATGTGTGTGTGTATATATATGTATATATACAGCACACTAATACATAACAAGTATATCTATATCTATATATATCACAGTTTCAGCACCTGATTGGTACTTGTTATGTGTTAGTGTCATTATAATAATCATCATCATCGTCATCATCATCATCTCAACAGAAGGTGCCATCATCCCAGAGCTCAGCTGGCTCTCCATCAATTAGGGTCATCTCATAGATCCTAGCAGACTACTCTCCCTTTCTATGTCCAAATTTGCTTATCCTAATGGACCTCCCATTAAAGTTCATGTTTTTCAAGGTCTGAAAATATCCCTAGCTTTCAGCTAATTGTGGGGCCCAATGAGTGACTACATTTGATAATTTTCTCAATTAGATTTCCAAATGAAAATTCAGGGGACAAAAAGTTAAAGAGATTTTGGAAGCACAGGGAAGCAGTATGGCTGTGACTGTCCAGGTGTTTTACACACAATACATTATTGACGTGTAAATGTCATTTAGTCCAGCATAACGTAATACAGAGGTCAATATAATGGAATCTGAAGCCAGACAGTCGGTATTCTAATCCTGATTTTGTTGCTTACTATCTGTGTGACCTTGGACGATTTTTTGACCCTTCTTTGTTTCTCAGTTTTCTTATACATACAAAGTAAGGATAATGAATGATACCTTTCCCATAGGGTAGTATTGAGGATTAACTTAATTATTATCTACAAAACACCTAGAAGAGTGTCTGGCACATAATGGTGCTATGGAAGCATTTGTTAAATAACAAAGTAAAAATGAAAGATAGACAAAGTAATCTTTGAGTAAAGATTACTTGAGTAAAGTCATCCAGAGAGGTTATCAGTTTGTTCTCAATCACACAGCAAATTAGTAAAAGATCCACCATTCAGGCCAGGCACAGTGGCTCAGGCCTGTAATCCCAGACGTTTGGGAGGCCAAGGCGGGCGGATCACCTGAGGTCAGGAGTTCAAGCCCAGCCTGGCCAACATGGTGAAACTCCGTCTCTATTAAAAAATACAAAAAAAATTAGCTGGGCGTGGTGGCGTGTGCCTGTAATCCCAGCTACTGAGGAGGCTGAGCAGGGAGGATTGCTTGAACCCGGGAGGCAGAAGTTGCAGTGAGCTGAGATCATGCCACTGCACTCTAGCCGGGGCGACCCAGTGAGACTCTGTCTCAGAAAAAAAAAAAAAAAAGATCCACGATTCAACACAGATATCCCAACATTAAGCCTATTACTGAAAATTACACATTGCTCAAGAGCTAATTTTGGCCAAAACAAAATACATATTTGTATCATTGATTATATCTCTAAAGGATAAACAAAAAGTATTTTAAAAATACTGCAGTACTGTTATCCTGATAAATATTTAAGTTTTCGTCTTATACCTTCTGTATTTTTGTATTTTTCTTTCCACGTTGTTATTTTATTCTCTTTTCAAGTTAATTTCTTATTCCCAACCAGAGTCTGTTGAGACAGGTCAGTACTTCATTTACATGAGGTAACTACTCCAAGAAAAGGACCAATGCCACACACACACACACACGCACATGTGCACACACACACACAAGCACCATTGTACTTACTGTGCCAGGAGTATTATTACAAAAGTAATTCAAGTATATGAAGAAATCAGGAAAATTGAAAAAGTGCACGGAGGCCTAAAAAGGAAAATAAACCTCAATCATTGTCCCCCTACTCTTGAGACAAGCACTGATTGTCTATGACACAATACTGTGTGTGTGTGTGTAAATAAATTCTGAGATTAGTCTTAAATTGCATATCCTGCTTTGCAACCTACTTTTAAAACATGAGAATATCAAGATCCTGTTTTCAAATCACTAAATTTTTTTTTACATTAAGCCCTTTAGTTGCTGTATATTATTCCACTGTATACCTTCTCAATAGGATATTTAAGGTTTTTCTAGATTTATCATGAATGTAATCAAAAGATATATTAAAAATTGAATGCAGTAGAATACATTGAGAATAAACTGTGCCTGCTTTCTAGGCTGTAGGTTCACTGTAAAACAACGGAAGTCTTTCTTTCCTTCCCTAGAGCCCATATGGTGGGGCTCTGGGTTGCAGTAATCTGGGTTTCTCTTAGTCCTGGGGCAAGTTAACAGTTCCTTGTTTTCAAAAGTGTGCTCAAGAAAGTGAGTCTACTGGAAGTCCAATATACTGGGGAGTCCTACCTAGACAGGAAAGGGCTGGGGGCTTTGAAATTCTAGAAGTAAAGGGCACAGTATTTCAAGACCGCAAAGAAGGCTGGATTCCTAAAAGGCTGATGGTGGCATCCTGAAGCTAGCAGAACCCTGGAAGAACAACTGTGGAGATGGTGGGAACTACCCTGCATCCCT